>NC_073692.1:409850091-410171753 GCF_029784155.1 Uranotaenia lowii
TTTTTCGAATTTGGTTTTGGACTCAATCTGAGAACTGTAGCATTGAAAATTTGATGTAAAAAAAAGAGAAATAAAAATAAAGTCGGTTTTAAGTTAATCTTTAAGAAAATTTAACACATTTAGGACTGTGAAGAAATCAAAGTTCGAAAACATCAAAATTTGACATCTTCAAAAACGACTGGACCAATATCTACAAATTCAATATCTTTGAGTTAAGCTATTTTTGTAAATTTTGTCATTGTCATCTTAACGAGAAAAGATGTCTGTTATTGAGGAGTTTTTAACCGAATTTTATATTCCCAAGCAACAATATCAACTCAATCAAATGTCGGTATAAAAGGTTTAGAAGTGATATCTTAAAGCGTATTTCAATAAGAATTTTATACAGATAAATTTCAAAGTTTTTATAAAAGCTTCATCGAACCTTTTGTTTTAACTCTTTATAAATTTGAATTCTCAATGAAATGTCTTCTTGTATGGTTTCGAATTTTTGTTTATACATTTTTTAGCTTGATTCAGTACTGTGAAACATGTCGAATTATTTTAGTGTATCAAAAATACGAATAGCAACCAACAATAAAAAATAAAAATCAAATTTTCTAAATTTTCACATTTTTTACACAATTTATACTAAAAAAACAAATTTTATTCTACTGGCATAATATTTTAAGTATTAGGTCAATACAGTAATTTCCATCGTTAATTTTTCCTCGGATTCATATTTATGCTTCTTTTTATTTGAATTTTGACTGTTTTTGCTCAAGTTTAGTTTCTGAATAGTGCAGGTATTTTGGTTGCTTTTTCTCTCTTTTTCTGATAATTGTAGCTATTTCTTGTCTTGTTGTGTAAAATGAAGTCCAATTATTTTACATATTTATGCCCGATTTTTGACCAATTATTATTCCTTTTTGTTCTATTTACATATCTTTCTTCTTTCAGCTTCATCCACAACATGTTTTGTATATGATAAATTATTCTCTCATTTTCGCATTTTTCATACTTTGTTTTGTTTTGAAAATTTAAAAAAAAACCGTAATGTGTATCAGACAATTGGATTTTTTTTGTTTTGTCAATTGTTGGTTACCAATTTTCGATTTTTGTTTTGTCTTATTTAAGTCATTTTTTTGTTTTTTGCATATAAACTTCGACAGTTTTACATTTTTTGTTCTTAAGTTCATACTGAGTAATAATAAAATTATTGTCAATGAGTTTTTAGTCATTTTGTTCTATTTTTTTTCCAGTAAAACGTCGGGAACGAATTTGAAACCCCTCTTTTGTCACTTGGAGTTGAAGCACCACGAAGAAAGAAGGGGAGTGAATTCTAAATAATTCAAATTGGCAAAATTTTCAAAATTGTCAAAATTTTCAAAACTTTTAAAATTTTCAAAATTTTTAAAATTTTCAAAATTTTCAAAACTTTTAAAATTATTAAGATTTACAGAATTGTCAAAATTGTCAAAATCGTCAAAATTGTCAAAATTGTCAAAATTGTCAAAATTGTCAAAATTGTTAAAATTGTCAAAATTGTCGAAATTGTCAAAATTTTCAAATTTTCAAATTTTCAAAATTTTTAAAATATTCAAAATTTTTAAAATTTTCAAAATTTTCAAAATTTTCAAAATTTTCAAAAATTTCAAAATTTTCAAAATTTTCAAAATTTTCAAAATTTCCAGAATATTCAAAATTGTCAAAATTGTCAAAGTTGTCAAAATTGACAAAATTGTCAAAATTGTCCAAATTGTCAAAATTGTCAAAATTGTCAAAATTGTCAAAATTGTCAAAATTGTCAAAATTGTCAAAATTGTCAAAATTGTCAAAATTGTCAAAATTGTCAAAATTGTCAAAATTGTCAAAATTGTCAAAATTGTCAAAATTGTCAAAATTGTCAAAATTGTCAAAATTGTCAAAATTGTCAAAATTGTCAAAATTGTCAAAATTGTCAAAATTGTCAAAATTGTCAAAATTGTCAAAATTGTCAAAATTGTCAAAATTGTCAAAATTGTCAAAATTTACAAAATTGTCAAAATTGTCAAAATTGTCAAAATTGTCAAAATTGTCAAAATTTTGAAATGTTTTTTAAATTTTTAGAATTTTCAAAATTTTTGAAATTTTTTAATTTTTTAAAATTTTCTAAATTTTCAAAATTTTAAAATTTTCAAAATTTTCAAAATTTTCAAAATTTTCAAAATTTTCAAAATTTTCAAAATTTTCAAAATTTTCAAAATTTTCAAAATTTCAAAATTTTCAAAATTTTCAAAACTTTTAAAATTTTCAAAATTTTTAAAATTTTCAAAATTTTCAAAATTTTTAAAATTATTAAGATTTAAAGAACTGTCAAAATTGTCAAAATTGTCAAAATTGTCAAAATTGTCAAAATTGTCAAAATTGTCAAAATTGTCAAAATTGTCAAAATTGTCAAAATTGTCAAAATTGTCAAAATTGTCAAAATTGTCAAAATTGTCAAAATTGTCAAAATTGTCAAAATTGTCAAAATTGTCAAAATTGTCAAAATTGTCAAAATTGTCAAAATTGTCAAAATTGTTAAAATTGTCAAAATTGTCGAAATTGTCAAAATTTTCAAATTTTCAAATTTTCAAAATTTTTAAAATATTCTAAATTTTCAAAATTTTCAAAATTTTCAAAATTTTCAAAATTTTCAAAATTTTCAAAATTTTCAAAATTTTCAAAACTTTTAAAATTTTCAAAATTTTTAAAATTTTCAAAATTTTCAAAATTTTTAAAATTATTAAGATTTACAGAATTGTCAAAATTGTCAAAATTGTCAAAATTGTCAAAATTGTCAAAATTGTTAAAATTGTCAAAATTGTCGAAATTGTCAAAATTTTCAAATTTTCAAAATTTTTAAAATATTCAAAATTTTCAAAATTTTCAAAATTTTCAAAATTTTCAAAATTTTCAAAATTTTCAAAATTTTCAAAATTTTCAAAATTTTCAAAATTTTCAAAATTTCTAGGATATTCAAAATTGTCAAAATTGTCAAAGTTGTCAAAATTGACAAAATTGTCAAAATTGTCAAAATTGTCAAAATTGTCAAAATTGTCAAAATTGTCAAAATTGTCAAAATTGTCAAAATTGTCAAAATTGTCAAAATTGTCAAAATTGTCAAAATTGTCAGAATTGTCAAAATTGTCAAAATTGTCAAAATTGTCAAAATTGTCAAAATTGTCAAAATTGTCAAAATTGTCAAAATTGTCAAAATTGTCAAAATTGTCAAAATTGTCAAAATTGTCAAAATTGTCAAAATTGTCAAAATTGTCAAAATTGTCAAAATTGTCAAAATTGTCAAAATTGTCAAAATTGTCAAAATTGTCAAAATTGTCAAAATTGTCAAAATTGTCAAAATTGTCAAAATTGTCAAAATTGTCAAAATTGTCAAAATTGTCAAAATTGTCAAAATTGTCAAAATTGTCAAAATTGTCAAAATTGTCAAAATTGTCAAAATTGTAAAAATTGTCAAAATTGTCAAAATTGTCAAAATTGTCAAAATTGTCAAAATTGTCAAAATTGTCAAAATTGTCAAAATTGTCAAAATTGTCAAAATTGTCAATATTGTCAATATTGTCAAAATTGTCAAAATAGTCAAAATTGTCAAAATTGTCAAAATTGTCAAAATTGTCAAAATTGTCAAAATTGTCAAAATTGTCAAAATTGTCAAAATTGTCAAAATTGTCAAAATTGTCAAAATTGTCAAAATTGTCAAAATTGTCAAAATTGTCAAAATTGTCAAAATTGTCAAAATTGTCAAAATTGTCAAAATTGTCAAAATTGTCAAAATTGTCAAAATTGTCAAAATTGTCAAAATTGTCAAAATTGTCAAAATTGTCAAAATTGTCAAAATTGTCAAAATTGTCAAAATTGTCAAAATTGTCAAAATTGTCAAAATTGTCAAAATTGTCAAAATTGTCAAAATTGTCAAAATTGTCAAAATTGTCAAAATTGTCAAAATTGTCAAAATTGTCAAAATTGTCAAAATTGTCAAAATTGTCAAAATTGTCAAAATTGTCAAAATTGTCAAAATTGTCAAAATTGTCAAAATTGTCAAAATTGTCAAAATTGTCAAAATTTTCAAAATTGTCAAAATTGTCAAAATTGTCAAAATTGTCAAAATTGTCAAAATTGTCAAAATTGTCAATATTGTCAATATTGTCAATATTGTCAATATTGTCAATATTGTCAATATTGTCAAAATTGTCAAAATTATCGAAATCGTCAAAATCGTCGGAATTGTCAAAATTGACAACAATGACAAAATTGTCAAAATTGTCAAAATTGTAAAATTTTCAAAATTTTAATTTTTTTTTTAATTTTCAGAATTTTCAAAATTTTAAAATTTTCAAAATTTTCAAGATTTATAAAATTTTAATTATTTTTAAAATTTTCAAAATTAATTGTATTGTCATAATTGTCAAAATTGTGAAAATAGTTAAAATTGTTACAATTGTCAAAACTGTCAATATTGTCAAAATTGCCAAAATTTTCTAATGTAAAATTGCCAAAATTTTCTAATTTTCAAAATTTTCTAATTTTCAAAATTTTCAAAATTTTTAAAATTTTCGATATTTTTAAAAAAATTTAAAATTTCTGAAATTTTCAAAATTTTTAAAATTTTTATTATTTTTAAAATTATTAAAATTGTCAAAATTGTCAAGTTTCCAAGATTGTCTAAATTGTCAAAATTGTAAAAAATTTCAAAATAGTCTATGCGTTTATGATCGTTCGATGCTTCTCGAAATATCCAGTAAAATTTAGACAAAAGCATTCTTGAGTGTTTAAAATTTCTCACTTGGGAAAAACACCTTCTCGTTGCTCAGATCGACATCCCGAATATAAACAGATCCCATTCATTTGAGGTGAAATGATAAATAGCACACGTGCATCAACAGCTATCCATTTTACAACAGGTCTTAATTATACATCGCTCTCTCTTTTGGTCAGAATCAGTCAGTCAGTTAGTGTCTTTGCTACAATGTTGCCGCACTGCAATAATGCACCATCATCATCCGCCTCTCACCAGCCGAGTTTTTGATTGATCACGGGGAGGTTAATTAAAAATTGTAAACAAGACTGATATCTGCCCTATGGTGTGTAGAAAAAATGAACCGATGTGTAGAAAAATTGTTTATTTTCTAGTTTTCGAATTGGGAACAGCAGGTTGGTTAGAAAAGTTTTACCTGTATCAAAACTTAGGCAAAATACTGCTTTAGAATATTTGCAGAGTTGCAGAATTGATCAACAAATATCGTGAATCTTCGATATACACGCTTAAATTAAATACATCATCTTCTTTTAAAAATAAATCATATTGTAATCACGGGATGATGGCCTTTTAGATACAATTTAACAAACAAAAATCTGAAATGAAAACAATTTTTCTAATGGTTCTCCCAAACAAAGGGTCATTTTTCAAAACTAATCGAAATAACAACAACAAAAAGTAAAACAACTACAAATCCAGTACAGTGGCGCCAAAATATCATAATCACCACACCGATTCCAAACGATGCCTATAAATAATCGAAAGTATCGAAAACATATTAATAAACAATCACGATGGCGTGAGTTTTTCCGAATCCAGAACAATGCCCGTGGCCAAAAGCAGACAATTTTGTGTTCGTTCGTTCGTTCCTACTTTCAACTGGAACGCTTCACTTAGCTCCCGTTTCCCCTTTTTCCCCTCTCTTCCTTTCTCGCTCTCACTTAGAAGGGGGGAGCTGTCGGTGTTTCTGTTTGATTTGTTTACACTACCGAAATTCAAACGGAAGAAAAAAAATACGCCACGATCCCTACGCCCGAAAAGAGAGCCGAAAATAATAATACTAATAGACACCGAGGAAAAAAAATATCGACTTGATTTGTGAGTTTTGATTCATTTTTCATCACACACACCCGTCTTCGCTACGCCTGGCCTGGTGAGGAACTTGGCAGGAAAATTATCTACCGAATGGGGACGAAAAATTAGACCAGAACCTGGGCTACCGATAAAATAAACAACTTCACTGAAAAAAAATGAAAAAAAAAATTCGACTATTTTCCTTCACGGATATCAGAAGCAAGCGTTTTGAATTAGAAGTGAAAACTACTAAGTGACCGTTGAAAGAAAAAAAACCTTAATTTGAAAATAAAAGCCCGCTATGAAAGAACATGCCTACTACGACAAGCAATAATGCTTTCTCTTTCAGTGAAAATTAAGGGAGTCGTTTTTTGTTTGTTTTTGAAGTTATTCAAATTTCAGGTTTATTTCTTTTTAGTAGCAACAGTGCCACATTTTATTGGTGTTTGTGAGTGAGAGCTCAGTGTAGCTAAAAAGTTAAACAGATCGAAATTTGCAAAATATTAAAAAAAGTGTAAAAATGAATCAAGGGGAGCGCCAACGTTCTGCTGTTCCGGATAAAAAGTGTTGCGGCAACAACGGACAGCTTTGTTCTCGACCAGCAGCAGCTGAGAGAGAATAAAAGTGCGAACGAGCTCGCGTTAAAAATTTATTGCTCCTTGCGCCTCCATCGAAGCAACTACAGCTCTACTCATCATTTCTTCCACATTCACTTGGAGTACACTGAAAAAAAAACCTGTCGGAACACCAAAGCATCCAAATAGCCGGCATTAATGAACGTTTGGGTAAGATTTTTCATACTTTCAGAAATATTTTTAAACAACGTCATGCAGCTCAATTCAGCAAGCCTAATAAATTCCAAACATTTAAAGACTCTTAAACTTTTTTCGTATTTCGTTTCTGATCGTTTTAACATTTCTGTGTAATTTACCACTTTTCATCAACGATGTTGTTGGTAGACAATAATTGAAAAACTTGTCCTGAAGGTAGAGCTCAGTAGGCTCAGTAGCAAATATTTAAAAAAAAATGTGGTAGTCCCAATGAATTCATATAATCTTTAATTTTTCATCACTACAATTTTACGGGTGCTCCCTGGAAGCCCAGACAAACTCACTCCCTAATCAGATCTTGAGTGTCAATTTAACACTCCTTGCATAAAATCCCTACAGTTCGATTGTTCCTTAATCTAATTGTACAAAATTTATAGTTATCAAAACCTCGTAAGGCCGGTCACAACGGTGTATGGAAAACACAGATTTGGACCACACTGAAACAGTCCGTCTGGTACCGGTGGCGTAAATGGCTGTTTTACACAGTTATCGATTTCAAAATTCCCAACTGTCATTAGCTTTTGTTCCAAATTCATGCAAATTTAAAACAGCATTCAAAAAATACAAAAAACCGATTCTGACGTTTGGGGTTCACGGTGAGAAAATGTTAGCCACTGATGATTATTTTCACACATATTTGGATAACATTGAGTGTTATAGTTGTTTCGTTTTGAGATAAATAAATATAAGTAAAAGGTTTTTCCCGCTTCAATCAGCCTTCAGCGACAATATCATAACCAAATTTCACGGTTTCTACACACTACGAAAAAAATCTGTAAAACCACATCACATGTGATGTAAATAAAAAGAAGCATCATATATGACGGAATTTTCAGTGCTAGTTGGATATTACACGTCAGTAAAATTTTGCAACGTGTAAAATAAAAAATGATGTAAAATTGGCAACGTGTAAAATAAAAATGATGTAAATTATAAAATCACTGAATATTGGAAGAGAAACTTTCCAATTGGAATTTGTTTTGATTTATTTTTTGTTTATATGATTCAATAATGGAATTTTCTCATCTCTTCATAAAAATTGAACCTTTTTATGTCTAAATTAATTTATTGTATTCAGCGACAGAATTTTTTTTTCAGCTCACATTTTTTTATTAGAATTCACTTCAACCTTTCATTTACTTCCCCGAATCCTAAGTTGAGTAGCATCAACATCACAGAGAACAACATGGTGGTAAAATGGAGCCGCTTCCGGAATCGCATCCCTACATCATGAAGATCTCCGGAAACCTCACTCGCGGGAAAACTGCTTAAAACAAATACTTTGGTGCACGACTGGACTTGACACTTTGTTTACAATTGTCTATGGTTCTGTTCTTGACAGTCTGTATTTTTACATGGTATCATCGCGTTCAGTGTATTGTAATATAAATTAAATTCAAATTCAATGTCCTATAACTTTCCATGTCGTGTAATTTTAAGAAATTTCTATTTCAGTGCTGTAAAGAATTTTGTGTGACCAGAAAAATGTTATAAAATTACATCACATATGATGTAACGAAAAAGAAGCATCACATATGATGGAATTTTCAGTACGAGTTGAATGTTACACGTCTGTCAACTTCAACAGTCGTGTAAATATGAAAGACATGTAAAATATTTAAGACATGTAATGTTAAATTCGCACTGAAAATTCCGTCATATATGATGCTTCTTTTTATTTACATCATATGTGATGTAAATTTACATCAAATAATCGCGTTCCATGTCAAGTAATGTTTGTGTCATACGAATTCAGTGCTGTTAAGGATTCAACTATTTTTATTATGTAAATTTACATTAATAAGTCGCGTTCCATGTCATGTAATAGTAAAGGTTTTCTATTTCAGTGTTGTTATGGATTCAGATTTTTTTTCTGTGTATATTGAAACATTGACTACACTGACATGATTCTTGGAAAAAAATCTTTTACATTTCTGGCTAAAAAAGTTGTCGAAATTAAAAACAACTGATAATCATGAAAATTGGACTTAAAAATATGTAAAATTAGCATGTTTGCCAACATGTTTAGTTCGTTCGAGTACTCAAAATTGATCGATTATATTCGTATTATCATAGATTTAAAAAAAAGTTGTCGATTTCCTTTAAATTTGGAGGAAATCGTGGGTGCCATTTAATTTACATTTTATTAATCACAAAAATCGTTTTTGTTTATTTTCCATTGGCACGGGGGCACACTGTTACCTCATAAACAAACAAAACCGTCATTCGTGACGACGCAGATAATGTAAATGCATCGTCCCAGGCGACGATTTTGATTGTTTATTAAGTTTTCTACTGCCTCCATGCCAGTAGCAAATAAACGAAAACGCTTCAAAGAAAACTTCAAAAACTTTTTTCTCAGAAGTCAAAATTACTCGCAGTCTTGGGGAAAGCTGATCATTGAGTTAAAACTTTTATTTTCAAAATATTGATAATGTTTTGCCAAACAAGTGCAAAAATTTGTTTAAATTTAAGTTTATTTAATTTTTTTTTTTTATTTAATTATCCTTTTTTTCTCACTGTGTAGTCATTTTGGCTTTTAAGTATATGATAGCCCTGGTAGAATAACTGATATACCGGTTCTGTCAAAAATAATATTCGTATAATGAATTTTATGATGTTAGATTCTGTGAAACTCAAACTTATGTAATTTGTCTAATAAAATGGGTTTTTTCTTATCAATTGTTGAGTGTCCGCAATGAAAGTGTATCTGTTTTAAATTTTCTCTCACACAGGCTTGTTTTAGCCGATTCCAAATTTTGTATCGTTACTAAAAATCATATCCCAAAATTTGTAACTTTACCAAAAATCCTATCCCAGAGAAAATCAACTCTTCATTTTAAAACCAAGCTGAACAGAAACTTGTGGAAAAATTGCATCAACAAAAGGAAAAAAAATTCCCTTCTCATTTCAATCTAGCCGCGATCATGCATGGCAACTTTACCACGGTTAATAGTTTGTCAAATTTTAATGGTAGCAAATGATCGAACAAAGGCTGAAAAAGTGTGTCCAAAATAATTATTCAACTTCTCCCATTGGCCGCACTCAGACTTCTTCAAACGCTGAAACATGGTTTCAGTTAGTCGTTATTCAGCCAATAAGCTGAAATAGCAATTACGCTTTAGCTCAGTTTTTGAATAGCCTTATGCGCAACATAGAGCTTTTAACTTCAAGTTTCTTAGGCCCTGAGTGAAATTCCTTCCTTTTTCCAATGCGTGTTTTTGAGGATTTTCTTTCTTAGAATTAAATATCATAAAAATGAATAGTTGTAGCTGGATACTGTCTGAACAACATATTTGAGTAACGTTACGGGATTTCCAAAACTATAGATTTCGTACATATTGTGGATTTAGTTAGGAGTGTTTGACACTCCAAGGCTCCAAGGGGTTAAAAAATCTAGGACGGATTAGGGTTAAATTTTAAAGACGTTCACGTTGATTTGAGCTGCGTGTGTTGGTTTAGACTATCTAAGACATTGGTAGCATTTATATGTATCGTGTGACCAACATATTTTTGCTTAGCGTTATTCGATGTTCCGAAAATCAATCAAAATAAACACTCAGGATGCGTTTCCTGTTGGATACATTCTGATTGTATAATGGGATAGCGCCTCTCGCAACTGCTTCGCCCGACTGGTATGCAATCTCGATCAGCGCTCTACTCAGCAATGTCAACCGAGTTCCATCATTCAGAATCATCGGGTTTGCAAACATCGCATATCGGAGATGAGTGAGATACCAACTGATCCATTCTGAATGTCACTCACTCAGTATCCGCCTGGCTGATTAGAAATTGAAAAGACGGCGGAAGTGACCATCTTTCCATCACAAACACAACTACAGTTTGATTTTGTTCTTACTGTAGTAAAAAAAGCTGTAAAATCAAATAAATTTATTAATTGGCTATGTTTAAAATCAAACAACATTTGCCAATGATCGGTTACATGTATCACTCGCTCACTGCCTGAACCATTCACTCCTGATCCTAGCCCAACATAATTCGCCGTATGCATCGCTCAATGGTGAGATTCCAATTTGGTGATAGTGCTGCACTGTTTTGACAGCAAACATCGTGCGAGGTGATCTGTATTTTAGCGATGAATAGAACGATCGATGATCGGATAAGTCCAGTAGCAATCAATAACAAAACCCGATCGCTGTACGTTCAGTTGCGAAGTGCAATCAGGAACATTCATTGAAAATGAGTGATTTTCGGAACACTGGCGTTATTAAGCTTTTTTCCTCAGATTTAAGCTCTTTTTTGCCTTAAGAACATTGGAGATGAAAGCTCAAATCTGAGAAAAAAAAGCTTAATCCTAAACTATTCGGAACATCTTTATACAATCCGAATCGCTTCAAACATCTCTGAGTGTAATGCATGATACGGAGTCATGCAGTTTTAAGTAACAAAACAGCAAAAATCTTGATACGACCAAACTGACCTGGCTTCTGGCTTTGGGAAAATGATTCAAGTAATAGAGACCTAAAACATTTCTTAGCTTGAAAAAAATTTAAACCAGACTGATCAATTTAAAGAACTTGATGTTAGCCGAAAGCGATCGAACCAGCTTATAGTGCTTAAACCAACGAAATATGCCTCTCAAGTAACATTAAACACCTGAAAATAGTGCAAAACGTATAACCTTTTTTGTTATACCTTTATTAGCTTCAAATAATGCTTGAATAGTCTAAACAAAGCTTAAGCAAATTAAGTAAATAAATAGACTAAGATCAGCTTAAAAACACTTAAAAAGGATTGAAAAAACATCTTTCCTTTCAATCCACCAGTTTGAAAAATTTGAATTTGTTGAAAACTCAGGTTTTCAGTGGTGGGATAGAGTAATCTTTATTCAGTTTCGTCTGTGAGGTCCTTAAATAACTACTTATAATATAAGCTATACCCAACAAACATTTTTGCTGATTAAAAAGGTCAATTATCTGATCGTATGTTATGTTAAGGTGCTTATTGCTGTTTCAGCTTGCTGGATGAATGAAGAAATACTTCAGCGCTGTTTCATCGTGTAAGGAAGTTTTATTTCAGCCAATAGAAAGTAGGGAAAAATTGGTTGTCCAACCATTTTTGACACTACTCAAATTTGACAGGCGTCAGCTGTACAAGGGTAGCTTCGAAAGCGCCTTTCAGCTATATCAACTTTTCTGTTGTTCAGCTATTGATCAATATGCATGATAGCGAATTTATAGAAATTAGATTTTTTTTAATCTTCTAATTATTTGAAATTTCTCACTTTGCTTGGTAAAATGACCTAGCCGGGAAATTTACTTTTTTTCTCGAAGCATTTCAATTCCAATTTCTTCATATGAAATTGGACTTGGTTGGAAGATATTTTGGTAGCTTAAGAACGACACTTTTCTGATCCTTCGCAGAATGCATGATTGGTTCAGCGTACCGCGGCATGAGACCATAGCAAGTCGTAGGTTCAAAATTCGAGAAATGAAGAAAAAAAATAACACGAGAGGGGAAAAATAGCTGGCAAACATCGGACTTTTTTTTGTTTTTTTTTTTCTGTTGATACGTCAATTTACGTTTCATGTCATCTTCGCTGATTAATTTCTCCAAATCTCGATGTTTAGGGGCTGAACAGCAGCTTCTTCCTGAATGTTGGTTGCCTTCTTTCAGCAAGTTAGCTGATTTAAAATAAGAACTAAATAATGCTTCAGCGGTTGTTCAGCCAAAAATGTTTGTTGGGTAGCTATTTGTCACTATTACACATTTTTACTCCCTAACCGGGAAACTACTCATTTCCGAATGGGTATTCCAATGCATCTACTCATTTTCGTGTGAATATTTTGAGTGATCCGTGGTTATATTCTGAATTACCACGAACTCAGTTTGAGTCGTCTCCCTTAACCGCACCGCGTTCATCATCATCACCTCAGGCAAATAGAAATTCGCTGCATCATTTTTGCAGCATTTGGTTACTTACTTTACGGCTTAAAATTGAGCACTTCTTCAAAAGAGTAGTAATCGAAATTCGTGCCGGAACCGAACAAAATCAACAAAACTATTGTTTTATAGATAAAGCATGCTCAGTTTGATGGAATTTGTAAACTTGATCAAGGCAAAACTCTGTTAAAAATTTAAAAAAAACGTTTTAATGATAATCATTCTAACTAAGGAAACAAAAGATGTTACCTCCTCACTGGTCGGTGATTTAATCAGACCAACTTGACGTTTGAGCGCTTTTTTCTGTTTTGCAGCAATCAGCAATCATTGATGCATTGTTCTCGATTGCTGTATTTATTGGGTCAGTGTTCACGAACGTCTCGAAAGGCATGCCAAACTCACGTATAGCTTGCGTTGTCTTCGTCTCACCAACACTTGTGCCATCCCTAACAGTATATCACTGGTCACCCGGAAGCATTTTTTAATCAAACTTGCAATAGGTTTCGTCGTCGACAATAGTGTAGGGGAACATGCTCTATTATGCATCACCTAAGCGAATCGCTGATTTGCTATGTATTCCACTTACAAGTTGTGTAAAAAACGTGTGTAATCGTTGAAGAAATGTGTTTTCTACAAATGCCTATGATATTATATTGCTCAAGTTCAAATCCACAGAACAAAACTGTGTTGTAAATAGGGGAAAAGTTCATATAATGCCCCATGTGGCTAATATGCGCCTCTCGTGTTTTGAAGAATCCGTAACATTTTAAGCCTGTAAAATATTACCAATTTGTTTTAAATGCTGTGTTAGGCCATGACAAGTATGATTTTTTTCCTTAAAATAGCTCTGTGGCGTGAAAATTTCAAAATTTAGGTTTTTCTTCATTTCGATGTTAATTTTTAAATACTTTCAATAAGGTGTTACCAAACAGAGAAAGGTGAATAAGACATTATTTTCTTACACATCGATAGAGGAGAATCTAAAATATGATTTTACGCTAAAAAAATCATACTGAACTCGCTAAGATATGCTTTCTATGGGTATGTTTTATCACGGCCCATGCGTTCGGTATAACGCGTCGATCGTAGTATGCTGAAAATAGCATTAATTTTTCAAAACGGCCAATTTTTATTGAAAGTGAACCAAAAGTCTTAAACCATATTTTGAGCGTTAATTCAGCCCAAAAAATCTACTATTAATTTTTTTTTATTGTAAGAAATTGTATTGAAAATACCACTTTTTGGCCACATCCCGAACTAAGACCGTCTTCTTACTGGCGTAAGCACGTATGCTTTCCAGTCCAAAGTTTTGTCCATCGGATCCGGTTTTTGTCCAGATTTTTTTTTTTGTACACGAAGATGCTTTCCTTTTCATACTTCCGAATAGATTTTCGAACTGCTCGTAATTTTAACTGCGTTATTTTAAAACAACACTTTGCATTCAAGGGTTAAACGTCATCCGGCACTAGCATGGTTGTATCTAACGAGCCTATAGTAAACAAAGAGGCGAAATGTCACGATTGGAACTTTTGATTTTTTGTTAGTGTCATTCCAATCGAGCAGAACCAAGCAGTCTTGAAGGCAGCCATACAGCAGGGTTGTAACTCATTAATTTTAAAGGGACCAGATGGCACCTCTTTGTTTACTATAGTCTCTTTAGTTGTATCGAAATCGTGCTTAGACTTAATGGTGTCATCAAATCTGTTAGTTTCTTTTTTTAACGAACTTTTCACTTCAAATTCAAATAAATGCCATCGAATTAAAAAACATGAAGTAATGTTATCCCCTCCGATAGCAACACCCATGGCTTCGCGCTATCCCCAGATTGCTATCGGGCCCAACATCTAAGCCAGGCAGAAGCTCACGTTAACCTGATATGAGCCGGCAAGAAAGATGCCAATCGCTCGGTTTCTAATGCCAACAATTGAGGCGTCGCTTCATTCACATGCCTAGTCTAGTAGGTATTATCTATCCGATTGATAAGCCGAAGCTGGGTCAGTTGCTTTGTCAGCGCATAAAGGAAATAAAGGAAAGGCCAAAATTCGCACTCATTTTAAATTGATGCAGGAAGCAGTTGACATTTGTCATTACTAAGCAAGCGGCCTTTGAGTGAAGTTAGATTTCTAGTACCTAGTAGAGGTAGTTCAGAATGAAGGTGTTTCTGACAATCGTTGGTTCTGTCCTGTTGGCCAATAGCTGGTGGTCTTATGGAGTTGAGGCTTTTCAACCTGCAGCCTTGTGTCTGGCCAATGCTGGTAAGTGTTCATTTTTCGAGTGATCGGGATACAAAGTTTGACGATTTCCGGTGTTTAAACAGGCGATTGCACAGCGAAATTCTCCGGCGTCAGCATAAGTCTACAGGAGATGCAAGACTTGAGCACCCAGCTGATGGATCAGTCCTTCGACTTTCTGGTCCTTTCGTCGGCTTTCGATCATCACGCCAAAAATCGTCCTGGCTTCCGGAAGCTGTACCGGAAGATTTCCGACGAGGCTTGGTCCGATTCGATCGAGCTGATCAAGTATCAAGCCAAACGTGGCTATCAGCCGGCTTTCAATCCGAACTACAAATTTGCCAGCAGTGGTTTGCGGACTCTGAATGATCCGGACCTGGCCAGCGAGCATGATTCGTTGAAGCTGGCAATGGAGTACGAGAAACAGGTGGCCACAACTGCCCACGCACTGCACAAGAAAGTTTCGGTGGCGCACCACAAGCCGGCCCATTACGATCCGGATGTGGCGCACTTTATGGACGAACACATCATCGCCAAGCGGAGCGAATCGGTGCGGAAGTTGACCGGATTCATTCATGTGCTGGACGGGATTCTGAACGTCGATTCCAGCACCAGGGACATGGGACTGCACGAGTTCGATGAATATCTGCAGTCGGTGGTTTGAGGATTTGTTTTTTTTTGTAAGTGCTAGTGAACCTCTCAAATTGTGCAACCGAAATGTGGAATAATGCTGTGCTCAGTAAGGTATTAAAAGTAAAGAATTATCAAAAATCGATACTGTGGATTATTCAATCATCAATTATTTGTTTTATTTTGTTAACTTTATTATGTCTAAAAAAATTCCAAATGGAGTGTGGCCTTTCTTTAGAAATAACCCATAGAGACCATATTTCAACGTATGAGACCGTAGAACAACAAAACTATAAACTTATCAGCGATAAGTATTGATGCAAAAACTGCGAACGAAGGTCAAGTGTGCATTAATCAGTCGATCGAAATCCGACAGGCTTATTTGCACGTAGACCTTATCTAGAAATCTAATCGAGACAGTTCAGTAGCTAATTGTTGACGAGTAGATATTGAACTCAAGCAGGGTGCCATTCATTCAACCAACTAATTCTACGAATTCTTTAAGGCCGGATCAAATTTGAATTCCTTCTTTTGTGATTTGGACTAGAAACATCACGAACGGCGGATGGTAAAAAAATCAAATTTTCAATAAATTGTAGGAAATTGGACAAAAACCGGCATAAAACAAACTTGCATACAAACAGCATATTACAAAATGTTAAAATCGCAATAATTTAAAAATGAAAATTTGAAAAAATCTCGAATACAAAAGGTTATTAAATTCCCACATTTTAACGTTTGCCTTTTGGTTTATCAACTGTTTGAATTTTCGAAGATAACATCAACTTTTTTGCTATTTTTGTTCAAACTCGACAAAATTGTCTAAATTGTCAAAATTGTCAAAATTGTCGAAATTGCCAAAATTGCCAAAATTGTCAAAATTGTCAAAATTGTCAAAATTGTCAAAATTGTCAAATTGTCAAAATTGTCAAAATTGTAAATTGTCAAAATTGTTAAAATTGTCAAAATTGTCAAAATTGTCAAAATTGTCAAAATTGTCAAAATTGTCAAAATTGTCAAAATTGTCAAAATTGTCAAAATTGTCAAAATTGTCAAAATTGTCAAAATTGTCAAAATTGTCAAAATTGTCAAAATTGTCAAAATTGTCAAAATTGTCAAAATTGTCAAAATTGTCAAAATTGTCAAAATTGTCAAAATTGTCAAAATTGTCAAAATTGTCAAAATTGTCAAAATTGTCAAAATTGTCAAAATTGTCAAGATTGTCAAAATTGTCAAAATTGTCAAAATTGTCAAAATTGACAAAATTGTCAAAATTGTCAAAATTGTCGGAATTGTCAAAATTGTCAAAATAATCAAAATTTTGAAAATTTTGAAAATTGAAATTTTCAAAACTTTCAAAATTTCCAAAATTTTGAAAATTTTCAGTTTTCTAAATTTTTAAAATTTTCAAAATTTTCAAAACTTTCAAAATTTTCAAAATTTTCAAAATTTTCAAAATTTTCAAAATTTTCAAAATTTTCAAAATTTTCAAAATTTTCAAAATTTTCAAAATTTTCAAAATTTTCAAAATTTTCAAAATTTTCAAAATTTTCAAAATTTTCGAAATTTTCAAAATTTTCAAAATTTTCAAAATTTTCAAAATTTTCAAATTTTTCAAAATTTTCAAAATTTTCAAAATTTTCAAAATTTTCAAAATTTTCAAAATTTTCTAAAATTTCTTAATTTTCAAAATTTTCAAAATTTTTAAAATTTTAACATTTTTAAAATTTTCAAAATTTCCAAAATTATCAATAGTTTTAAAATTTTTAAAATTTTCAAAGATTTCAAAATTTTTAAAATTTTCAAAATTTTCAAAATTTTCAAAATTTTTAAAATTTTTAAAATTTTCAAAATTTTTAAAATTTTCAAAATTTTCAAAATTTTCAAAATTCGTTAGGTTTTCAAAATTTTCAAAATTTTCAAAATTTTCAAAATTTGCATAATTATTAAAATTTTCAAAATTTTCAAAATTTGAAATTTTTTTAAAATTTTCAAAATTTTCAAAATTTTCAAAATTTTCAAAATTTTAAAAATTTTCAAAATTTTCAAAATTTTCAAAATTTTCAAAATTTTCAAAATTTTTAAAATTTTCAAAATTTTCAAAATTTTTAAAATTTTCAAAATTTTCAAAATTTTCAAAATTTTCAAAATTTTCAAAATTTTCAAAATTTTCAAAATTTTCAAAATTGTCAAAATTGTCAAAATTGTCAAAATTGTCAAAATTGTCAAAATTGTCAAAATTTTCAAAATTTTAACATTTTTAAAATTTTCAAAATTTTCAAAATTTTCAATATTTTCAAAAGTTTCAAAATTTTTAAAATTTTCAAAGATTTCAAAATTTTCAAAATTTTCAAAATTTTCAAAATTTTCAAAATTTTCAAAATTTTCAAAATTTTCAAAATTTTCAAAATTTTCAAAATTTTCAAAATTTTCAAAATTTTCAAAATTTTCAAAATTTTCAAAATTTTCAAAATTTGCAAAATTATCAAAATTTTCAAAATTTTGAAAATTTTCAAAACCTTCAAAATTTTCAAATTTTTCTCAAAATTTTTAAAATTTTTAAAATTTTCAAAGTTTTTAAAATTTTCAAAATTTTCAAAATTTTCAAAATTTTCAAAATTTTCAAAAATTTTTAAATTTTTAAAATTTTCAAAATTTTCAAAATTTTCAAAATTTTCAAAATTTTCAAAATTTTCAAAATTTTCAAAATTTTAACATTTTTAAAATTTTCAAAATTTTCAAAATTATCAATATTTTCAAAATCTTTAAAATTTTCAAAGATTTCAAAATTTTCAAAATTTTCAAAATTTTCAAAATTTTTTGAGCGTTCTAAACTCGAATCTGTTATCAAATTTAGTCGTAACACCTTTTTTGTCCAAACTTGAAAAAACTGTCCTTATTGAACAGTTGTATCAAAATATTAAAAATATTCCAAATTTTCCAAACCGTCAAAAATCGCCAAATTTTCAAAATTGTCGAAATTGTCAAAATTGTCAAAATTGTCAAGATTTTCAAAATAGTCAAAATTGTCCAAATTGTCAAAATCAACAAAAATGTCGGAATTGTCACAACTGTAAAAAATATGAAAATTATTAAAGTTGTCGAAATTGTCAAAATTGTAAAATTTTAAAATTGTCAATATTGTCAAAATTGTCAAAATTGTCAAAATTGTCAAAATTGTCAAAATTGTCAAAATTGTCAAAATTGTCAAAATTGTCAAAATTGTCAAAATTGTCAAAATTGTCAAAATTGTCAAAATTGTCAAAATTGTCAAAATTGTCAAAATTGTCAAAATTGTCAAAATTGTCAAAATTGTCAAAATTGTCAAAATTGTCAAAATTGTCAAAATTGTCAAAATTGTCAAAATTGTCAAAATTGTCAAAATTGTCAAAATTGTCAAAATTGTCAAAATTGTCAAAATTGTCAAAATTGTCAAAATTGTCAAAATTGTCAAAATTGTCAAAATTGTCAAAATTGTCAAAATTGTCAAAATTGTCAAAATTGTCAAAATTGTCAAAATTGTCAAAATTGTCAAAATTGTCAAAATTGTCAAAATTGTCAAAATTGTCAAAATTGTCAAAATTGTCAAAATTGTCAAAATTGTCAAAATTGTCAAAATTGTCAAAATTGTCAAAATTGTGAAAATTGTCAAAATTGTCAAAATTGTCAAAATTGTCAAAATTGTCAAAATTGTCAAAATTGTCAAAATTGTCAAAATTGTCAAAATTGTCAAAATTGTCAAAATTGTCAAAATTGTCAAAATTATCAAAATTGTCAAAATTGTTAAAACTGTTAAAATTGTCAAAATTGTCAAAATTGTCAAAATTGTCACAAAATTGTCAAAATTGTTAAAACTGTTAAAATTGTCAAAATTTTCAAATTTTGAAAGCCTTCAAAATTTTCAAAATTAATAAAATTGTCAAGTTTTTCAAAATTCTCATAATTGTCAAAATTTCAAAATTGTCAAAACTGTCAAAATGCTCAAAATTGTCAAAATTGTCAAAATTGTCAAAATTGTCAAAATTGTCGAAATTGGCAAAATTGTCAAAACTTTCAAAATAATCAATATTGTCAGTATTTTCATAAATGTCAAAATTTTTAAAATTGTCAAAATTGTCAAAACTGTCAAATTGTCAAAATTGTCAATATTGACGAAATTGTTAAAAATGTCAAAAATGTTAAAATTGTCTAAAATGTCAAAATATTCGGAATTGTTGAAATTTTCAAAATTCTCAAAATTGCCAAGATTGCCAAGATTGTCAAAATTGTCAAAATTGACAAAATTGACAAAATTATTAAAATTGACAAAATTATCGAAATTGTCAAAATTGTCAAAATTGTCAAAATTGTCAAAATTGTCAAAATTGGCAAAATTGTCAAAATTTTTTAAATTGTCAAAATTGTCAAAACTGTCAAAATTGTCAAAATTGTCAAATTGTCAAAATTATCAAAATTATCAACATTGTTCAAAAAAAAAAACATAATTTTCAATTATCAAAATCGCCAAACGTGAAAAAATTGTCTTAATTGTAAAATTTCCATTAAATCGTCGAATTTTTTAAAGTTTGGATCTTCCGACTTTCTTTCTTCGCTCTTGTTTTAGATTTTTTAAATTGTTTTCTTTTTATATTCAATTGTTGTTTTCGTTTATCATTTATCTTGTTTCCAATCCCTTTAATATCGTTTCTACATTTGTTTTCAGTTTTTCAAATTAAAGCCAATCGGATGTTTGATTTTCATTTTTCATTTCTTTTTTACATCCTTTGTTTGTCTATCCCACATTTGTTATGACGTTTTTTTCTTACTCTTCCACTATTGCGTCTTCTGCTCGAACATGTTTTTTTTTTCGTCCCAGTGTTTTAGATTTTTCTCTTTTTTATTCAGTTCCTTTTTCATCTCTGTTACCTTTTTTCACGCCACTTAGAAATTTTCTGCTTTGCCTTAGCTTTTCTTATTCACATTTTTTTTTCTTTCGTCAAACTTCTATGCTTTCTCAAAAAAATTATCTTTTCTCATGCCCTGTCCTTTCTAAATCAGCTGACCCGGTGTGTACCTTACAAAATTGATGGAAATTTCAATAATTACTTGAATTCAAATTTGATTCAAATAATTTTATATTTGAATCTCAACATCAACCCCTTGGAATGAAAGTTGTATCTTGAGTTTTAAATTGCAAAACAAAAAAATATAATTCTAATTTCATAAATGTTCTTTTTTCTTGATTTAGTTTAGTTTATTGATGGATATGTGGGCTGAGCCCGTCATCCCGCAAACTTAAGACTATCTTAAATATAATTGTCGTCTTAAATACATAATGTAAATGTTTAAAATTGTCTGTACACTTGAATTGAAGTCAATTATGTTATTTATGCGGTTCGCTTCCCTCATGTATCGGTGCGCTGGCTCGTTACGGCTGTAATTTGTTGTTCGATTCTCAACGGTGTAGCGCCTGCGTCTTCTTAAGACCAAACTTCTGGAATTGGTTGTTATTCGGGACCGTAGAAAGGACGAATCTATGATGCCTCGATCTATTTTCAGGAAGAATTTTAAGTCGTTTATGCGGTGCCGATTCTCTAGTAGATCCAAGTCCAATAGATGACATAAACTCTCATACTCTGGCATTTGCTCTCTCCAACCAAGATTCCTTACCGCAAATTTCACAAACCGTTTCTGGACAGCTTCTAATCTATTTATATGTACTTGGTACATGGTCCTCCAAACTATGCTTGCAAAATCAAACTTCGATCTAACCAAGCTAATATAAAGGCAAAAAAAATGTGCCTTCTTAAAATGTGCCCTAAAATTCGTTTTCCAATCATTAATTTTGTATCTTAAATTAAGACTCTTTATTTGTTTAATCATAAGTTTCAAAATTCTGCTAAAATAAAAGTTTTACTTGTTTAAAATTCCTTTCCCATGCCAAATTTGGTGCCATTTGCTTGACCAGTTTCCAAGTCGTTAAAAATTAAATTATAAGAGTCCTTCTGTGTAATAATCAAGAAATCCCCCCAATCCCTTCTATGCATAATTTGCTCGATCATTTCTCGAGTTTAAAAAAAAAAAATAAGTGCACCTCTCTCGCTTTTCTAGCTCCCCACTAAAAAGAATGTAGGACTCTAAAACTCTTATTTCCATATAGATACTTTCCCATGACCGATTTGGTCCCAATTGCTCAAAATGTTATCGAGTTTTGAAAAAAAAGTTTGAGTGTCCCCTCCTACCGATTCATTGCTCAATAAGCGTAGAAACATTTCTCCATCTCAAACATCCTTCCCCACTAAAGTTGGTTTCTTTTGTAAGACTTATTCTATAGATATGCAACAAAAATGTATGGGACTCCCGTCTTCTCTTCTTATCATGGAAGAAGAGAAGGGTCCAAAATCATTATAGAAACATTACTCGTATCAAAATACGATCTCATACCCCTCTCCTCTTCCTATTTATTCTCTGGGATCAGGGAGGGGTTTCGAACAACTATAGAGTCTTTTTCCATATCAAAATATCCTCCCATGCCAAATTTAGTTCCATTTGTTCGATTATTTCTCCAGTTATGCAAACAATTGTATGAGAGTACCTACTACATTTTGTTTTCGCTTTGGGAGTTGGGAAGGGCTTCAAACTATCTGGGGACTCTCGCATTCCAAATTTAATTCCCTTCGCTTGATCAGTTTTCGAGTATTGCAAAAAATTGTATTGTCCTCTCCTCTTCATATTCGCCCAATGCAAATTGTGAGAAGTCTCAAACAATCATAGAACCTTTTCCCATATCCAAACATCCTCTCATGCCATTTTAGGTCCATTTGTTCGATAAGTAATCGAATTATGCAATAAAAATGCATGCTTCCCACCCTCTTTTTTCTCCCCACTGGAAGAAGGGAGGAATCTCAAAAAATATTGAAACATTTCTCGTATCCAAATACCCTCGCATGCCAAATCTAGTTCCCTTTTTTGACTAATTCTCGTGTTATGTGAACAATTGTAAGAGTGCCCATCTCCCCTTTTCTATTTCCCGACTGGAAAAAAGGGAGGGGTACTAAATATTCGTAAAAATATTCTTTTTGTAGCCAAATAACCTCCCATGCCAAATTTGGTACCACTTGCTAGAATGGTTCTCAAGTTAGGCAAACATTTCTCAAACAATAATAAAAACCTTTCCCGAATAGACAGACTAACAGAAATCCATTTTTTTTTGTATAGATTTAAACCTTCTCTTCTCTATCATTTTTTCTCTCTACTCTCTTGTTTTTTACTCACCTAAATTTTCATCTCTCTTCACTATCTTTTTTTCTCTTATGTTCTGTTTATTTTTCTTTGTATATTTGTATCTGCTTTTGTTCTCAATCTGTACGCTAATTGTCCTCTTACTTCCTCCTACTGTATTCATGGACATTCCTTCTTCCCTTCTTCTCACCATTTCCTTCTCATTTTGTCTCTTTTCTGTTTTCTACTTCTTTCAATTAGAGGGGTTTTTTTTATTTCATTGGTTAAGTTTTGTCTTTATTCAATTCTCGTGTACTTTTGCTTTTTTTGGAATTTATTTTTTCTCTTAACCTCCTCTCTGATGACTTTAAATAACCTCAATTTTGTTTCTCTCTCTATAGATTTTAACTTGAACTCAAAACCGCTCAGGAGCCTCATATAGTTTATTTCCTGCAATTTCTATTCACGATGATGAATTCATTGAAAAACACCAAGAAGGTGTAAAGCTTGATTATGTTTACCCTAACCAGTGATGGTAAATTTCGCCCGTCACGCTTGACCCGACTAGTTTTGTTTCATCAAACGACTGGCACTGTTCTCAATTGACGGAGCCTCACTACTCGCATGACGGATAAAGCACGACAACAATCAACATTTCTCCATCATAGACTGGCGAAGCACCTACACATGGTCAAAATTTCTCCTGAGAGTGACTGGCAAATCTCTTCACACTTCGATCGGCTGCTGACGGCAGGTACAACTAATTGAATGACTTGCTGGCAGAGAGCAACAATAGCAATAAAAAACTGAAAACGAGCTTGCTGGCAGGAGCAACAATAATAATAAATGCGTTTCTTTTTCGTCACCGGTCGTTTGAATGCGATTGCTTGACTAGGTCATTCTTTTAGCTTCAAATGACTGGGGAATGAATGACTGGCAAACGAAGTGACTGGTCGTTAAGGAACAGTCAATTGAGTTTGACGGACCAAGAGGCTTCACAGTCACAGCTTCACGCCTCATGACGATGACTTTTGCCAAGCCTGACCCTAACTATCAATATTCTAACACAATTTGCACCGTTCAAAAAAAGGCAAACATTGCATTGATGTAATATGGCGACCGTCAAACACCAAGAAGCCATTTAAAACCATTTTTACAATTCATCGCCTAATCAGCATTTTCAATCTTCTACTACACTAATAGTTACTCAAAAATATTCAGTATACGAATTATTGAATTTTCTTTCAATCTTTATGAAAATTTAGTCAATACTTCTAACATGTTTTTTTCTTCTCTTTTCAGGTAAATATCGTTGTTGTCAAATACCTTTGATATAACAATTGGTAAGAGATTTTTTTTCTCTAAATCCCTTCAAATGGTACGTTAATGTTTGCTTTATCGAAAGAAAAATATCAAAAAAAATCCAGTTGAAATTCTTCCGAAGGCATTCGAAGGCACACGATTAAACACAATTATTTAAAAAAAAATCTTAATCTATCGAAACACAGTTTTCGTTTCGAATCGAACCACTTTCTTCTGAACCCACTCCCCTTAGGCCTTGCTCTTGTTGTGCAACTTATCCCGGAAGCACATCATCGTGCGGAAGGCCTTGCGGCACTTGCACGGTTTCTTCCCTTCCTCGACCTCGTTGCCCCGTTCCGCACAATCCTGATGCTGGGTCGTAAAATCTTCCAGCGCAGTTCCATCGTTGAACCACCGGTGGATCGACTCGAAGTTCGGCCCCGTTTCGTCGTCGTAGTTATCGTGCAGGATCGACACGCACCGGATGAAGCAATACGTGTCGTGTTCTTCCGGATACTCGTGGGCGAAATATTTGGTCCGCATTTCTTCCGGAACCGAGAGCAGTTTGGCGCACGTTTCCTTGATCTTGAGGTGCTGCTGCTTGCCGGCATCCTCATCTTCACATCTGGCCATCCCAACGATGACCTAATAGAAGAAAGTTATTCGATTGATAAGGAGCTTTTGAAGGAAAATACAAATCAATCACTTACCAGTAAAGTTACGAGGCAAAAATTCATCCACGAGGCCATTCTCAGTTTCGACCACTTAAGAGTTTTTCCTTGGAAGAAACAACGTCTGATCGGAAGGATCTTTTGCGGAAAACTAACCGATCGACAGAACGTTACCTCGGCATTTGTACTCCTTCCTTGCAGCGCTAAACTATCGGTTATTCGTCTGGTTCATCGCCAATCGCTGCAGCTGATCAGCTGTAGCACATTGATTTGGATCATTGCGCAATCAATCGGTAATTACTCTTATCAATAACTTACAGCAACACATTGGGAAGTTTTTTCAAAACTGTACTCTCTAGTCGAGCAAATTTATTTTACATTTGTGAAACCTTTGCGATGATCCTAAATATTTTTTTTAACAATTTTGAGAATTTTGAATGAAGTTTGTTCATTGAAAAAAAAATGAGGATGAGATGATAAAAACATAGAAAAAGATAGAGAATGAAGAAAATTTGCAAAAATTACAGAAATAAAAAAAATTACAAAATACAAAAATTGCAAAAATTACAAAAAACTGAAAAATTGACAAAAATTTAAAAAAAATTGCAAAAACAAAAAATATCAAAAATATAAAAATGACAAAAATGACAAAAATAACAAAAATGACGAAAAATGACAAAAATGACAAAAATGAAAAAAATGACAAAAAATGACAAAAATGACAAAAATGACAAAAATGACAAAAATGACAAAAATGACAAAAATGACAAAAATGACAAAAATGACAAAAATGACAAAAATGACAAAAATGACAAAAATGACAAAAATGACCAAAATGACAAAAATGTCAAAAATGACAAAAATGACAAAAATGACAAAAATGACCAAAATGACAAAAATGACAAAAATGACAAAAATGACAAAAATGACAAAAATGACAAAAATGACAAAAATGACAAAAATGACAAAAATGACAAAAATGACAAAAATGACAAAAATGACAAAAATGACAAAAATGACAAAAATGACAAAAATGACAAAAATGACAAAAATGACAAAAATGACAAAAATTAAAAAAATGACAAAAATGACAAAAATGACAAAAATGACAAAAATGACAAAAATGACAAAAATGACAAAAATGACAAAAATGACAAAAATGACAAAAATGACAAAAATGACAAAAATGACAAAAATGACAAAAATGACAAAAATGACAAAAATGACAAAAATGACAAAAATGACAAAAATGACAAAAATGACAAAAATGACAAAAATGACAAAAATGACAAAAATGACAAAAATGACAAAAATGACAAAAATGACAAAAATGACAAAAATGACAAAAATGACAAAAATGACAAAAATGACAAAAATGACAAAAATGACAAAAATGACAAAAATGACAAATATGACAAATATGACAAAAATTATAAAAAATAACAAAAAAAAACAAAAATTATAAAAATTACAAAAATTACAAAAATTACAAAAATGACAAAAATTACAAAAATTACAAAAATTACAAAAATTACAAAAATTACAAAAATTACAAAAATTACAAAAATTACAAAAATGACAAAAATTACAAAAATTACAAAAATTACAAAAATTACAAAAATAACAAAAATTACAAAAATTACAAAAATTACAAAACTTACAAAAATTACAAAAATTACAAAAATTACAAAAATTACAAAAATGACAAAAATTACAAAAATTACAAAATAACAATAATATCAATAATTACAAAAATGTGAAAAATGATAAAACAATAACAAAAATTACAAAAATTACAAAAATTGCAAAAATTATAAAAATTACAAAAATTACAAAAATAACAAAAATGACAAAAATTACAAAAATTACAAGAATTACAAAAATTACAAAAATTACAAAAATTACACAAATAACAAAAATTACAAAAATGACAAAAATTACAAAAATTACAAAAATTACAAAAATTACAAAAATTACAAAAAATACAAAAATAACAAAAATTACAAAAATTACAAAAATTACAAAAATTACAAAAATTACAAAAATTACAAAAATTAAAAAATGACAAGAATTACAAAAATTACATAAATAACAAAAATTACATAAATTACTAAAATTACTAAAATTAAAAAAATTACAAAAATTACAAAAATTACTAAAATTACTAAAATTACTAAAATTACAAAAATTACAAAAATTACAAAAATTACAAAAATTACAAAAATTACAAAAATTATTAAAATAACGAAAATAACAAAAATTACAAAAATTACAAAAATTACAAAAATGACAAAAATTACAAAAATTACAAAAATTACAAATAATAATAAAATTACAAAAATTACAAAAATTACAAAAAAAACAAAACTTACAAAAACTACAAAAATTACAAAAATTACAAAACTTACAAAAATTACAAAAATTACAAAAATTACAAAAATAACAAAAATTACAAAAATTTCATAAACTACAAAAATTACAAATAATTAAAAAAAATTACAAAAAGTACAAAAAATACAAAAATTACAATATGTACTAAAATGACAAAAATTACAAAAATTACAAAAATTACAAAAAATAACAAAAATTAAAAAAAATACAAAAATTACATAAATTGCAAAAATTACAAAAATTACAAAAATTACAAAAATTACAAAAATTACAAAAATTACAAAAATTACAAAAATTACAAAAATTACAAAAATTACGAAAATAACAAAAATTACAAAATAACAAAAATTACAAAAATGACAAAAATGACAAAAATTGCAAAAATGACAAAAAAGACAAAAATGACAAAAATGACAAAAATGACAAAAATGACAAAAATGACAAAAATGACAAAAATGACAAAAAATGACAAAAATGACAAAAAATGACAAAAATGACAAAAATGACAAAAATGACAGAAATGACAAAAATGACAAAAATGACAAAAATGGCAAAAATGACAAAAATGACAAAAATGACAAAAATGACAAAAATGACAAAAATGACAAAAATGACAAAAATGACAAAAATGACAAAAATGACAAAAATGACAAAAATGACAAAAATGACAAAAATGACAAAAATGACAAAAATGACAAAAATGACAAAAATGACAAAAATGACAAAAATGACAAAAATGACAAAAATGACAAAAATGACAAAAATGACAAAAATGACAAAAATGACAAAAATGACAAAAATGACAATAATGAACAAAAATGACAAAAATGACAAAAATGACAAAAATGACAAAAATGACAATAATGAACAAAAATGACAAAAATGACAAAAATGACAAAAATGACAAAAATGACAAAAATGACAAAAATGACAAAAATGACAAAAATGACAAAAATGACAAAAATGACAAAAATGACAAAAATGACAAAAATGACAAAAATGACAAAAATGACAAAAATGACAAAAATGACAAAAATGACAAAAATGACAAAAATGACAAAAAATGGCATAAAATGACAAAAACGACAAAAATGACAAAAATGACAAAAATGACAGAAATGACAAAAATGACAAAAATAACAAAAATCACAAAAATGACAAAAAATGACAAAAAATGACCAAAATGACAAAAATAACAAAAAATGACACAAAAATGACAAAAATGACAAAATTAAAAAAAAAAATGACAAAAATGACAAAAATGACAAAAAATGACAAAAATGACAAAAATGACAAAAATGACAAAAATGACAAAAATGACAAAAATGACAAAAATGACAAAAATGACAAAAATGTCAAAAATGACAAAAATGACAAAAATGACAAAAATGACAAAAATGACAAAAATGACAAAAATGACAAAAATGACAAAAATGACAAAAATGACAAAAATGACAAAAATGACAAAAATGACAAAAATGACAAAAATGACAAAAATGACAAAAATGACAAAAATGACAAAAATGACAAAAATGACAAAAATGACAAAAATGACAAAAATGACAAAAATGACAAAAATGACAAAAATGACAAAAATGACAAAAATGACAAAAATGACAAAAATGACAAAAATGACAAAAATGACAAAAATGACAAAAATGACAAAAATGACAAAAATGACAAAAATGACAAAAATGACAAAAATGACAAAAATGACAAAAATGACAAAAATGACAAAAATGACAAAAATGACAAAAATGACAAAAATGACAAAAATGACAAAAATGACAAAAATGACAAAAATGACAAAAATGACAAAAATGACAAAAATGACAAAACTGACAAAAATGACAAAAATGACAAAAATGACAAAAATGACAAAAATGACAAAAATGACAAAAATGACAAAAATGACAAAAATGACAAAAATGACAAAAATGACAAAAATGACAAAAATGACAAAATTGACAAAAATGACAAAAATGACAAAAATGACAAAAATGACAAAAATGACAAAAATGACAAAAATGACAAAAATGACAAAAATGACAAAAATGACAAAAATGACAAAAATGACAAAAATGACAAAAATGACAAAAATGACAAAAATGACAAAAATGACAAAAATGACAAAAATGACAAAAATGATAAAAATGACAAAAATGACAAAAATGACAAAAATGACAAAAATGACAAAAATGACAAAAATGACAAAAATGACAAAAATGACAAAAATGACAAAAATGACAAAAATGACAAAAATGACAAAAATGACAAAAATGACAAAAATGACAAAAATGACAAAAATGACAAAAAAGACAAAAATGACAATAATGAAAAAAAAATGACAAAAATGGCACAAAAATGGCACAGAAATGGCACAAAAATGGCACAAAAATGGCACAAAAATGGCACAAAAATAGCACAAAAATTGCACAAAAATTGCACGAAAATGGCATAAAATGGCACAAAAGTGGCACAAAAATAGCACAGAGGTGGCACAAAAATGGCGCATAAATGACACCAAAATGACAAAAATGAAAAAAAAAATACAAAAATACAAAAATACAAAAATTAGAAAAATTAGAAAATGACACCAATTACAAAAAATGACAAATGGTAAAACGAGACAACAAAATTAACATTTACCGAGATGTCAAGTGTTGAATATTTTGAAAAACTCAGCAAAACTTCCAAATTCTTTCCACATCGTATGATCTTTTTGAGTTTGTTTTCTCCTCCAATAATCAATTCGCCATTTCAAAACTTCGGTATTCACCCGTAGATGATCAATGTATCAGAGTTTTTCTTTGGATTGAGACGAACAGAGGTTTTTTTCATAATCTGCTGCAACTGATAAGCTCAAATCAGATAATCACAGTTTTCATTCAGAGTAGCAGTTCGCGATCATTCTGTAAATTGAACATCTTACTGGTTTCAAAATGAAAAGTAGTTTAAGTTTTTTAGTAATTTCTATTTCTGTAAGTAAAGCCTTAAAGCAAAAAGGTATCGGAAAAACATTTTTCGCTTTAATTTTTAGTCGATCAGTTTGACGGGGGCAGCCTTTTTGCCGCATCTGCCGGAATGGGATCAAGTCAAGTCTCGCCACGAGCGGCCCTGTGCCAAGTTCCTGGGAATTTCGAATAGTACTCTGGATCGGTACAGCCGGTCCGAGTTCGATACCGCTGAAAGTGAGGACTTTTACTGTTTCTATCGGTGTGTCCTGATTGTTGACGAAAGTTACGATGATAAAATCGGACTAGTGATGTACAAGATGATGCAGTATTTTGCGGATGGAACAATGGATTTAAACCAATTTTTTGACCACTACCAAGGATGCTTGATGCTGGACCAGACTAGGGATGGCCAGTGGTACGGAAAGTGTGAGAAAGCCTACCGGAAGCACAGCTGTATGACTCGAAAGCACCAAGAAATGTTGCAGCTACTAAAAGACAACCCGCAAGCGTATGATTTGTCCGCCTCCAAAAACGAATGATTTGTTTTTTATTTATGAAAAAAAAAAACGTAGTTCTAATAGTTTGGAAAAAAAGTTGTGTCCTCTCTTCTAATATTAAACGCTGAAATAATTGTCACAACTCATATCGGTCGAATTCAATAAATTATTGTAAACCAAACAGTTTCCAGGAAAAATGATCGGTGAGAAGATGATGCAAAACAAAACATTGTGATGTTATTGCCACAATTCAATGAGCTAAGCTATGAGATAAGTTCGAATCTTCCATCATCAGTTACACTCTAGATCTGGATCAGAGATGTCGCGCCCAGTGATTAAATTATCATCTTTTTTGCTGCTTTACTCAACGGTTGGATTTTTCGTCTTTTTTTTCGTTCCCGAAGGAATTATTTTGAATTGGTCTTTTTCAGTTTCTAACTGTGAACAGCCTGGTTTCCGATGAGGAGTACTACTCCTATCTAAGATATTGCGAGTCTCCGTATCTGGATCCGATATTCCGAGACCACTCGATAGTGCCTTTTTTCACACCCAAAACCGTACTGGAGAATTCGGCCTGCATCATGCGCTGCATGGGACAGATGGCCGGGATTTACAACCTTTCAACCGGGGACCTGAACTGGAGCAAGCTACTGGATGGTGCCGAGGATGTGGAGTGGCTTCAGAACTACAAGGAAAATATTGTGGCCTGTATCGACCAACTGGATAATTCCGAAAGCGAACAAAAATTCAAAAGTTGTGCACGCGAGGCCGATTTGATTTTCTGTGAGCGAATGGCTTTTAGGAAAAGGGATTCCAACGCTAAAACTGAACCAGCGGCAACAAAATAAACTGGCACTTACTTCCAATGAAGACAATATCTCACCGGTCAAATTTTGTTTAATGTTTGATGTTCTAAATTAAAAAATTATGTATGATCAAAATTCATTTATTTAAGACCGGACGATTTCGAAAGGTTTATGTACATGGGTCCAGATGTTCCTTATTCACGGCGGTGCAGTCTATACAGACTACTTTTGGCAATCGAAATCTGCAAAATTATACTGCTGCCGACAACAGGATTTAGATCACAGGAGGTAGTGGCAGATTTGAATAAAATTTTGATTATTAAGTCAGATAGAGGAAAATTTCAATTCTCGTACGAATAAATTGAGGTGTTCTTTTGTAAAAAAAAAACTGCAAATTTGATCTTACCTCAGCGAAACTTCCGGAAATGACAGGTAAAACCCGTTAAATTGGTCATGGTCATGGTCTTTCTAATGAAACCAAATTGGAAGTCTGCTTACTGGTAGGTGATTTAATCAGATCAATTTGACATTTGAGCACTTTTTTTGTTTTTATTCTTCTGTTTCCACCCCTGGGGGTAAGCATAACAACAGCATTACGCATGTTCAATGACCAGATAGTAACAAATAAAATTGGCAATGCAATTGTAGTAGTTTTGCAAGCGCACCTTGGTTAGGAAAATATAAATTCTTTATTTAATTAATTGTAAATGGATAACAAGTCAAGACATGAAGGTATATTTGTTAATGATTTTCAGTTCAATAAGTTTTTAAAAGAAAGCATTGAACAGTGCTTATCACCAAAGATCAAAATGGCGACCAGTTGGTGTTTACATTTTTCAAAACAAAAACAAAAATTACCCCAAGGTGGAATAATGATAATAGTGTAGGTGAAAAGTCAGACTATATGTGCGTTAAAGTTTTTAATTCCATCTTTCCGTATTTTTCACAAAAATAGCTTTGTGAACATCCATGCAAATAGTCTTCAGCAGGCTTCGGACTTATCGCAGAGCACAACAAGAGCGGTGTAACTTTCTGCTCCGCTCTTTAATTGTTGTTTTGAGCGGAGCAAGAGTTGTCTATTGTAGCAGTCACTCACACAACAATTAAAAATTAATATGAGTACTCTATAAGTGCGTTTCCTAAAGAGTACACTGAAAGCGTACACAAAGTGCGTCAAAGTAATAAATTGATGGTGTTGTTCACTTGGGTTCGTTTCTGCTGTTTTTTCGTTACTAACTAACTTCAGGTATCAGGTATCAGAAGAGGCCTAGCCTTTTCTTTGCAGATTTCATCATACACCTGAGAAATCTGAAAACCTATAGAAAGGATGATAAGGTGTACATTGGACAAACCAAAAGGAAGTTGATTGATAGATTCGAGGAACACATGGCTATAGCTAGATCTGACTCAAAGAAGAAAATTCTTCCTTCACAGAATCCTAGATCTGCAGTAGCTTTACACATGTGTGAATCTGGTCACTCTATTGATCGAGGAAATGTCTCGCTGATCCGGTCTTTGAATAGTAATTCGCTTAAATTGGATGTTGCTGAAAGCATTGAAATCTTCAATGAAAAATCAGTTCATCTCTTAAACGGAGACTCCGGACCAGGGCACACTTGGTTGTTCAAATTCTTAGGTAAAAAGAAATACAATAATTTACCTGACAATGCCCAAAAGCGGGTAGAAAATAATTTAGCACTACCAGAAAACACCCAGAATAGGGTAGGTACACCCAAAAAACAGACAACGGCACAACTGCCGAGCATTCGGAGGTTTCTGATACCTAGTAGTAGCTTACCTAACCCGGACAATATAAGGGAGGGAAACGATACACATTCATCAATCGAAAACGTTCACTGAAGAAGGTAGTAAGTTGCTATCGAAATACTGGTATATGAACTATTCATTTACCGTGGTTGAATTAAAAGGAATCTTATGATTGCTTTGATTCAGTCGAATCATTCAACCAAGTAGGCTCATACCACAACAGATAGAAAGGATAAAAAAAAATTCAATGTATTAAACATGGCATGTAGCCTATCCACATGGGAATTCTTGACAAAATATGGCATAAAGCCTATACACATAGGGATTTTTAAGCGTTAAAGCTCGTATGGGGTAAAGAGTGACAAAATGTTACTTTAGTGTAAGTTCTTAGAATAAGATTCAATTATTACATGATGTAAATGTACCTAAGACAACGGCTTAAGGAAGCTGTTTTCATTAATTCAATAGAATTGCCTTCCATGTTGAAATGAAACTGATATTTATTCATTGAACTAAATTTCGAATACTGTTTTATGAAACTATGTAGGAAATAGATCAATCCATTACGTACTTTTGAGTCAATTTATGATTTATTTTTCTCATTCAAGTTCCTCCATTGTCGTACCAGGTCCCTAATTCCGTCGTACAAGGAGACCGGAATTGTCTCAATTTAAACCACCCTCTTCAGAAATACATTAAAAATTTTGCGGTTACGGTTCATGCAATTAGCATCAGCTTACATCGAACGGATCAACCGCGCAGGATAACAGCAGAAGTTCTCTCGAGTAACCAGTCGAGTCGCAATAAGCTATGAAACTAGGATAGCTTTATTCTAAACAGGTCTACCACTGCTTGGCTAATGCATCTGCAGGCAGCAAAGTTTTTTTTTTTTTTTTTGTTTCGATTATAGTCGTTTTACCATCTTTATGGCATTCGCGACTTTATCAACGTTGCAGTTGGCGGATCGTTATTGAAAAACTATCCGGTACAACTGTGTTCGATATTTACTCTTGGGCTCGAACTCGCGGACATCGGCTCAGGAGACAACAGACTTGCCAACTGAGCTATATCACAAGCCCCAAACAGCAAAGTATTATACCTTCTATTCAATTCTACCGAAATTGTCTCAAACTATTCCTCCCTCATGAGGGATAAATTTGTAATTTTGCGGTTGCGGTTCATACAAATGCGATTATTTACTTCGCACGGATCAACTGCGCAGGATAACTGCAAAGTTCGAATAAGATCTAAGTCGGAATAAAATGGACTTGCCAAGAAATCCCAAGGTAGCGTTTTTGTAGCTAGGTACCATTGCTTGGCTAAGGCAATAGCAGGCAGCACAGTATTAGACCTTACAAATTGAATCCACCCTGCAAATATATTTTGTAACAACACACTCTCCAACGGACTGGGCTGCCATGATACAGTATTTGTCTGTAAAATAAGATTTTATAACATTCATACAGAAATTTTTCACAAATAACATGGCACTAATTTACACAGTAACTGCATATATTTAATGATCATCAGCATTTTTAATAGTATAGGGGAGTGGGGAATCATGGGCCACTTTTTTCGTTGTTCCATAACTTCTTTATTATGAAAGATAAAATGAAAATAAAAAATGGTATGGTTTTCTACATTTTCAAGGTATCATAAGGTGTTTTTAAAAATTTTTTAATAAGTTATTTTCCCCAAATTATGACTGTTTGAAAAAAAGCAATATATTTTGGATTTTGAAAAATGGTGGGGAATCGTGGGCCACCAAATCAAAATTGACCAAATAACATGCAAAGTTTATGAGTTGACCCAAAACTGAGATTTCATAATTCATTTCGTTATTTTAAAGCAATTTCAGATGATGAAATAAAAAAGAGCGCTGTGTATGATCGCGTAGATGCCAAAACCTGGCTCGCGAACGTTTTGGCAAAATTTCTTATATAGGATGGACAAAATATTTTTCATAACTCTTCATTTGGCATAAGAAAACTTTACAGATAGGAAAAACGTATTTTAAGTTCTGAATGTGTATAAAAACATAAATATATAGGTGATTATAGATGTGTGGCCCACGATTCCCCACAAGCTATGATTTGCAAATTTGTTGCGTTTGTGTGACTTATTGATGTTTCATCAAAAATTCCGTTTCAACGTGAAAGATCATGACAAAACTAAGATCTTAAGCGTATGAGGTTATTTATGTTTTGCACTTTAGGTTCCCCATCGATGAAATTAGCGGGTGTCTTTTTTAATTATGTAAGTAAATTTTTCTAACTTTTTTTAGCTTGATAGATAAAAGAAGTATTTGATGCGTATTTCAGAATATATGCTCACGCAAAGCGACGACGATGACAGTTGGTTTGGGATTTTTATCTCAACACACATCTGAGATATTAAAAGTGGCTCACGTTTCCCCATGGCCCACGATACCCCACTCTCCCCTACTGTATGTTTTTCTACGCAATGAGACTGAATAGTAAGACATTTGAGGAGAGGCAGAATCACACTTGCGTTTTGTCAACATGTGTATTCTTATACATGTGGGAACTCTGGCGAAGTAAACCGACACAAAGCAACGCCACGTTGATGCGTGTAATGCGCATTAGACTGGTTCAGCTCATCTATTCAAGTTTTTTTGCGAGCGATAAAAGTTTTTGCAAAAATGTTTTTTTTTTTTCGGAAATTGACTTTGTTATTCTAACATTTTGTTGTTTGGGTTCAAATTTTTGGGAAATGACGTAGAGTAATTCAACTGAAATTAAACTTTTCGACTTTTTTCATTCAAATTGTAATATGTCAAAAACGACAAAACATCTTTTGTTGAAAATTCACTGAGAATTTATAAAAATGCAGCAAACATGAGTCAAGTATTAAAACTTATATGGTAGAAATCAGAATATAAGCGGGTTTGATTTTGTTGAATTTTGAACGACTATATGTACAAAAAATCATATCTATCGATTTTTTATCCAAACTTTTATTGAGATCCAAACCAGAGACTCATGAACTCTTATTTCAAAGTTTAAATGATCCATTCATCCAAATTCTCTTGTCATTTTGACCTTCAACGGGAATTTTTTGCATAGTTTTTCCATGCATCGTAAAGATTCAATAAAAATCGAGGTTTTCGGTCCAGGAATTGAAATTTTTTCCTCGAGTTGATCCCCATTTAGAGAATTTCTGAAAACTGGAGAAGTTTTAGTTTTAGTTTTCAAGGATCTCTCAGTGACCATTCTGTAGAGCAAAGCGTTTGGTCGTATGTGAGATATTGCAGTTTGAATGCAAGAAGTTTAAAAAGTCTAATTTTCAAATAATTGATGTATCTCATGTTTCAAACACTTGAGAAAGGTTCAGTGTTATCAGATAATAGAACCAAAAATAATCAAATCTTAAAATATGAAATAATTTTGAAGAAACAATGGCATTGGAGTTGACGTTAGAAATGTGAAAGTTGGAGATATTCTTGCGTGCACCCAAACGTCTATTTAATTATGCACGATACTGTTAGTAAATAATTTGTAAAACACCAACCACTAAGCTAAAAAATCCATCAATTCTTTGTTCATTTGAAACCATGCATTATAAGCAATGCTGAATACATTCAAGGAATTTATTAATATAAATAGATTCTTTGCACTTATCTCCCAGTGCATCAAGTTCCTAGCTTTAAAATAAACAAAATTACTGTATTGTGTTGTGATAACTAGGAAATCCATTATGTTCATTCTCTATGAGTCAGACTGTGTTCAGCAAAAAATAGTAAAAATGAACCGGTCTAATTCCAATTCTTGCAAAACGGTTTCCTATTCCTGTCGCAAAATTACGACGAATTATGGGGCCCGAGCGATTCGATTTCAATCGAAAATTGACAAATTTATATAGTTCAGATTAGTTTGAAATCATTTTTCTAATTTTATTTCAACACTTTTCTATCGAATTTTATTATTTTGATCGTTATATGCATTGACAGGAAGCGATAAAACAAAGAAACACGTTGGGGGGATCACTAAGTTCGTTTTACAATATGGCGGAGTGCGTCAATAATTCAATTCACTTCGCGATTTAAATATCAAATAAATTAAGAAATAGTTTCAAAAGTGACAAATTTGTGATGGAAAATACATCCACAAGCTTAAGTTTATCATGTGAAGTAGCCAATTAAAGTGGAAAGTGATTTTTCGGCTCTAAAACATGCATTCTTGAATTGCGACGAATCAGAGGGATACGACGGAGGAGGGTACACCTACCCTAGTTTAGGTTTAAATCATTTCTGATGTTCTGGTTCCAAATTTTGAAAAAAAAAATCAAAATTTGTTGCCTGTGATCGGATTCTGGAATCTGTACCCAGTTTACTATTCTTGATTTTCAGTTCGGTTCACCATTGGGACAAAATCCTGATTCGAATCTTGGTTTTGTATTTGAACTAAAATTAGAACATTTTCCTATTCGAAATTCATCATATCGGAATATTGAAAGAAAATATTTAAAAATACAATTCATTTAGAAGATTTGGATTTGAAATTTTTACTCATAATTCTTACGGAGAATTGAAACTTAAAAAAGTTCTATAACGAAGATCCAGAATTTAAATATCAGAGTTCCATCATTACGAATTTTAATTCAGATTCACTAGTTGAATTACGAATAAATAATTTAAATAAGAATTCTTATAGAAAATCAAAGATACCTCATGCAAATAAAAGATTTGTGACTGAGGATTGTGTTATAAAATTACCTTTTCGGTTCATAATTGTTGGGAGTTTTTGTTTTGTATTTAGTTCCAGAAATAGATTTCCAATCGGGAATCAGTTTTTTTTTCAGGTTCAAAATGCAGAATTCAGATTCGGAATTTAAATTCAAAATTGCACAAAACAAGTGAAAACCACTATTGTAAGATCTGTATTCATTTTTAAGATTGCGTTTTTTTAATCTAAATTTTCGTTTTCACCAAAGTTTTTCTTAACCCGAATATTGAGATTTACTGTTATATTTTTTTACTTTTATTTATGAATGCTTTTTTCAAGCAAAAATGTTATAGGAAACTTCCAAATGGCAAAAATAGATAACGAACCCTTTATATTCGTATTTTTCTAGATTGTGCCTAGGGTCAGGGCACCCTGAATTAAGAATTAAGTCTTCTTTAGTGAAGGATCAAGTCTCCTGTAACTTAAAAAATATTACATTTTTTTTAATCTGACGGAAAAGCTTATGTATCTTTCTAATTTTTCTAGCATATAAACTTGGAATTATATGCTGTCAGAAAATACTAAAGACGGCGAGTTGTTAAATTTTCCCAAAAAGATATGATGAAAATAAGAAAAGAGGATCAAGTATCGCCATTCTCCCCTATGGATAACGGAAAAAAGAGAAATTAGTTTTGGACAGAACACAACATCTGCTTAAAAAAATTTCAATGATTGATAGAGAAAGTAAAATTTCAACTTTCTTCCGTCTTCTAACTTTCTATCCGTCTATAAAATTTCTTAATCTTAAAATGTTTTTACTTGAAAGGACATCACAAATTAAGTAACAAACATTCAATTTTAATATTAACTAAGGTTTCAAAATTTATGCAAAATTTTAAAATAAAGAGAATATCCGTCAGAATTATACTGTAGATACTGCAGTAGATACTGACAAACTTATGAGAGTTTCATGAATGGCTTAAAATAATTTGTTTAGGGTAAGTGAGCCCTATTTTGGCATGGTCCTTTTCTTGGCATGCCAACATGTCTTTTCATGTTTTTCAGGTCCAAGTTGAGCTTAAAAAATGTTGAATTTTTTTCATTGCGAAGAGAATAATTTGTTCCAAATCTGTGCATACCGAATTTTTTGATTGTTTGTACTTTAATAAAGAAGTTAATTTTTTTCGATCTGCATCCGAGGAAATTATATTGGAAATCACCGTATGAAAATCAGATGAACTCACCTTTCTAGTGCAACTGTTAAATTCACATGCGATTTCAAACATTCATTTGAAAAATTTGCAATAAATACTCATGCTTACAGTTAAACTCGGTAAAAATTCAAAAAATACTAGAAAGACTAAAGAGTGAATATTTATTTAGGTTTTGAATAGAAATTTAAAACTAATTTTGTTCCTTTTCTTGGCATGCAACTTCAATCGAAATACACCAGCAGTGTTGGAAGCTGGAAAAAATACATGTTCATTAAAGAGGTATTTTTGGGCTGATGTTTTCCCTAAAACTTCATTTAAAACTACGTTCAAAAGTTTTCATACTAATTGGGTTGTATGAAAAGACCGCTGCAATCAGCTTAAGCTTCGAAATAAGTTGGAGAACATAAGTGATAAGACTAGCTAAAAGCTATATCCGATCATTGAAAATGCAAAAATCGCTATTTGAGAACCATGAGTCGAAGGTATATTGGTATGCGTGCGAACAGCATTTGCATTGCAGTCTGCCGAGCAAAAGCCACGTGGTCTCCTACAGAACACAGTGGTTCGAAATATTAAAAAAAACTAAATTAAATTAAGCATCTCACAAGACTTAAGATGTTTTTCTTATCTAGAAATTGTTAGATCGATGGCAATTTATGACTTTAGTATATAAAATACAAAATTAATTGAGTTTTGGAATCGTTTTCTATTGCTTGTGAACCATATACCTACTCAGATTAAATTTTTTGGATTTTTGTTCTAATTTTTTTCATGGAAACAGAAGTTGGAAGTTCAGGAAAATATCGTTTGCTTTCCAATTATTCCTTAAAATATTTGATGTGAGTCGAATCAAGGGGGGGGGGGGGGTGTAGGGTCTAACGGGTATAAAAAAACACCATTTTCACGATTTTTTTTCTAGAGCTATCGTTCAAACAAATGTATTCAAATTTTTTGCATTATACAAAGCATTGTTAAAAGAACATTTAGTAATTTTTTCGTAGAAAAATATTGAAAAATGAGCCGGTGACGGAGCACTTTCGAGGATTTGCGGTGGACACTGTATTTCAGCACAGAATCATCTGAAGTCAAAAAATCAGAGCAAAATATTTTTAATAGATGTTTTTTTGGACCCCAACGTTTTTATTTAACTTAAAAAAATTTTTATGAAATTTTTGTGGCTGTTTGAAGTAAAAACTACGATTTTTCACGTAAAAATCCGCCATTTTTTAATCTGTAAAATCTCCCCAAAGTAAAAAAAACAAAAAAGAAAAACGTTGGGGTCTGGTATCTTATATGTAGAAAATATGTTCCAAATTTGAAAAGAATCGGATAAGTAGTTTTCAAATGACGATGTCCACGGACTTTAAAAATGTGCTTTCGAGAAAAACGCGTTTGAAGTTTCTGCTTTTGCTTTCTTGCAGTATTAGATAGGAAGAGATAAAGGCCTATAATTTCTACAGTTTTGCTTCAATTGACTTGAAAATTTGACACAACATTCTTGAAATGTTTTACAATAAGAAAATAAAAAAATAAAAAAATCGATTTTTTGAAAGTGTTACCATGCCTTAGGTGCCAAGGTCGGGTACATTTACCCTAACTTGGTTTCGATTTATTTAGCAGTTTCGAACAGAATAAGATTGTGAAAAAAAAATCCAGACAAAATTGAGCAAAAGTCTAGGTATCAAAAAGATCAAAACGAAAATCTCTCAGTTCAAAAACTGTATTCAATTCCCCCCCTTGGCCATCTGTCGATCGAGAAACTTCTGATAAAGGCACTGGTGCTTCCGGTAGGCCTTCCAGCAGATACAGGGCTCGGTACGTCCCCCGTGAAGTTCGTTGCCCTCGTTCCAGCAGCTTCCGTAATAGGTCTGGAACTCTTCCCGACTCATCCCGTCGCCAATGTAGCCGAACATTTTATCGAAAATCGGACCCGCCTCGTCGTCGTAGCTCCCGTCCATGATCATCACGCACCGGAAGAAGCAGAACGAGTCATGATCATCCGAGTATTGGGAGCGAAGGTACTTCTTAAAGTCTTCCTTCGGAGTCGACAGAACTTTGGCACATTTCCGCTTGTAGTCCAGCTTCCGTTTGGCGAATTCCGGATCGTTGTTGATCGCCAAAACGGTTGATGTTACCAAGAACTGAAATAAGGTTAAATTGTTTAAATGATGTTTTTTTTTGTAATTTTTCTCCTAAAACCTCAAAAGCACTCACCAAAGCTAAGAATGCAACCATCTGGAGGCCTTCCATCTTGAGATGACTTCAGTTTGCTACTGACAGTAAAGGGTAGCCAAGAGCTGGATCTATTTACGTACCTCTTAGAATGGGAAACAGTAGTTGAAGAAAATTGTTTAAACATGTATTCAGTTTCGATCATCTTCCTTCTACTCGTTATCAGGTCGATGGAAACTCCAATCAAAAGGGGAATTTCAAAGTACTGTTTGAGAAAAAGGTCATCGTAGTTCAGGCTATGCTAGCATCTTTTCTTCCCAGATAACTGAGTTAAGAGTAGTGAAACAGTGTTGTTGATAATGATTGCTACACGAGAACAAGCGTGCTTGATTTTGTAATTTACCTTTGTTTTAAATGGAAAAGATCGATCTTTCAGAGATTTTTTTAGGGTCTTAGGGTCTTTTTTAAAGGTCTTCCTCAAGAATTGTTTTGTGTCTTATTGATAAATCAATCAATTTATTTTCATTTTTTATTTCAAATTTTTTGAACTACACTGTTCCGAAACGCTGAAACCAAAATATTGCTGAAAATTACACCAATTATTCGTGGCCCATGTGCGCCATCATCAGCTGGTGGAATTCTTCCTCGAAGCACTGATACACTCGGAAAGCCATCGAACATTCGTCATCTTCTTCGCCGGAGTGCTTCTTCTGCTGGGCCTCCTCCAGGCACTTCAGATCCTCTTCCTTCAATTCCTCGCAACTTTCCTTGGAACCCTCGGCAGCCTTCAGGAAATTTTTCAAACTCTCCACATTGACCATTCCGGTTTTTTCGTCGTTTAGCTGCAACATTTCCCCGACACAGTGCATCAAACAGTGCGCCGTACGATCTTCCGGATCGAATTTCAGTTCAAGGTAGGATTTTTCCTGTTCCTCGCTCATCGGAACCTTCTCTTTGCAGCCGTCGATCAGGGCCTGGATGCTTTGGGATGCGACCTTTAAGGAACAAATGTCAATCGTAATTTCTAAAAAAAAGATAAGAATTTGGAATATTCTCACTTACCATTGCAATGGTGAGTAGAAGCACGAAACTTTTTAGCATTGTCTTCATTCTTGATACTTTCTTGACACTTCAACTCCGGGGAATACTTTTTCCAGAATAAAGCTCAACGCACCTGGTAAGATATCTTTTATAGTCAACCGAATGAGTCATCATACTGAGATGTGATCATCTGATCGATGATCGTTTTGTACATACATACTACGGAGTGAAATAAAGGAATAATTTCCTTCCCATTAAACGGTTGAGCAATTTTCCCCCAACAAACACTCAAAACGGCAATTTGACTACTTACTTGGGAAACTTCCGTAAATTTCAAGCAATCTTCCTCCTTGTTTCAATGACATTTTGTGTTATTAGGTTTGACTTATACAATCGACCAGTAATTTTCAGTAGAAAGATTTTTGTTATATTGTTTTTTTTTCTAAAACGTAATCGAGAAACTCAAGTTTTTCTCCATTCATTCATCCCAGCCGTTCGTTACGATCATCAAACACGCAGGTTTCAATGTTCAATACAAGTAAAAGAACATGTCTTACTATCTATCAAAAACTGATAGGATGCATCGTGAAATGCATCATTTATTTGAACATTATTGAAATCGAGTGAGGAAGAAGAATGAAAGCAAAAAGAGCATAAACTGATAAGAGCTGTTTTGCGATCGCTTCGCTGCTCAATCTGCATCATGAGAGATGATTTATTGTGCGACATTCGAGCTGATTACTTTTTTTTTCGCTCGTTTCCCCTCTGTAACAAGTTTTGCACTTTTATCAGCAAACGTAGTCCAGCCCAGTCGTCTTTCATGCTGCTCGATCGTTAAGTTCGAGCAGCAACTTGAAACATGCAAATGCCATTAAACAGACTAAATACGATCAATCATTTTCTCCAGCACGCTTTTCCTAGACAAGTAAACATCGGAGTCGAAAATCAGACAAACCACTGTTTGACGAAGGTTAAAGATCTTGTGTTTTGGGAAGGTTAACACTATCTGGACGTTGCTCTCGAAAAACCTACCCACAAATTTATTTAAAAAAAAGGTTAAATTTCGTAAAATAAAAATCATTCCGATAAAAAATGTCAAAGTTGTTAAAATTGTCAAAATTACCAAAATTGTCAAAATTGTCAAAAATGTCAAAATTGTCAAAATTGTCAAAATTGTCAAAATTGTAAAAATTGTAAAAATTGTCAAAATTGTCAAAACTGTCAAAATTGTCAAAATTGTCAAAATTGTCAAAATTGTCAAAGTTGTCAAAATTGTCAAAATTGTCAAATATGTCAAAATTGTCAAAATTGTCAAAATTGTCAAAATTGTCAAAATTGTCAAAATTGTCAAAATTGTCAAAGTTGTCAAAATTGTCAAAATTGTCAAAATTGTCAAAATTGTCAAAATTTTCAAAATTGTCAAAATTGTCAAAATTGTCAAGATTGTCAAAATTGTCAAAATTGTCAAAATTGTCAAAATTGTCAAAATTTACAAAATTGTCAAAATTGTCAAAATTGTCAAAATTGTCAAAATTGTCAAAATTGTCAAAATTGTCAAAATTGTCGAAATTGTCAAAATTGTCAAAACTGTCAACATTGTCAAAATTGTCAAAACTGTCAAAATTGTCAAAATTGTCAAAATTGTCAAAATTGTCAAAATTGTCAAAATTGTCAAAATTGTCAAAATTGTCAAAATTGTCAAAATTGTCAAAATTGTCAAAATTGTCAAAATTGTCAAAATTGTCAAAATTGTTAAAATTGTCAAAATTGTCAAAATTGTCAAAATTGTCAAAATTGTCAAAATTGTCAAAATTGTCAAATCAAAATTGTCAAAATTGTCAAAATTGTCAAAATTGTCAAAATTGTCAAAATTGTCAAAATTGTCAAAATTGTCAAAATTGTCAAAATTGTCAAAATTGTCAAAATTGTCAAAATTGTCAAAATTGTCAAAATTGTCAAAATTGTCAAAATTGTCAAAATTGTCAAAATTGTCAAAATTAACAAAATTGTCAAAATTGTCAAAATTGTACAAATCTTCAAAATTGTCAAAATTGTCAAAATTGTCAAAATTGTCAAAATTGTCAAAATTGTCAAAATTGTCAAAATTGTCAAAATTGTCAAAATTGTCAAAATTGTCAAAATTGTCAAAATTGTCAAAATTGTCAAAATTGTCAAGATTGTAAAAATTGTTAAAATTGTCAAAATTGTCAAAATTGTCAAAATTGTCAAAATTGTCAAAATTGTCAAAATTGTCAAAATTGTCAAAATTGTCAAAATTGTCAAAATTGTCAAAATTGTCAAAATTGACAAAATTGACAAAATTGTCAAAATTGTCAAAATTGTCAAAAATGTCAAAATTGTCAAAATAGTAAAAATTGTCAAATTGTCAAAACTGTCAAAACTGACAAAACTGTCAAAACTGTCAAAATTGTCAAAATTGTGAATATTGTCAAAATTGTCAATATTGCTAAAATTGTTAATTTTTGTCATTTTTGTCAGTTTTGTCATTTTTGTCATTTTTGTCATTTTTGTCATTTTTGTCATTTATGTCATTTTTGTCATTTTTGTCATTTTTGTCATTTTTGTCATTTTTGTCATTTTTGTCATTTTTGTCATTTTTGTCATTTTTGTCATTTTTGTCATTTTTGTCATTTTTGTCATTTTTGTCATTTTTGTCATTTTTGTCATTTTTGTCATTTTTGTCATTTTTGTCATTTTTGTCATTTTTGTCATTTTTGTCATTTTTGTCATTTTTGTCATTTTTGTCATTTTTGTCATTTTTGTCATTTTTGTCATTTTTGTCATTTTTGTCATTTTTGTCATTTTTGTCATTTTTGTCATTTTTGTCATTTTTGTCATTTTTGTCATTTTTGTCATTTTTGTCATTTTTGTCATTTTTGTCATTTTTGTCATTTTTGTCATTTTTGTCATTTTTGTCATTTTTGTCATTTTTGTCATTTTTGTCATTTTTGTCATTTTTGTCATTTTTGTCATTTTTGTCATTTTTGTCATTTTTGTCATTTTTGTCATTTTTGTCATTTTTGTCATTTTTGTCATTTTTGTCATTTTTGTCATTTTTGTCATTTTTGTCATTTTTGTCATTTTTGTCATTTTTGTCATTTTTGTCATTTTTGTCATTTTTGTCATTTTATTATTTTTGTCATTTTTGTCACTTTTGTTATTTTCGTTATTTTTGTCATTTATGTCATTTGCGCCGTTTTTGTATGTGTTCTGTAATTTTAGCTTTTTTTAATAATTTTTTTTGTCGTTTTAAATTTTTAACATTTTTGTGATATTCGATTGTCAAGACACTCGAAACATAACGTTTTTTAATTATTTTTTTATCAAGAAACAACAATTATGTAAGCACTTAGTCATACAAGTCGAAGCTACTTGAATCAATGTTTTTATTTCGGGTGGTGCTGTTGTTACTTAGTGCTGCGAGCATGAATGAGCTCTGCTCTAGGTAGTGGGAACCTACTGATAGAAACTTAGTCCGAATTACGTGGAAATCAGCACAGTTTAAAGTCGAACGAATGAACGAACGAATCATCGCCCGTTCAAGCTAGAAAATTCCATTAGCAATAAATAAATATAAACGTTACTTTTTTTTATTCGTTTTACCCTGTTCGCAAACTCCACACTTCACTGTTCGTTTTTTTCGCCTTGGGTGTGTCTCGAAAAAACGGCACAAGACTGTTCGATCTATACCTACTATGTTTTAGGAAGGAAGCTTCCTTCCATTATTAGTCGTTCATTAACTGGTGGACTCTAAGCAGGCGGTGATTAAACCACGCCGCTTCTTTTTTCTATACCTATGATTTGTTCGCAAAATGTTCTTTCAAAGGGCCACAATTAATGTCTACGCTGGAGCAGATGGTGGGGTCTGTTTGTGGCATAAAAAAAAGATAAAAAGATGAATCATGGTTAATGGAGGTACTGATTTTTGCTTCTCCTTCTCTCACTTTCTTTGCAGCAACAGAAATTCCTGAAAAGACCAGCAGACGACGTCGATCCCGCGTCCGGTTCCGATTCTGGTGCCTTCGATCCGCCGCCGGTCAAACTTCAGCACCATCAGAACAGCAGCAGCAGCAACGGTTCGGAGAACCTGACCAAATTCTCGGTGGAGATCGTGCAGCAACTCGAGTTCACGACGTCGGCGGCCAACTCGCAGCCGCAACAGATCAGCACCAACGTGACGGTAAAAGCCCTGACCAATGCCTCGGTCAAGAGTCAACCGGCCGATGGCCCCGGACAGCAGCAGCAACAGCAGAATCCCGGAGGTGGAGGAAGTTCCGGCGGAAATGGCCCCACGCCATCCCCACACCTGCACGACCTTGGCCACATTGTGGACTTCAAGCAGGAGCCGGAGAACGAGTTTGCTGATCTGTCCGCTGCCCTCGAGAAGGACGCCGCAGCCAACGGCCACTTCCCGGGGCTGTCCGATCTCATCGGAGACGATACCAACGACGATAGCGATACCTTCAAAGATCTCATCTCGGATCTCTCGGACTTCCACTCGGACTTCCTGGACTTTGAGGAGAAACCGCAGATTCACCAGCAACAGCAACAACAACACCCGCAACAGCAGCAGCAGCTTAACCCTAACCAGCAGCAGCAAATGCTATTGGCCCAGCAGCAGCAGCAGATCGAGGTGAAGCAAGAAACCTGCATCAAACAGGAACATCCCGGTCCGATGCTCGATAACATGGGCATCAAGCGGGGAAGTCCTGCTCAACCTGGCGGTGGTCCTCAGCAACAGCAACCATTCCCGGGCGCTTTTAACGACAATTCGCTGAAGCGTGGCCCGTACGGTCCCGGTCCAGTTCAGAACGGTCCCGGCGGAATGTCCGAACTGTCGCCAGCCGCACAAACCCTCAAGCACATGGCCGAACAACATCAGCACAAAAACGCCATGGGTATGGGCTTCCCACCGCGAGGGGGTCCACCGGGAGGACCTAACCGGCCACCATACGCTAATGAGTTCAACCCGCAACAACAACAGCAACAGCAATTCCCCGGTCAGGACTTTATGAACAACCCGGCCGCCCATCAGTTCAACAAAGCGAACGTTCCTCCCTTCCCGGGGGCGGATCTCATCAAGCAGGAACTCTACTCCCCGCAAAACTCCGTCGATTTTGATCTCAAATCTCCACCCCAACAGCAACAAGCCCAGCAGCAGATGAACCGGATTCCACCGGGGATGGTGCCGGGTGGGCAGAAGATGGGACCCTTCGGCAAACCACCGAACCCCAACCAACAACCGAATCAATACTCACCGTACGGATCGCCAGCCGGGGGCAGTCCGGCCGGGTACATTCCACCTCGCGGTCCCGGCGGAAACAATGGAGCAGGAGGTCCTCCTCCGGGAGCTGGTGCCGGAGGACCCAATGGTCCCGGTGGACCAAACAACGCTGGCGGAGGCGGTGGTGTTCCTCCGCAGGGTCCTCGAGGTGGTCCGGGAACCGGGCCCGGTGGCAACGGGAATGGTCCCATGGGTGGTGCTGGCACAGGACCGAACACAACGATGCTGCAGATGAAGCAGACGCAGCAGTTACACATCAGCCAGCAGGGACCCGGTGGCCACGGGATTCAGGTGAGTTTTTTTGCTTTTTTTTAATATGTTGTTACGGTTATTCTTTTGTTGACCACATAAAAAACCACAAAATTCTTAACCCGTCTAAAATCAACAACGTCTGTAACAACGACGAGCTAAAGTGGAGGGCGATAATAGTGGTCATACCGCACATGTTAATGATGACCCACACCAAAGGTCTCTTAGTATCAAGATAATTGGGCTGTCGTTCTCTCGAACAAATCGTTGGCCATGCCGGCACAATGTCTATGGTGTGATCTAAGCTTTGCAGCTTTCTTCTCAAGCATTGCAGCTTTGCAATCAAGCTTTGAGTAAGATCACATCATCGCACTAAAACATTGAATATCAAACGTCAGTTCAATTACACCATGATTGTGTTTATATTATTTACGGTAATGTAAATTGCACTGGTACACGAGTGTGCATGAAAAGTGTATTAAATAGAGGTTGGACCCCAACCCGTTAACCCTTATTTGGCGCTAGTGTGGTGTCGTCAAAATTTAAGGGTAGCCGATGAGATCTGCTTACACATCAGTAAAAAATGAAATGGAAAAATGGTAAAAAATACTTTAAAAAAACAGTGAGCCAGCTAAAAATCAATTTTAAAATCATATCTTTGTGTGATGTAGTGATTAGCTTCAACAAATAAAAGAGTTTTCAGCTTAATGGATCCCAGATTCTGACGATTTAGAGTTATAACAAGACTATTAAAACACCTTTCCACGCTCACTTGTGTGCAAGGTAATTGAAGTGCTTAGAGGCATAAATAAGCCAATTCAGGGTCCGTTCTCTTCTGCTTAATCCAACACTGAATTATATCCTCCTGAAGATTCAGTGCAGGTTCCAACCAGATTCGCCGGATCCTATTCTCAATATTTTCATTGGCAGATTTCGTTCTTGAATTTGCTTTTCACAGCTGTTCGACTTGGGTTAGATGGATTGATGAGGAACCGGATGCTTCGACGGATTCAGCACGTACGGTATCTGTTACCGGACAATCCAGAAGGTCTTTTAAAATCATCCAGGTGGCTAATAGGTGTTGCTGCAAACAATGAATGAACATTGGAAGATATACAACTTTTTCTTAGTTAGTGTTATACTTACAATTGCTCGTTCTTTTTTTGCCGATGATAACACCGGTCGAATGAAGCTAGAAACGCATCGTTGTCCAACCAAAGGCTTTGGCGTTTGAACATGGCTTCCTTCAGTTGATCTGCAAGCAGGGTGTCGATGTATTCTAGTTCCAGGACACACTCTTTCCAGAACAGGAAAAAGGATCCACAAACCAAAGCCTCTTCCTGTACTCTTTTCGTCAACATGTACATAGGCTAGGTGGCTGTGACGAAGTTTTCAACGCAATCCCAAAATTGCGGTCCAAACGGCTTGCGATGATCCGTTGTAAGCATTTCAGTTATGAAATCTTTCCCGCCTAATATACATTTCGCCATGAGGTAAGATGAACCCTAACGGGTATCACCATCATAAAAAAGCAGTTTTTTCGTTTTATCCAATCGAAAGACGTTCCTATATGGTTGTGTTCGCATTAGTTAGTTTTACAAGATGTCGAACTTTAGCGAGGAACCTGTTTATTGATGGTTTCTTTAAAATATCGTAGACAGCCAACTGCACATCATGAGCTGCGCATTTGACTCCAGTGAAATGGTTTTTATCTTCAATGGATGACAGCTCGTCGTGATGGTCAGGACTTACTTCAGAAGCGATGTCTTGAAAATATGCTTCGTCTTGCACATAATAACTGAGAAATAAGAAATGTAAAATAGTTAAATAAAAATAAAGATATTCTTAAGTGACTTACCAATCCAGTTCTTCTATTTCCATTTCGTACTCTGAATCACCATTTTTGTTTTCTGTTTCTTGAAGTTCTTCCAAATCAGATCCTTATTCCTGTGACTTTAATTCGGCTTTTCCAACTATTTCTTTCAAAATAGTGGAAGCCTTCAAAAAGTTTGACCCATTGTCGGTTGTAAGAGCGTAAATATTTCTCAGATCGAGATCGTAATCCTTGAAGACATTTAAAATGTCAGCCACAATGGAATCGGAGGTGTTCCTCGAAAATCTCTCAACCATGGCAAGAGTACTTACCTAGATGGGAGAGGCGCCAATGGTTTTGGCGTTGATTCCCAAAACTCTCCTTCCCCGGCGACTGGCAATGTCCGCTTTCAAAAAATACATTTTGTTTTTCATTTCATTGCCAATGTATTGTTTTATTTTTGTAGCAACTTCCAAAACTTAAACGGATATATTCCTACTATTGGTATGAGGGATTTTCAAACCATCGTCTAATCGATGCAAAATTTTCCGGGTACTTGGTTTGTTGAAAAAATTCAACTGTATATTACATTCCGTCATCCAACCTACCAATGATAAAAGATATGTTTCGCGATCCAAGTCCACAATTTTTTTATTCCGTTTGGATGAAGACGCTGGCACCAAGCAATGGTCTTTTTTAACAGTCCCATTTCTTCAGCTTCTTTTTGGTGACTATTTTTCAAATGACGTGCGAGATTATATTTCGAATGAAACATAAACACTCGGGGTTGTAAAGCACATTTTTTTTCCATCAGTTCCTTGCCGTTTAGTAAACTTGGATTTGATATCAATTTTATTTAAACTGTTCATTTTTCACTATTTTGAAACGGTACCAATGCGTGAGCTGAACAAACGAAAATGACTGAACATTTGTTAGCACAAAAATATCTCCCTTAGAGCGCTCCCTGGGAGACGCACGCTAAGAGAACTCATTTCTCTGCTAGAGCAGTGTGGGAGACGTCAAGAACTCTCTTAGATAACTTTAGGATTGAGGCGAACGATCACTCTTTCTCTTTTTAGAACGCCGCTTAAAGAGGGAAGAAAATTTGCACTCCGCGTGCGTTGGGCTCTTTCCCAGTAAACATGAATCGTCAGAGAGGTAACTCGAATCGACAGAGGGATCGTAACGACCTCTCTTGCGATTTTGCATCATCTAATTGGCAGAGAAAAAAACCGTACGCGTGCATTGCGTGAGTGCCACGGAATAATCTAAGACACGCCCTCCAGAGAAATACACGAAAATAATCCGAATCATGTTTGTATGTTTCCCTTCGAGAAACGTGTTTGCCTGCCTGAGAAGTCGACTGCTACGATTGAAAGCACGCATATAAAAAAACACGGGGATAAAACGCGAGCACACCAAACGAGTGTACGATTTAAACTGATTTCGCATGTACGCATTCGTATTCGTTGCCTCTAGGTATCTCGGCAGGACAAACCAAATGAGAATATTTGCGTTCTTGGAGTGTCGCCGAAATTAACCGTTTTATTCTAAGTTCGGTGACTCAACCCTCAATTTTTTGCATGCTCTATCGACTTCTGAGAGGACGCGCTTACTGGGTTTGTGAGTCCGAAGCCTGCACATCACACATCAGCTTGTAAAGGGTGTACGAACCTGATTGCCTCATTATGGATGATGAGACGTACGTGAAAGCAGACTATCGGCAGCCTCCAGGGCACCAGTTTTTCTACGCTCTTCATAAGTTGCTCATGTGGAAAGCGGAGCACCCCATTCGTAACAATTGGAACGATCAATGGGCAGGTGTACCTAAAGGAATGTCTCCAAAAGCGTCCACTTCCTCTTCTGCGGTCACACGATGGTCCTAAGATTTTCTGGCCGGATTCAGTCTCGTGCCATTACTCGAAAGAGGTATTGGAGTGGTACAAGGCTAACTGCGGCCTAAGGAAGTGAAATCGGAGAAAGAAATGAAGAAAACATGGATTGCCACGCAATATTCAGGGATTGAAAAATAGCTATTAAACTTCATTTTACCATATTACTCGTATTTTATTTACAGTCCATACGTAAATGCCCGCACCTTGGCCTTAACCCCGGCCATAATGTTCTGCACAACCTGTGAATCAATCGTTTTTTGCATGTAAACCCATACTTTCTTCAGTTCCTCGACTGTCTTCACTACTTTAGCTCGTTTAAGAAGGTGCTGCTTCATAATTGCCAGTAGTTTTCGATGGGGCGGAGCTCCGGAGTGTTGGGAGGGTTGAACATTTTCGGCACGAAATTGATTTTATTGTCCGCATACCACTTCAGCACGTCCTTGGAGTGGTGGTATGAGGCCAAATCCGGCCAGAAGATTTTTGGAACGATGTGGACCTTCAGGAGAGGAAGCAGCCGTTTCTGGAGGCACCCTTTCATGTACACCTGTTCGTTCATCGTGTCTTGGGTCACGAAAGGTGCACTCCACTTCCCCCACTTGCAGATGGCTTGCCAAATCACGAAATTATTCGCAAATTTGTTCGGGCTTGTGATATAGCTCAGTTGGCAAGTCTGTTGTCTCCTGAGCCGATGTCCGCGAGTTCGAGCCCAAGAGTCGCAGTTGTACCGGATAAGTTTTTCAATAACGATCCGCCAACTGCAACGTTGATAAAGTCGCGAATGCCATAAAATTGGTAAAACGACTATAATCGAAACAAAAAAAATCCCAAATTTGGACATCTCGCTGAACTTATCCTTGGCCATGAAAAACAGATTTCCGGGGATCTGTTTGAAGTCGGCCTTCACATATGTTTGTCGTCCATGAAGCAGCAACTTTCGTCAGCATGCTGAGGTACAACTTCCTGGCACGGGTTTTGGCGGAATTGTTCTGCATCTTGTCGCGATTATGGGCCTTTTGTACCTTGAACTTTCGAAGCCCAGCCTTAGTTTTGGCCTTCTGGACAAAATTTCGGCTTGGGTGCAGCTTCTTAGCCACATCCCGAACAGGGGCGTTCGGGTTTCGGTTGAAGGCCCCAACTACGCGATTGTGATTTTTGGTGTTGTATGGAATGTTCATGTTTCAAAAGCACCAGTACGACTTAAGATGCGCTTCTCCGTCGCAACCATTATTTCGAAAGATTCAAATGTTCCTTTCAAAACGTTTTTGAGATCGTTGTTTAAATGGTAACGTTACGTGCTGTTTCATCATCCCTTTAATCAGTGCTCTCGCAGGCAACCACGTTCCAAACCGTAAAGCTGTTCGACAGCAAAAAAAATCGCGAAAAAAAAATCTTCAACCCACAGAGATATCAGATATATCGTTTAGTTAATTTGTTTCAACATCCGAACAGCACCAACACGGAACTGAGTGTGCTCATCGATTTGTGCTCTTTGTTGTGGTTCCCATGAGAGGCAGGCAGAACGACGAGGGGTGCAACAATGTGTTCCGAATCACATGAAGCATCCCCAAATGGATTCCGCACATTCACCACCCACCACTTCACTCTCCACCGGGGGATCAGCTTTGATTAATTGTGCATCCTCTATGATTGCGAACTCTGTGGTTGTTTAAAAGTCCTCCGCTGCCACTGCCAATATCGGTTGCAGCCGAGAAGCGAAACGAGGGGTCCACTCACAGCACAGATCCCGGCGTTATAAGGCAAGGGGTCAAAGATCGGTTTATTGTGGCCAAACGTTTGCCAATGCGTTTCGATTCGAAAATTGGTTGGTCCGTTCGATGATTCGGTGTTGTTATGGATTCGAAATTTGATCCACTTATTGTTGTTATTATTTTCATTCCACTACTGATGATGATGTTGATGGGATTGCAACCCCGTAGGCAGCAGATTAGCAGTCAACTAAAATTCCGGGGTCGATGCAAATATTGATATGCCTCCTTCCATTTGAGGAAAGGTGGGAAATTCGTGTGGGAAAATGTGGCAAACCAAAAAGCAACTCCTACCTACTATATTACCACCTCACCCGTGCCGATATGAGCTGCGTTTTCCCAGTGACCGTTTAGTATGTGCCCAGGTATGCTGTATGTGTGATATTGATTTTTCGGTTCCGGTGGCCGAACAAATCCCATCCAATTGGTTTAATGGGATCACTCTGGGACACACAAACACACACAAACACTTAGTCGAGAGATTGGATGGCTGTTTGCATAATGAAATATTCATTAAATATGGATGCTATTGTCTTTGATTTCGACAAACGAATGGCTAGCTGGCTGACTGGAAGTTTGTTGGGGAGGAATCCACCAGGATTGATAACTGGCCCGGATGATGGACCGCTTAACCGGAGATCAATGCAAACACATTTTATCGCTCAGTTTAGCCATTGTCCGGTGCCGTTCGGAGTTTTTAATTTAAAAATTAAAAAAAAAAAACAAGTTAACATATCGTGATATGAAGTCAGTTTTCAAGTACGATGCTAAGAGTAAGAAGGGAATACAAATAATAGATTTCAGTTTTTCATGTAATATCGTTGATAGTTGTTTATGCTTTCAAAATACCTATGTGCAATTTTTTGCAGGAATTTAGTACTAAGGACTGGTACTGGAGAAAAAAAATACAACATTGTCTTCCGTGAATAACTTTTGATTGCATGGACGAAAATTTAGGAAATGTTCAGGATAACTAAGCAAAGCATGTTTGAATCCATACAGCCATAAACATAATGTGTTCGGTCAATAAGGCCGGAAAAAATTTCAAATCCTTCTTTTGTCACTCGGAGTTGGAACATCGCGAGGGAGGGAGACAATAAAATATAACGCGAAAAACAAATAATTTGGAATAAATTGCATGAAAGCTTGTATGCAACAAAATTGCATACTATCTTGTTGCACGAAAATCAAGTAATTTTTTATTGAATAATTCAATGAAATCAAGAAAACAAAAGGTGAAATAATTCCCATCTTCTTTTTTTTTTTTGGTCTTGTAATCTTTTAGATATTGGATTTTTTTATTGGAATTTACATAAATTACTTTCAACTTTATTTATTTCCCCCTTCGGGTTTTTGGAAATTTCGAACGGGGGGGTGACAAAAGAACAAAATGATATTTGTTCCAGCCTCCAGCGCGAATACTCTAATCAGCTATCAAACATGAAAAGTATTGGTTGAAAGATATTATTTTATACAGGAACCAAAGCACTTACCATAAGGTAACAATTATATGACTTATGACACAACTCACAACATCAAACAATTGTTACTACGTGGCAATAAGAATATAGAAAATGTTAAAAAGAATTCTAGGAATAAAATTATGATTTATTTTATAATCAGTATAATATAGAAAAATCATGTAGTCTTGAATATCATTCGAGAGGAACAAAAAACAACACCGATTTCTTTTGGGTATGATTTTCCTTAAAGCTCAAATTATGACAAATATGATCAGGGACTCATATTGAATAGAGCTTTGATTTAAAATGTTGTTAAGCTTCCAAATTGGACTTGGTGATTTTAGCATTTATAAAATGTACGTCTAGTGTTAAGTTAACGGCAATTTTTCAAGGAAATATCAAGTTCCAATGAGATCCTGTATGAGATTGTGTGGATTTTTATATTTTAAATGACGAGGCGTATTTTTTTATTCATAGATGATTTAAATTTTCATGGTTGCCAAGTCCAATTTATGGCTTATCTTGAGTTAAAAAATTTCAGCTTCACATTACGAAAAAAACCTAACTTTTCTCTTTTTAATACTAATTTTGCTCTTTTTGTTCTTAATTTTGCCTATGGTTATGTTCCTAATTTTGGGTATTGTGAAATTTTCAATTTTAAAGCAATCGGGGGGTCTAGAACAACTTTTTTTCAAGATTTACGAACAAAATACACTAAAAACATAATGTTCAAACTTTCACTTATTCTTGTTTCTTAAACTTCAATTATTACATTTTTGAGCTTAGATGTACTAGGATTTCTTCCAAAATAAATAATAATTTCAATACTATCAATTTTCCAGTATATCAATTTATTAATGTTGTTAATAAACTTGACCCATTTAGTGTTCTCATCTAACTTATACGATCAATTTATGTTAATGTAATTTTTTATCCAATATTTTGGCAAAAGTGTGGAACTTAGAAGTAAATTTTACAATAATCAATAAAAGTTATCTACCACGGAACGTTCTATTAAATGGCAACACTGTAGCAAATCAACAAGAGCACGGCAAAAAAGGTGCATTCTCTGTATCCATTTCTATCGCAGACAGAATGTAGTTTTGAGTTGTGTTAAGAAAGTTACGATTTAATCATTCTACAGTATACACAGCAAAAAATTTCTAAAAGTATACGCAATCTAAAACACGGGTGATCTATTTTTTCAGCAGTGTAATCCAAATAAGATGTAATTTTAAACTCTTTCTGATCTATTTTTGGTTCGTTGGTATAAAATTAATTTATATGATGTAAGTTTATATGCCGTGATCTAAAATTCAATTTCTTAATATAAAATCACATTGAAAACAATGTAAAACATGGCAGATCATTTGTTTACATTTTTTTCGTGGCATAAGTTTTTCTACTCTGACTCGAGATGGTGGTTTATTTTGCACGTAGCCGAAATTTCTCTTTCGTAGTTGAATAGTTGGACTAAAAAGTGGTAAGTTAGATAAATAAGTTAAAAAAAAAGTGAAACTAAAAATTCTCTTTCGATTGCAGGAATGATAGATTATTGCAGTTACAAATTTTTTGGTGTTAAGGATATTCCGGCTACTACGTTCTTCTGGTAATGTTTGAGGATTAACTGCGATGATGAAATGCAAAACATCGCCGTACTGCGAATCATCGGATACAACAACAATTCCAGCCTGACGCTGCCCGTAATGAGGGGTCATATTCTTGTCCATATTGTATCGGAAATATATTAGTGAAATAAAATGACCTATGTGACGTATTTATTTATAGACATCACAAAAAATCCTAATATTTAACAAATATTTCTAATATTTACGGTAATAAATTTTTAAATTTACATCCTGTATATTTTTACACGACGATTCATGTCATCCGATTACGTGCATTTTTTTCGATTTAAATTTACACGCCTCAAAAATTACATCCTCGAAAAAAATACATCGCAGTAGAAATTTAGATCAAAAGCGATGTTCCGTTTTCGTGCATCGTTTTCGATCTAAAATTACACGATTTTTTCTAGCTGTGTACTGCCCCCCTGGAAAACCCATAAAATTGAATGATTTAATTGCAATTTTTTACGCTCAACTCAAAACTACATTCCATCTTGGATAGAAATTACCATCGGGAATACACCACTAGTACCGTGCATGATTTTGTTATTTTTCAAATATTCTTCAAAATTTAACATTTTTGTCAGATTTTTTGAAGTTATTATTTTTTTAAAGGAATCTACACATATCTTAGTTAAAAACTTTCAGGAAAAAATATTAGCAAAAACATGGAAATTTTGCTATTTTGTTCGCAAATTTCCGAAAAAAAATTGACCTCCAGATCGATTTCTTTTTTCCTGAATAGTGCGTAAGATTGGAGATAGTTTCCTTTTTTCTTGAAATTGTTCTAAAAAAAAACAGGAAAAAGATCCAGAATGAATTGAAAAAAGTTGAAATTCGAATTGTTAAAATTGAAGATTGTCTCAAAAAAAAGTTCCTTAAGCAAAGTGCATTGTACGACCAAATTTAACATAGCTCTACAGTTTCACATTTCACAAACTTGAAATGTTCAACAAAGTGGTGTATTGAAATAAGATAAACAACTTTGTGCAACATATTATTCGACTTAAAATTTACTAAAAAAAGTTATTATTAATAAACTGATTTTAGAGGTAAACTTTCTTATTTAGCCTATAGCTTGGAGAATAATTATTTTAGAAACTTGACATCTGAGACAAAGTTGTAGAATGTTTTTTTTAATTTTTAAACAAGTTTGTCGAAGACATCAAAGAGCTAAAACCTATAATAGAGCAGTTAAAAATTTTATCTCACTTGTAGGAGGATTAATCTGAAATAATTTTTTTTTTAAACAGCTGCTTTTACTGACAACTTCGCCGAATGCACCAACAACCTATAATGTGAACTAAAAAAGTTATAAGCAACGATAACGTTTTTCGGATTTTTAACCACTGTGCATGTGTTTCGATTCATTAAACTTTTGTTCTGCTGATTAACCCAAAATAAGGCATTTCCTCACTCGTCAAACGAACAGCTGATTTCTCATGTTTACATTTTCTCGGCATATCGTGGTAGGGTAAACATAATAACAACATTACGCATGTTCAATAACCAGATAATAACGAAATAAAATTGGCAATGCAATTGAAGTGGTTTTGAAAGCGCACCTTGGCGAGGAAAATATAAATTCTTTATTTAATTTATTGTAAATTCATAACAAAATAAGACATGAAGGTATGTTAACGATTTTAATTGAAGAAGATTAAAAAAGAAAGCATTGAACAGTGATTATCACCGAAGGTCAAGATGGCGACCAGTTGGTGTTTCCTTTTTCCAAGGCAAAAACAAAAAGTTACCCAATCACAATCTGTCTCAGAAAATACTCTATTGCAAGAATTACGAAATTTAAAAAATTGGCAATATTGACAAAATTGACAAAATTAAAAAAAAAATGACGAAATTTACGAAATTTTCAAAATAAACAAAAATGACAAAGGTGATATTTTTGTTAACGGGTATAAAAAAAACTCCATTTTCACGATTTTTTTCTAGAGCTATCGTTCAAACAAATGTATTCAAATTTTTTGCATTATACAAAGCATTGTTAAAAGAACATTTAGTAATTTTTTCGTAGAAAAATATTGAAAAATGAGCCGGTGACGGAGCTCTTTCGAGGATGCCTTTTAGAAAACAGGATTTGCGGTGGACATGGTGGATGTATCTCAGCACAGAATCATCTGAAGTCAAAAAATCAGAGCAAAATATTTTTAATAGATGTTTTTCTGGACCCCAACGTTTTTATTTAACTTAAAATTTTTATTATGAAATTTTTGTGGCTGTTTGAAGTAAAACCTACGATTTTTCACGAAAAAATCCGCCAATTTCCACCTGTAAAATCTCCCCAAAGTAAAAAAAAACAAAAAAGAAAAACGTTGGGGTCTGGTATTTTATATGTAGAAAATATGTTCCATATTTGAAAAGAATCGGATAAGTAGTTTTCAAATGACAATGTCCACAGACTTTAAAAATGTGCATTCGAAAAAAAACGCGTTTGAAGTTTCTGCTCTTGCTTTCTTGCAGTATTAGATAGGAGGAGATAAAGGCCTATAATTTGTACAGTTTTGCTTCAATTGACTTGAAAATTTGACACAACATTCTTGAAATGTTTTACAATAAGAAAATTTAAAAAAATCGATTTTTTAAAGTGTTAGACCCTACCCCCCTCCCCTTAAAATTCCAAATTTTACTAGATAGACACCATTGTTCGATGATGTTGTCAACTTTAGTTCTTTGGCCAATTTGTATTTTTATCATGTTTGTCATTTTGTCAAACATGACAAGTGAGCTCGCCTTTCATGGCTGTTAATAAGACTTCATATTTTTGACCATCTCGATTAGTAATTGCTGGATGTTGCTAGCAAACCGAACGGACACGTTTTTTGAAGTGATCATATTTATGATATTCACTATGAAATAAAAATTGTTGTGTTTTGTTATTTTCCCGTTCTAAATATTATTTGAATAAGCTAGTGCCGAGAGCCATATTTGATTTGTTTTTTTTTTTGTGAAAAAACGAATGTATTGAAAACTGATATGCAAATGGCAGAAATGTCAAATAAAAACACGTTTTAGAACAAAAATGAATTCCAATTTCATTTTGATTGTGTTTCTATTTCTCTTTGTTATGAAATTTTTTGGTCCTTTGATGATTGCATTTTTTTTTCTCATTTTATTAATGAATACAATGTTATCTTGAAGCTAAAACGTGCAAAAATGAAGAAAAAATCAGCTTTAAAAAGGTCTAGCTGGTAGTTATTGAGTGGTCAAGTGATTGTCATGATTTTTATCCAACCAGTTTACCATATTCAATTCTTATGTAGAACAAATCACATCAATTAATGATTGTTAACTCGGATTATTAGAATGCCAATAAATAATTGTGGTTTTTTTTAAAAAAGTTTGTTTTTTTTTCAAACTTCATTGTAATAAGGATCTTAAACTGCATTGACTTGATCATTTTCATGGTAGACTTTGAACTAATTTGAAAGTTTTGCAAACTTGAGTAGGGAACATCCACCATTTTTTCGAACTTCGATGGTTTATTTCATATAAAAATTACTCAAAAATCCAACTTTTTGTGTACCGATCTTGAAGAGCAAGAATCCTTTTAGAATAACATGTTTTAAAAGTTGAAAATTTCTTGCAAATCCTTCGAATTATCAACGAAAAGACAAATTTCCTAGTTAATTAACAGATTTTTCGTGATTGTGACGAAACAGTCTGTACCAATCCAAGAGCAGGGCTGCCTTGGTACTACCTTCTTTAAATATTCCTTGGATTTTAGAGACAAAAATATCATTTTTTGAAAGCTGAAAATCATTTTAACTGAGCAGCCCAGTTTCGCAAAAACGTCGCGAACAGAGGGTACAGAAAATTCACACTCATACACCCAAATGTACAGACATATCGTCAGAACTCGTCAAGCTGATTCGATAGTTCCTTTTAAAGGTATGTTTAAGACTCATAATTAATTATCTTCTCAATCGACCGAGAACCTTATACCTTTTTGTAATATAGGCAAAAACATAGTTCATAAGTTCTTTTTAGGAACTAAAATCATGAAAAAAGGATTGTTTCTAAAATAATGAAAAAATCAGGTAACAATGTTACCTGAATGTTCCTTTTTTGATAGGATGTTTTTTTTAGCAAATAATGGAAAAAATTGTGTGTATGGTCATTCGAATATAAGACTTTTATGGATATTGTGCTAGTGTTTAAGCGTACAGCGTATAAGGTTTTCAAAAACCGACTGATTTGGGCCACTCTTATATAAAAACTCATTACAACTTTTAAAATCTAACTGGATGTAATGTTCTGTTTGACAATTAACTGTTAACTTCAAAAAGGGAATAAATATCGAACAACTGCGAAAATACAAGGCAAGTTCGAAAAACTTAATACTTATTACGACTGAGTCCTGTCTTATTTCGATCGTTGCACTACTTAAAAAAGGGTGTTACTTAAGCGAGTTGAACTCTCCCTACCTTCAACGATTGAACGCATCGCTGACGAGGTGCCCACGATTGGTTGGAGGTATTCCTAAATCATGAAGGAATCGGATCCACCACTCCCGAACTAATTCGTTCTTCCAGCCAGTTCTGCCTTCCAGTTTCCTTTCCGTTGTTGGTTTGTTGGAAAATACACAAATCGCTTCTCCCATCACGAGCAGCTCCTGGTTTTCTGGGGGGAACCCACATTTCTGGCAACTTGTTAGTAACACCCGCGGGGGATCAGCAGAGATATACCTACCCACTTGTCGCTTGACGACGATGGGGAGCAGCTACATGTTACCCAAAACCGTTGTTTTGTGACAGAGAGCGAAAACGCCGTTAATATTGGTGAAACAAGTGAAAATGTTACCGCACATCGTACCAGGAGCTCAGAATCCGCGACAGTGAGAACTGGTTCCTTTTCGCTAGAACAACACAATTGCCGCCGAGTGTCGTTATCACGGATTTCGCTGCTGCTTCGTTCGCGATGCGTTTGTCAGTTCCCCAAGTTTTGCTCCACCCGACGACGGCGGTCTTCCTTTCTTGGTTACTTCCCCATCAATAGGGTTTGAATGTCTCCTCATAGCTTGCTTTGCTGTTGCTGTTGCTGAGCCTGGTTTGGAAGCAAATTTCAGTCAGCCAGTAGTAAGAATTTGCGTTCGCCTGCTTTGACGAAGATAATCAATGCTGGCTGGCTCGGCCGAAAGACGACGACGAAGTGCAATTGCAATAATCGCTGAGTTATGCATTTTCATGGAAACATTCACCGACCGACTGTTGTTGTTGTAATTGTTGTTGCTCTTGCAGTTGCAGTTGCAGATTTGTAATGTCACGCGCGTTCGTTTCACTTTATTTGAGCTTTTTTCTTCTATCTTTTTTTTATCAACGGAAGTCAAATGTGACTTGAATTTGAATTTGAAAATCAACTTCTTTGAGGTAGCATTCCAATTGGAATGAATCTTTTTGAATTTTGTCTTTCGACGGATATCGAAGTTGAAGTTCGAATTTGTTTTTGAGTTATGTGAATTCTTGAAACAAAACATAAGTATAAAATATCTGCTATCTGTTTCAAACTTTATGTTTCAGGTTCAGAACTAAGATTTAAAAAAAATAGGTATATTATGTCAGGTCACACTATTTTTTTTATAGATTGACACAAGATGAATTTCTTTTTTTTTTCGAAAAACTGAAGTATTCGGAACAGGTGTTAATATTTTTTTTGTTTCGATTATAGCCGTTTCACCATTTTCATGACATTCGTGACTTTACATCAACCTTTCAGTTGGCGGACTATTTTGAAAAACTTATTCGGTAAAACTGTGTTCGATGTTAACTTCCGGGCTCGAACTCGCGAACATCGGCTCAGGAGGCAACTGACTTGCCAACTGAGCAATATCAGAGGTCTTAGTAATAATTGTGATAACTTTTCAGTATTCCACATGTGAATTTGTATTACATTCAAATAAATAACCATCAAAATTGTGAAAAAACATTTCAAATTACTTTCAATAATAGTGATTTGGCAATTGTTAAGTTTGGAATTACGATTCTTATGCAGTATTTTAACCGTTTCAACCAAATTCGTTTGAGTTTTGATGTTGATTGTACTCATGGAAACATTCATGATAGATCCAAAAATTCAAGTGTTTCAAAAAAGTTACATCAAACTTAAAAAAAAATCAGTAAAAACAGCATTTTTGTGCTCAATAGTTACGTTACACCAGCAAACTTGGTGTCGTGCCTAATGTTGTCCTTTTTTTTCAATGGTGGCACATCTTAAAAGCCTTCTAAGGAGCTGATATTAGATTCAAAACTTATTTTAAGAACTTCTTGTTCAAATTCAGTCCAATTTGGAGACTGCCTTTTTTTGAAAGTCATCTAACTGTAGTGCTTTTTTACCTTTTTTACCCCCCACATGAAATTTTAAGTCATTTCAATTCCATAAAATGAACTTAAAGGTTCTTAAACACTTAATCTATGTTGAAAGGAACTATTTACAGATGAGAGGTTAATAGGATGCGAAATTTTCAGAATTTTCAGCAAATTTTCACAGATTTCACAGATTTTTTTAGTTTTGTACGTATTTACAAAATTATAGATATTATGTGAACATAAATTTTGGATTTCTCACTTTGTGTTGGAAAATCATGCTATGATTGGTAATGTTAATCGATTTTTCTTAAGTGAAATGTGAAAAAGACTCATTTCTTCATGATTTTTCAAAGAAATTTATACTGTTTCAATTATCATTGAATTGCTGAGTAAAATCACAGAAAGTCAGAATTGTTTTCGCAAAAACACAGATTTTTTTTTCGGCAACCTTTGCTCCGTACACGCCTATGAAGGAAATCTCATTTTAGAAAATTCATTGCTTTATGTCTCACTTGGAAGTTGATCGGTTTGATCAAATTAAATATCAATTTAAAGCTCAAGAATGCACTCAAAAACACTCAAAGTTTCAAATCGTTCGATTGTTTCATGCCCAAGATATGCAATTTTATATAAGATATTATCTTTTCAAATAGTCAATTAATTAAAATAAAGAAAATTCACATCACATTGAAATGTTTTCCAACAAAATTTCACAGAAAATTTCACATAAAATTAAGAAATATATCAATTCTTCCAATCTGCGGCTTCGAATAACTTGGGATTTTAGCTCCAAATTTTCCCACTGTGCCATGCTTTGACACTATTTTTATTAAAATCGAGGGATTCGATGTTCACATGAAATAAAATTCTTCAAGATTCGTCGTGTAGATGCAACAGATCATCTTGAAATTTTGGAAACAGTGGATTAAAAGCAGAATAGGTGTTTTAGGCTACTCTTCAGACATCGCAAGTTGCCCGACTTTCCAAACATACATACATACTAGTTGAATAAACTCAAAACTTCAGTTAAAAGTTATGACAAAAATAGGTTTAACTCCTTTTAACTTCCCTTCAAAATCAAATTTTGATGAACGACTAAAACGAGTCAAGAGCAATAATATCGACCCAGAAATTCGTCAAAAATCTCGAAATCTCATCTCAGATTCACGGTTCTACTACAGTTTTCTTAAAAATTCTTAATTGTTGATAATAATTTAATCCAGAATATTCAATAAAATGTAACTGTCAAATTGCCCGGATTTCGCCCAGATTTTTTCACTTCATTTGCAAGATCAAACAAAAATTCCTATTGAGTCATAAGAATTATGAACTTTACGTCCAGAACATATGTGTTTAACAAATTTGGTCAAAACAAACTTTAACGATTTTTGGAAGCCTTTTTAATGATTCTAAATTGGCTGATATGTTTCGTAAAAAATAGAACATTTTTCAAGTATTCAAGTGTTCTTCTTGATTGTATTTTAATAAATATAGATTTGCATTTCAAATAAAATAAGAAGGTTTTCCATATTCAAAACATGAAATTCAAACCATTTTTAAGATTTCGATTCGAAGTTTATTCTTAATTCTTATGCGAAATTGAAACATAAAGAAGTTTCAGGATGGTTTTTCGAATAATATTAATTAAAAATAAATCATATTGAGAACCATTAATTCAGAATTTAAATAAATGGTTTTTGATTGATACACATTTCGCATTTTGTTTCTTGATTCTTCTTATCTGGAATTCACATTCAGATTTTTATTTTAGGGTCAAAAGGCAAAATTTGGTCTAGAAATTAAAATTTAAAATTAAAATTAGAATCAACATATCAATGTTACAAATTTATTAAGAGTTCAAACTGCAGGAGTACGAGAACCCCTGCTTGAAATATTCCACACAATATTAGATAACTTTGAATAATTCATATTTATCCATAAAGAATTTTTGGGAAACCTCCTGCCAGAAAGAATCTAAAAATAGTCGATGACTTTCCCTGAATTCAGCAACAGTATTTGAAAAAAATCTCTTATACAAGTGCTGCGCGTAATAAACAGCACTTGTCTTTTGCTACAAACTTCGCGATCTCCAAGCTGTCACCATACCTCGTAAAAATTAAGTCTCTTGTGTCAACCATTACTCATCATATAAGAAGCAGGATTTCTCCATGTTATGTGAAACGCTTAACAGTGAATTGTAATATGCAGATTCTATTTCCACTTGCCCACTAATAAATTTATAGTTTTAGAAAAGTTTGTTTATGAAATAAATAAAATCAGAACGGATACTATAAAAGTTGGAATCGAAATATCCAGATAACCTATTACAATAAAAAATATATCCAGCTTTGAGCTAAAATCTTCCGGAATAACGAAGTAATTTGCTGAAGGAATTCGACATTGATTCTCACAAACAATTAGTATTTCACTAGCTTCTTACTATTATAGCATCCTCATTGGGATATCGACTGAAGGAAGTACGTATATTATTTTCCTCTCTTAAATTTTCCTTGCAACAATGGTCTCATTCAATTTTGTTCTAACATTTATGGATTTAATGTCGTGTTTCTTTTATATTTATGAAGATTTGGTTGATTACTGATTTTTTATCTTTGGATATTGTCGTGATTTTAAGACTCTTCTGCCACTCGGATAGATCTGTGACTGACTTTGGTTTGTTTGGTTTTGCCAGGTGTTACTAAAATAATAAACGTTGCAATTGAAATTTATTTTATTTTATATATCTTCAGTGATGCGGAATACAACTATTATTTTTATTAAATATTTTGTATATCCTTCATATCATCTCTACGTATATTTGGTTGTAAATTGTTTTATTTTTTATTTACCACCTACTGATTAGCAGCTTCCATAGATCGTCAGTCACTTAAAATACTAGATATCTGCTGCGGAACATTCAGGTGAGACTTAACAACGAAAAATTTGTTCCGCGGTCCATTCTTGCGCACGATTTGACCACCGTACTAGGAGGATAGAACCAGGGGTGCCAAGTGGTTTCGTCAAAAATCAGGACAACGCGAAGCTAAAAATCAAGGACACCTCTTGACTCATGAAAATAATAAGCAGCTCTGCTTAGATTGCATAAACAAAGGCGAAATACAGGTGCTGTAAACGCCTTGATTAATGCAACAACAGTACGCAGCTTCTTGGCTGGTCTGCTGCAGTTTATATCGAGAAACATCATTTTGAATACCAAATTACCATCTGATAAATGGGTTTAACTATTATCTAACAAATTTATTAGATTTTCTCATAGTTTAACTAAAAATTCGTTCATATTTGAAATTTTTTTATGAAAATCAGGACAACTCAGGATTTTTAGGACCGATTTGGAAAAATCAGGACAACTCGAGAGTTTTTAAAAATCAGGACGGTCTCTCGAAAATCAGGACAAATCCTGAAAGATTAGGACACCTGGCACCTCTGGGTAGAACAGACGAAAAAAAAACTGACCTTTTTTTTACTACTTCTACCATCAATAGGTTCGGATAACGCATGAATTTCCCCTTATATTAGGATAACGTGCCGCTATAAGAGCATCTTTATTCGTGGTCTATTCTTGGGTCTAATTTATACAAGAATTGAACCAGAGAAATTAGATCCGTTCAAATGAAAAAACTGGCAAAGGCACTCGTGTTCCATTAACTGTCAAACGGTTAAGAACTGCGTCAAATTGGATCCAAATCTCATCAGTTTTGGATCAATCCTTATACCAGCTCTAAAAAAAGTTGAGTTGAAACTGGTATAATCACCAGTGCGGTTGCTCGGGTCGGAATTTGGGTCTAAACCGGCTTTTTGGACCACGGATACAGGTGCTCTAAGCCTACCTCTTTTCTGATACCACCCTAATGTAAGCAAAACATTACTAGATATAGGGTGTACCATTATGTCTAAGCACAATTTAATATAAATAGTATTCACACAATTTAAGAGCAAATTAATTTTTCACTTTCATGTTCTCTATAGTTTTTTTTTACAGTAAATACATACAAAATTAGATTCCAGTCAACCGTAGGCCAGTAGTGAAATTTTCGATCGAAGACTGCTCATTAGCCTCAACACTAGAGTGCCCAAAATGACCCGACATTTGAAAAAGTTATGTGCTGCAGGCTTAAAATTGATTCTAGGGTTAGTACAAGGTCTCATGCCAAATTTGGGTCAGATCGGATCACGGGGAGGGATCACTCAACGAGCCTAAAGTTTGTATGGGATTGTGAAACATTTTGGTTCCCCCCGATTTATTTTGAAAACGGGTTTTCTTGAAGCCTAAGCTATGAAAAATATTTTATTCGAAGACTGCATTTCGATTCGAGATTTGATAAAAAAGTTACTAGACTTCAACAATTGGGCAACTTTTTTCAGGGTGATAATCATCACTAATCATATGAGAGACACTGCTTCGAACATTTTGACGCAGCATTAACAGTGATGAATATCACCCTGAAAAAAGTTACTCCATTTTTTAAGTCTCATAACTTTTTTATCATAAGTCGAAATGAAATGCAGTCTTGGGATGAAATATTTATCATAGTTAAGGCTTTAAGAAAAACTGTTTTCAAGAGAAATCGGCAGAAATGGACCAAAGTTTTTCATGAAAAACTGGATTTTCATGTTCCTCCCGAACAAAATGTGTCAAAATCCCATACATACTTTAGGCTGGTTGAGCGACCTCTTCTCGATTATTTTGGCAGCTTTTTAAGCATTTTGCCAAGTTTTAGATAGAATCTGCATACCAAACTCACATATGTTTTGTCAAACCATTGCGTTTTCGCCGTATTTATCGGTTAAAAAATACATCTCTGTCCTGTCATTCCGTTGGCCATCCCGAACAGTGTAATACTGGTCACCCGGCAGCGTTTTGTAATCAAACTTGCAGTAGGTTTCGTCGTCGATGATAACGCACACCGATTTTCCACAAAACAGTTGATCTTATAATTTACAAACTCTTGGTTTGACGGAAGCAGTTTGTTTTTGACTCGATTACAGCCTCTTCTGCTTCTTACATGTCTTTAGGCCCAACCTTACCATGGCACGATAGATGGTGTTGAGAGGGGATCCAAGTTTTGACCACATCCTGAACTGATGCAGTGTTCTTACTTGCGTAAGCACGCAAGACATCCCGGTCCAAATTTTTGTCCACCGGACCCGGTTTCATATTTTTTTTGTTCACGAAGCTGCTTTCCTTTCCATACTTCCGAATCGAATTTCAGACCGCTCCAATGCTTACTTTTTCCATTTTCGCCAAGTTTCGCTTTTAGTTGAGCTCACGGTACACAGAGTTTTAAGTTAGAAATCTGCTGTTTAAACGTCATTCGGAATGACTAGGGTTGTATCAAAATCGTGCTTAGACATAATGGGACACCCTATAGTTCCACTTATAATTCAAACTATTTCCATGTATGCATTCAATCAAAGCTTATAAAATAAAAAAAGTGTTGCTTTTTCGAATACAGCCCATAAAGGAACAACCCATAGTTCCCATTTCTATTTCTAAGTAATAAAGGAATTTCCTAAATGTTCAATGAATAAGCCCATCTTCCAGAGTCAGGCAGGTTGCAACGACCAACCCATTCAAAGAAATGTAGATTATATTTCCCCGAAATCTGCCATGAACTACGGACCAGACACAGCTGCCAGTAATTATCGCAGTTAAAATTGTACATTATTTATCAATTTTAATGTCAGCTATCATCCCTTCTTCTTCTTTTCGAATCTTTGAAAGGGCACAAAAAAGGGTGAGAATCACGTCCTTAGAATGTGCAATTTTCGCCTCTCTTTGGCCCAATCCAATTCCCCGTAAGAAATGGAAGGTTGGTGAAGAAAGGTGTTTTTCCGATATTGCCCCCAGCCAGAGTCTATTGGTCGGTCGAGACTTAGTGAGTGAGTGGGTGAAGCAGTTCCATAAATTGAAACCGAACCCCCAAAGAACTAATCTCCTATCGAGGAGGTGCTAAAATGAAGCTCTGCCCGGCTGCGAAGAAAGCTGCGTGGCGTGGGAGCTCTGAGAGAGTGGCCAGGCCGGCCATCGGATCGGGATCGGTTACGCAGTTACCCGGGACGGCAAGTTTTAATGGCTTTTGCGAGGAACCCTTATATTTCATGTTTATTGCTTTGTTCCGATGTTGTTTTTGCTGCTGCTGCTAGTTAGTTCGGGAATTCGACGAATCCCTTGCCCAGCAGCAAATGTTGTTGTTGAGCACTCTGTTGCCCGCACGGATCAGGTTCCGGATAGCTGCTGGTCTTGGAGCGTGTTGTCTGTTTCTTGAAGGTCCAAGTTAAATCTATTAAAGTGGGGATAAGCTGAACTGTAGGCGGTATATTCGAATATCATTATCAATAATCAAAAGAATTTAAAAATTTACACTCAATGAAAAACTATGAAAAAAAGATAAATGATAAAAAAGAAACAATAGCGTCTCTGATGAAAAATAGTGGTAACACGAGATTTCCTTATGGTACACCACTGAAAAGCAAAAAAATTTTGATTCTTCAAGCTGGTTTTGAAAATCTGATCAACGAAAGGCGTTGAATCGTATTGTAAAGATAATTTGGCAAAACTCTAGAGCCAGCAAAAACTATCCTAGTTACATAAACCGTTCCTATCTGTGACCAGACAGCATGCAACCAACTTCTACTCCAGTCAGTCAGTGTACTTAGCGACCAAGCTTAGGCGACCAAGCGACAACCAACTGAGCAAGTGTCGTCGAAACATATGTAGGAGACGAGATGCTAAGGTGACGAAACCATATGGCGCTTGCTCGCGTCAAGTTGGAGTAACGAAACGAACACGCGACAAACGGACGGATAATAATGAGAAGGCCTTCTCTCCCCAATCGGAATCATCCCCAACAACGCGACCACTTGTCTTCCTCCTCCTGCTGCTCCTCAACAAAACCACGTAAAGTCACTCATAAACCCACTCGCACTCCGCCTGAATACTGCTGGCTGCCAGTTAGTTGTTATATCTGCTCCCCACAAATCCACGCCACAAGTGCGCTCTGCCAGCTCCGTATCCGAATGTGTCCACACCACGTGCATGTGTCGTGTCGTCGTTGCTGGGGTTTTCGTGTGGCGTCGTCGTCCTCGTCGTCGTCATCGCCATTCGTCGGTCCATCCGAAATCCAACAAAACCATTCGGTCGTTCAAATTCACCCTCCTAGCTCTTGGAAGCGGAACCAGACTGGTCGTTGGACTAACTACACGCGATTCTGCCAGCCTGGTACTTTTCGGATACCGGCGCACACGAGACCCGGTGCGTCACACGACACGATAACGGAATTTGGGGAAGCAGACTTCTGGCGATGATAGCGTGTTTGTTGCGGTCTCGCTGCTGCTGCCGTTGCTGAGCTGATGCCGATGGCTGGCCGATTCCGTCCGGTTCCATTCGACCGACCGAGCGACGAAAAAGCGCGCGCACCATCGCCGCCGATTGAGGGATGGCCGCTTTGATGCCCTCGTTCCGTTTGTTTAGATATCGATGGAATGCTTACCAGTAGGGTGTTTCAGTTTGGATCCACTCCATGCTATTTCATCGTATTTTGGTTTCTCTGTATGTGGGGGGGAATTTATGAAAAAAAAATTAGAAGTGGTTTTCGTGATTTTACGATTCTTACGAATCTCAATTTCTCCAAACAATATTTTATTTTTCAAATAACCTTCATCTCAATTCTTCATTCCAATCTTACCACAGGCTTTTCGAATCTGTCAAATATTATTTATTTTCTGCATATCCTTCACCTCATCTGTACACAGCCGCACAGTCTTTTTTCTCCAGTAGGCCAAATCAAATCAAACAATCAGCAGTCTTAAAAATCCGAAAAAGACCAAACAAAAATAAACAATCTGCAGAAGCTGGCTTAAAATCTACACTTCCTGAGCCCATTCCATCTTTTTCCACCGGAAGGCCAAATTGAAACAAACGATCAGTTGCAGCAATCATGAAAATCTGCGCTTCCTTAGCCAATCCGTCTCTATCCATCGGAAAGCCTAGTCAAAACATACAATTAGCAGAAGCTGGCTCAAAATCTGCACTTCCAGAGCCAATCTGTCTTTTTCAACCGGGCGTCCAGATAAAAAAAAACAATCAGCAAAATCTGCGCTTCCTAAGCCAATTCTGTCTGCGATTTTCAATCCAAGTCTTTTTTTGGAGGCCTAATTAGAATCTTTTTTTTTTGGTAGCAGCAGCCTTGACAATCTGCACTCTTTGTGCTTATTCAACCAACTTCGCCATTGTTGTGATGTTACGATTCTTACGAATCTCGAATCAGAGATTCACTCAGACACGTCTGTCTCTCTCAAGAATAGATCAATGGGTCAATTCACGATGACTTAATTCCCTTTTCTGGTGACAGTTCGCACGTCCTGTTTACAAAATTTTACGAACGGGAAAATGGGGCGCGACAATTTTTTTTGAGTAGCCGCACGGTTAGTTTAAGGATAGCAAAAAACCGAGTCCCATTTTCTGTACTAAATTTAGCGCACTTTTTTTTGTGTGTTTCTTAACAACTATTCATCCGAGAATGAACAGAAAGTTAAAATTCTTTAAAAATTCTTTAAGGAGATTTGTTTATTAAAATGTTTGAACATGTTTTTAAAACCCTTTTTCAACACATTTCTTCTGGCCAACCCACTTTGCATTGAATATTCTGGGGCAGTGCTTCTACTTGAAACAAAAAATCTCATCGAATGTCCAAATGTGGAAGCTTCTAAAGAATTCGGATGTGCCGAATCGACTGTCCGTAAGTTTCTTGTGTTATTTTGACCGGAAGCTGTAAACAAATGCACATACGTGTACGACAACACTATTCAGGGACAGAAGAATCAAATATAGGAAAATTCTCCAGTAAAAATACTGAAAGAAAAGGCTGAACTATTCTAAATTTTTAAGATATGATATTTTCGAGGAATAAAAAAAACGTCGGATAGTTAAACTTTTAAACTCAAATCCATTTATTCCAATATGTCTGTTTCCAGTTGGATTAACAAACAAAATAATTGATTTTTTATTATTTGATATTAAAAACATTTAGTTTTTTAACAACTAATTTCCATTAATCCCAAAATTGAGCTGAGAACTATTGCTAAAAACGTGTGAATGAAAATTAAATGAGGACCCAAATGTTTGCTTTGCTTCCTCAGCGTGTAGAATTGGAAAATAAGGAATAAAAACAGGAATCGCGAAGTGTCAAAAACAGTGAAGTCAGACAGTTTGACAGTGTTTGAAATCGACGAAAAGAGAATTTGTAGTGTTCTTTAGAATTGTTGCCAGTTCAACAAATCTTTATTGAAGTGTTGCCAAAATGACGGATGTGAAATCCAAGCACATATCAATCACTATTGTAACCTGACCTTTATACATGACTTGATCCGAGATGATAAATCGCGAGTCTACATACTCGCACTTTGCCTTCTTTGCAGAACGATTTTATTTCGTTAAACTCAAACTGTAATGATGCTATCGATAGTTCAACTCGAAAAGCATCAGGAAGTAAGCTTCGGATAAACTCGGCAGGAGTAAACAGCAATCGGGAGCTGGATTGCCAACATTTTTTTCCCAAATTCAGGGAACCTTGAGAAGAAAAATCAGGCAAAATTAGGCAGTCAAATTGATGGCCAGTGATGCCACATAAAAATCGGTATTAAAGCCCCAAAAAATCGGTATTCGGTATGAAATTCCAAAAAACATACCGATTTTTGTTGAAGCTTCCAAAACCTTCTATAAACTTGGTTTGGAATATTGAAGAAAAAATGCAAAAAATAATAGAATAGAAAGGTTGATGAAAAAATTAATACTATAGTCTCATAGGAAACTTAAGCATCTGTTAATAATTATTGCATGAATCATTAGTCAGGGTCAATAAGAGTCTGGTTAGCAATTTGACATTGGCGTAGCATCATGAGTTGGAAACATCATATTTCTTGTTAAGGAGACAGTCCACTGAGCTAGATTGTGTAATTTATTAACTCTAAATAATATTATCATTAAGCAATTCAATGCCGCCTAATTCTTTATACTTTATACTTTATCACGAGCGAACACTGATCTAAGTTCCTTAGTTTAAAACATACAACTTCAAGATAAGGTTAATAACGTTTTAAACTGTTTGAATCTCTAAGTTGCCATGTTATTTGTTGATCAAGATTCGATCTCAAGACAGTTGGCATAGAAGACAAAGATGCTATCTACTATCCACTACGCATAGACTTGCTGGCTTATTATTTGTGAACTGGAATTACATTGGTTCAAAATAAAAAAAATATATATAAAAAACAATAATTTTAGTTGCAATTTGAAAAAAAAAAATCTGTCTGAACCAATTTTTCAAAATTTGGTATGAAATCGATATGATTTGGCAAAAATCGGTATTCTGTACATACCGATTCTTGGTCGAAAATTTCCTCGAAAATTGGTTTAATTACCGATAAATCTGTATGTGTGGCATTGCTGCTGATGACCCTTTTTTCCGTTTCTTATACACAGGTATAGTTATGGATCATGGTGAAATCACCAATAATGAGTTTGAGACCTTATTTTATAGGTACCTATTTATTCAGCTTGATGTTTTATCAAGCTGTAAGTTCGTGCGTGGGAGCTTGTTCATGTCTTTTCAAAACTGGCCTGGGCTAACCAATTTTCATTGGAAACGTGCTTATGGTTTTTGTGTCAATTCATAAATTCTCTAAAAGAAACTTTCCACTAAACAACTTTATCCAAGACCGTAACTTCGTATCTTATTAGACAAAAAACAGTACGGAACAACTGTGTTTCTTCAGGAAAGGCAGCAGACGTTTATTCAAACACTCTTTCACGTAAATTTCTTGGTTGACAGTCCCGGAAGCTATGAAAATGCTGCTTTTCAAGCCACAGGTACAGATGGCTTGCCAAACCAGATATTTCTTCGCGAACTTTGACAGTTTCATGTGCTTGAATATATCTGCTACCTTTCCCCTTCCTTTTGCCGTATAAAACTCCTGTCCCGGAAGCTGCTTGTAGTCGGCTTTGACGTAGGTTTCGTCGTCCATTACCACGCAGTCAAACTTCGTCAGCATCGTCGTGTACAGCCTCCGGGATCGCACTTTGGCCGTCGTATTTTGTTTATCATCGCGATTTGGAGTCACTGCCTTCTTGTAAGTCGATAGTCCGGCTCGTTTTTTGGCTCGATGCACGGTTGTAGACGATACACCCAACTTATTTGCGGCATCTCGGAGAGAGAGGTTAGGGTTTCGCTGGAAACTACCGTCAACTCTCTTTGTCGTCTCAGCGGCTTCCGGTTTTCGATTTTTCCCCAATCCTGACTTCCTGGCTGCCGACAAACGTTCCCCAAACACTTTAATTACAGTTGTAACGGTTGATTAGGCAACTTTTAGCGATTTTGCCTGCTTTGCGTGCGAGTAGCTCGAATTTTCGCGATGCGCGAGCAAAATTTTGATAAGCTGCTCTTCTTCCTTGGATGGCATTTTGACAACCGAAGAGTGAATTCCAAAATCAAAATAGGAGCATCATTCTACACACACACACCTTCAAAATGAGGGGTGTTCAGGTTTTTTAAATGCAAAATTGAAAGAAATACGTCAAGTTGATATTGACCAAATTTTGACCGTATCACCCTTTAATTGTATGAATTCGTGCTCGTGAACCATTTTTTTTTCTGAAATTCGCCTCATATTTGTTTAAGTTGAATACCATTTTAAGTTGATTTTGTATGACAGCCCTCCTTTCATAGAAAGGTAGATTCTTGAAACTGTTATGTAAACTAAGTTATTCTGATCTTCTGTTCTTTTAGAAATGGGACAGTTAGGAATGCGTGTATCTCAGAAACCATTCGTTTGATCGAAATACTTTCTATGAAGGAAATGAAGGTAATTTTATGATAATTGTTCTGTACAGTTTGATGTATTGAGAAGGGTATCTTTAATTTGTCGATTATATGAGACTTAATTCTAACAACTTGAACTGACTTTCTGAAACCCCTCATCTGATCTTTTTCTCCGAAAAATGAACCACCCTTTCAAAGCAAGTCAAACATTCGCATCAACAAATGGCGTGAAGCTGTTTCGATATCAACCATCGCAGGAACAAACGAATCGACGCGATGTTCGGGCTGAAATCTTCGTCGTCGTTGGTTTAGCCGCATTCGTCTTTAGATTACTCGTCCGTTGTCGTTGTCGTCTTGGGGCCAACAAAATTCGTCAAAACTTCGGTCCGATTCGCCCCCCAGTTTGACCACGGACTGAATGTATGGACGAATGGATATGGTGGAGAAATTTTGCGACAATCCATTCGTACATCGACAATGGGGGAGCTTGATCACTGTTCAGTTCAGTGTTCAGTTGGGGGAGCTCATCATCGTCGTCGTCGATGTTGCAGGTCGTCGAAAATCAGCAGTCGGGTGTTCAGCTCCAACACCATCACGAGAGGCGAACTGCTCCCCCTTCGGTCGTGGCGATGCTTTCGGGTGCCGTTTGTTGTCGCTCGTCTTGGTCGTTGTCGCCCTTTTAACTAGAAGCGAAGACAACGACGCGTGTCGCGTGGCCATGACTTTATCGGTCAGCAGCACCAGGAGTCCAAGCCGTTCGAGGTGGACTTTCGGACGGTTGACTTGAATCAGATGCTTTTTCGTCGGGGGGGATGAGCGAGTGGCGAGTTACGAGTGGGTGGTTTTGCTGTAGGTTCGAGGGTTTCGGGTTCAACGACGAAATGTGAACGAAATTATCGAATATTGACAATATGTCTGCCAAGTTTGCAATTTGCAAATGAACATCGGCTGTCCATTCGGGTGAAGTACATTGGCAGACGGTGTTTATGAGGCATTTGAATTTATTGAACAGATTAGTTACCACAATTGGGTTTATATTCGAAGCAATTATCTTAAATTATCAACAAAAAAATATTTCAAAAGCAATACTCTCTACTTAAAAAAAGTTACAAATTATAGAATTTGCATTTTTGCAGCATTTAATTGAGAACGAATTCCATTCCATTACTAATAATACAAAGTTATGTCGAATTTCGAAAATTGACCACATACATTTTGTAGAACGGCCCAAAAAAATGACCTGTGCAAAATGTCAGTTGAACCCTAATCCTCTCTTTAGTGTTAATATGGAAGTTTGGCAGCTTGTATCTTTAATCGGGTGCATCTTAATAAACAAATTTCTTCTGGGACCCTCATTAATTTTTTGAAATCTTTAGTTTTGCATCATTACTTTTTTATGGACGCACTCTAAAAGCTCAGGAAAAAAACTCCCTAATCAGACCTTGAGTGTCAAATTGACACTCCTCGCTTAAAATAGAAATATCTCTCTAGTTTCTCAACTGATTTTTACAAAATTTATAGTATTAGAAAGCTCGTATATAACCATATATGTTTCTCAGACAATATTCAGCTTCAATACCTCAATTTTCCGTTATTATAAGTTTTTGGAAAGAAGTCTGAAAAAACATGATTCGAAAAAAAGGATGTTGATCAGCTACGGAATGCTCAAAATTTTCACTTAGAGTCCAAGATAGCTGAAGTAAGAAGCTATACGATGCACACAAAGATATATTTTTTGAAATTTTTTATTTTAATTTTTAAGAATCGCAGCGCTTTTTAAATTGCACTACTAGAACCGGTTTGAATTGCCTGTTGGGATAATATTAATTTATTACAAAAATCTTTCGTGAACATACTCAAAATCTAGTGCAAAGTTGAATTAAAGTGTTAGAAAATCTATGAAATTACAAATTGACAAAAACCTTTGAAAATTCGTCAAAAACTCTGTTTCGAATGTTGAAAATCTAAAATTCCAGAATGTGCCAAATTACGACAACTTTCCAATCCTCTTTCCAAAATTTATCTAGTGTGACTTAAAAAAAACTTTTTTTTACATTTTTGCAGTCATGCTCTTCGAAAATTAAAAAAAAATTCTTGTGTGCAAAGTAGCTTCTAACTTCAGCTTTTCTGGACACCAAGTGAACCATTTTTTGAGCATTCCGTAGCTGATCTACGGACATTTTTCCAAAGCATGTTTTTTCGAATTTTTTTCAGCTAGACTTTGAATAGCGGAAAACTAAAGTATTGTATTTCTTAGTATTGTGTATTGAGAAATAAAGGATATGAGATACACCGGGGCAAGTGCAAACGGTTTTCACCATAGTTCAACTTTGACATGTCCTAGAAAAATATTTATATGTTAAAAATTATCAATTATCGTTCGTTGCGTCACTAAAATAGTCCTCAACAAATTCCCGAAAAATAAAAAAAATTTTAATAAAAAGTTTATGGGGGCAAGTGCAAACGCAATACATTTTCCAAACTAATTCACAGATGAGTCAGTGTATCGGTCCTAAAATTAATTGAATACATGTTTCGGTTCGTTTTATTAATATATTTGCTGTTTTCTTACAATATTGATAACTTTTTGGAACTTCATTTTTGGTGACTGTTGTTTTAAGCAAAAGACCTTCATTTACTAAGGCATAACGGGACTTTGAACATCCGCTTCAGATACAACACTTTGGATACCGCTTCTGTTCATTTTAATGTAATGCTGAACCATTTTGGTGATGAATTTTTTGAAATGGCTGATATTACATGGCTTAAAGGTGCGTTTGCACTTACCCCGGTAGTGTCGTTTGCACTTGCCCCGCTGTGTGGGTTAACAAGAGCGAATATTATTTTCACAACTTTCGGGGTGTACTGAAAATATATCATAAATTTTCTGCTTTCACTTCTATATCGGTTTCAAACACTCACCTTTAACGAAAATTCGGAGTTGAATCCCCTTTTTTGTAGCCAAAATATGCAAAACAAAAACACACTGTTCATGTCTACTACGTACTTGAATTCGTGTGTGATCAAACAGTGCCGTGTTTTAAGTGAAAAATTCAAAGAAAGTTTAGTTTATCTATGTCAGATGGTTTGTTTGGGACTAAACAACAATTTCTAGAAGAAGAAATATTTTTTACTTTTTTTTGTAACAGAGAAAAGTTGAACGTTTGCACTTGCCCCGAGTTTGCACTTGCCTCGGTGTACCTTATAGCGGTTTAAGCCAGGAGTGTCAAATTGACACTCCAGGAACTCAAACGGGCAAACATTTCTGGGGCGGATGATGCTTAAGGGGATTTTTTTTTATTATCTGACAATTTGCGCCGGGGGTCTTCAGATTTTCCCCAAAATTGAAAATTTGGTTCATTTTTGCGACTTAAAAACACATGTATTTTTTCAGATTTCTAACATTTTTATTTTTTGAGTTAGCTTCGGTTAGATTTTTTTGTAAATAAAAAATAACCATTTTTGAAAGCTACATAACTCTGTTGTTTCTCAACGGAAATTATAAAATAGCACATCAAAATGCATTGAAATTTTATCAGCTTTCCAAAGAGAATAGTTGAAAAAAATTAAATAATGACCTTCAACATGAAAAGTTGTAAATAAACTTTAAATGGCGTCTAAAAGTACCGTCTGCACCACCGAATATTTTGCAAAAAATACCGTTGTATAGCTCGATTCATGATGCAACTTTCATCTGAAGACACCAAAGTGGGCCATTAACACCTTGAAGAGTTATGAAAGAAATAATGACGATAAATCTCTTTTTTTGCGACGAAAACAAACAATGGTCGAACAACTGCACTCACATATGGAGGTAGCGCGAACTTCTAACAACATGGAAACAAAAGAACTTACCAAAGCAGGTAAAAAACACTACTATTTCGTGCTTTGTAGAGTGTTTGCAGCAAAACTGACTTTAAATTTTAACCAAAATTCTGAGTATCGTATTGTTTATGTGATATAACTAATAATGGGAATGTTGCTTTTACAACCTGGTCATATACTATATAACTTATTAATTTTTCGATCAAAGATCATTGTGAAGCATAATCAATGCCAATAGTAGAAGGTTCAGTCCCTGTGTTTGGGATCACAAAAATCTGATTAAAAAAATGAAATATAGGCGTGCTTTACAAAATTTTTATATCGGGAGCTAAACACTGGACACCAAAATCCTTTCCCATTGATCAAAAAAGTATGAGAAAGTGGCACAAATGTTGTAGAAATAATCAAAGAGCTCAGTATGGCCAGCCCAGGCTGTAAAATGATGAAAATATGATACTTTAACCGTATTCGTTTTCTACATTCGCCCAGTTTTGAGGTTTACCATACTAGAACGAACATAATTCGTCGTCAGTGTTTTGCTACCTCGATCGCTCACACACGAATCTTCAGTGTTCCACCGTCTATTTTAAATCAAATCTGGGGAATTACGAATGTCAAACTTAGCGCATAAACTTCTAAAAATGACAGTAAAATGTGCATAACTTGTTGTGACTCGATGCAAAACTGGGTATGAACGAATACGTTATTAGATTTTTGGATATAACATGAAGTCAGTTAAGCTGCAACAATCTACGGCCCCTTCTTTCATAACAGTCCAATATACAAAAATAAGCAAGCGAGACAATCAGCTCTTTCTGTTTTGGAATATATTATTAAATTGCGACCACCACTTTCAGCATAAACGAAAATCGTTTCTAGGTTGTCATAATAAATCGTTAGACCTGACATTTCCGAAATTGGGTTATTGGTAAGGTCGAGAGCACCATTTTTATTCATTATGGGACTGTTAATCGACCATTTTTGAAACCTTTTTCAAATCTACTCGCATAACAGTCCCACACATAATATTTTTCTCTAACCAAGCTACTTTCTAAGACTTAAATTGATCATTTTTGAGCTTCCTAATGCAATTTTCAGAAAATAAACACACTATTGGAAAAATATCGTAAATTCCACATTTTAAGTTGAATATTTTTACGATTTTCGATTGCATCCGATAGTTTTTCGCTCAGGAAGTCATTCCTAAGAAAGTCAGACCTGCCTTCGAAAACTAGTGTGCATCATTCGACATCAAGTGAGTTAAAAAAATGTTTAAATGATTCAAAGCAATAAACCAAAGACTATTTCGCCGAAAGAAACATTGAAAAGTAACCAAATCCGTGGTATTTCACATATGGGACTGTTATTCAGGTATATTTCATATAGGACAGCCACGAATTGATATTTTTTTTCGAAATTTCTAGAACAAAACCTCTATTTTTAGTCTTTTATGTTGAAGCCTTATGTTGACCTAAAATGACGAAAATTCATATGGGACTGTTATGCGAGTAGGGGCAGTCTGAAAAGGACGAAAAAATAGTGTTTTTACCAGCTTTGATAAGTTCTTTTGTTTCCATGTTGTTAGAAGTGCTTGGTATCTCCATATGTGAGTGCAGTTGTTCGACCATTGTTTGTTTTCGATGCAAAAAAAGAGATTTGTTGTCATTATTTCTTTCATAACTCTTCAAGGTGTTAATGGCCCACTTTGGTGTCTTCAGATGAAAGTTGCATCATGAATCGAGCTATACAATGGTATTTTTTGCAAAATATTCGGTGGTGCAGACGGTACTTTTAGACGCCATTTAAAGTTTATTTACAACTTTTCATGTTGAAGGTCATTATTTAATTTTTTTCAACTATTCTATTTGAAAAGCTGATAAAATTTCAATGCATTTTGATGTGCTATTTTATAATTTCCGTTGAGAAACAACAGAGTTATGTAGCTTTCAAAAATGGTTATTTTTTATTTACAAAAAAATCTAACCGAAGCTAACTCAAAAAATAAAAATGTTAAAAATCTGAAAAAATACATGTGTTTTTAAGTCGCAAAAATGAACCAAATTTTCAATTTTGGGGAAAATCTGAAGACCCCCGGCGCAAACCCGTCAGATAATAAAAAAAAATCCCCTTAAGCGAACTAAACTTAAGGGTGCCTCACTCAAAGAGCTCAACGTAACGATTAAAACCCAGCTTTAATTTTAGAAGCTAATGATTAAAATGTATAAAACCTCAAGCTCTTGTATTATCTTAAGAAAAAAAATCACCTAAAACGACTATCTGGGACTCAAGCATGACATAGGGTGATTTGCCAATCGTTGTCCCCTTACCCATTGTTGCACGAAATGACTTAATTGTCAATATTTCAGCTGGTTTTCAACTTTTTACCAAGAATAATACTAAATCCAGTTAATTGGAATGTTTACTGATGAATTTAGGCTTTTAACGATATTTTCTGTTGAAATAAAAAGCATCTAACGACAGTTTTAATTTTTCTTGTTTTTTTTCGCGTGACCTTAAAACTCATACTACGGCAAATAATGTTTGACGTCAGAACAAAACATTTTTCGTATCGGGTTTCTTTACGAAACGTTCGTTGGACAATTCTAACACCATGATTTTGGAAAAAAAAATTACGATTAATACACAACCAGAGAAAATATCGGATCGGGCCACAAAAGTTGTACATAAGTTCGCTGCAAGATTTGTATGGAAATTTCAAATAAATTAATTTGTTTACCTCCATAAACTTTGTTTGGTTGTTTTAACTGCCAAAAATAGCAATAGAATTTTTGGAATCAACTGATAGAGTCCTGAATAAGCGCAACGGGTTTTGAATTCTACGGGAAATGCAAATTTTCATTAAAAAATCATCAGAGCTTATTGATTATATTTGAAATATATTTTGGTTCATACAATACATTTTATGTGAACAAAAACCAAACCTAGCTTGTACCCCAGAAGTGATATTCAGTTCATACGAAAAATTTAAGAAAAAATTAAAATTTATTGTTTTTGATTGTCAATTTGAAAGCTGTTTAACCGTAGAATGAAAATTCTTCGAAAAAACATGCCATGGAACTATTTGAAGCTCCAGCAAGCAAGGCCTGCAATTTTGCAAAACTTTTCGATGGATTTCGATTTTTTTAAATACTTTTTTTCGTGAAATACTTTGCCTCTACTCATGTTGGCAAAAAATGAAGCTTAAAAGGTAAAATCCATTTATAATCAAACGTCTAACTTCATTTCAAGTTTATTTGGATTTCCTGGATGATTTAATATGCGAAAATCTCTTCTTTCATACAAATTTCCATACAGAATTAAACACGTTCACACTTATTCAATTTGCCTGCAACTGAAAAAAAACTCGGATTGTCTTTTAATATGTCATGTTTTTTGTTTAATATTTACATGTAACTATTAATTTTAGTAATTTCTGTGCTCGTATTAACTGTTTTCACTCAGAATTTTCATATTTTATGCACTCAATGTAGATTTTCTATTTTTAACGATTATTCAAAGGCTCTTCATATTTCCATGAATATATTTTTTCTATCTTCCAATATAATTGATGTTTTGATATTATAAAACTCGTTGAAAAACACATCCATGCATTAAAAAGTCGAGTAACTTGCAATGTCTGAAAAGTGTCAAAGTCACTTAAAGTGCATTGGCTTTGAGGGACTACTTTTCTATCAGATTTATTTTGAAATCCTTTATTCCAACCATTCACTCAACATTTTATGCAAATAATCTTAAGATTGTTCTAAAAATAATCCATTTTCTCAAATTTCGAGACGATAAATCTTAAAGAACTGTATCTCATGTCAACAGCAAACCCCTTGATTTTGATAATAATATAGTCAAAATATTGTACAGTAAGAAAACTTCGACCCTAAATCCCAAGAAAAACTTGAATTCGAAGATTGGAAGGGCGTGGTTGAGTCCATGTTTAAGCTTTAAATTGGTATTCATGTAAAAATCGATCGACTTCCAAGTGAGTCCTAAAGCAATTAGTTTATAAAATCACATCTTCTTTATAGGGGTAAATAGGGGCAAATTAGATCGCGTGCTTTGACACTTTTATCTGAAAATAGGCATAGGAAGTTGGTAAAACATATAAAGGACATGTAAAGGAAAAAGCTCAATACTGGGCAAATGAGGTCACATTACACTTCCGAATTTACTCATTGTGCATTGGACGGATTATATTGAAGACCTCCCTCAAAAGGGGTTGTCTCGAAATTGGATTGCATTTGAACTAGAAGTTCTGATAATAAGCTTCCGTAATGAATATCAGCCTCTTTGACCACATGGTGGCTGAGCCTTAAGAAGGTTTTTAAAATGTGCAACCATTGGAAAAAAAAAACGGACATCATTGAGCACGACATAAAATTTGCCTGAGCAACTTTTGGGCATAAACAAGCTGATTTAAATGATTTTTAAATTTTTATGTCACTTTTTTCGAACACTTGAACTTTTGGATCTTGTTAACCAATCCTGTAAGAATTCAATCGACAAAAAAATCGAATGAACTCGGTTGAAATGACTAAAATACAGCATAAAAACCAAAATCTTGTGCTTAGATGTGAAACGGTTTGTAAATCACCCTAAAATCACAAAAAAGAAAAAAGGGCGTTTTTTGCCAGTTGTTATTATATTTACCATTTTTGTCATGTCTGTCATTTTTCTTCATCGGGTCATCTTGACTTTTATTTCATTTTTAAATTTTAATTTTTTTTTAGATATTTTTTGATATCTTTGTCGATAATGTTAATTTTTTTCACTTCTGTCTTTACTGTAAATTTTTATTTTATTTGCATTCTGGACATTTTTGTTAATTTTTGTAATGTTTGTAACACACTTTAACACACAAAACGAGATACCCGAAACTAAAAGCTTTGTAACTCAACAAAAACACTACAAAATTTTATATTTAGAGTTATTTTAAGTGTTTTGTATGATCTTGTAAAAAATAATTTTGGGAGATGAATTAACTTAGCTTAACTTAGCTTGATTGACTACTCATATCCACCTTTAATTATTCAACTCAAAATGCTGCATAGAAGGTTTTATAATATCCAATCTCGTGGATCACTTGTATTCAATCTATACATTTCGAATTGTATGATCGCTGGCTTGCCTAAGCAGGACAAATTCTGCCTCGCCAATGGTGAGGCTACTACGTGAATGATCGGGGCCATCAGTTTTGAACAAAGTCAAAAAGAATGATGCTTGGGTTTAGCAGTACATTCTCAATGTACAAAACTGATGCTTTCCCTTTTTTTAAAATGGTTAATAATGGCGCCAGTCACGTCCTATTAGTCAATGGTGATAAAAAGAAGGAAATTAGTAGGATTTTCGTTGGTCAACCAACAACCCCTATTCCAAAAAATATATTTTTCAAATAGCAGAAGCGAAGATGAGCTAAATAGCATCGCCAAATATGAGAACCGTCTGCGAATCCATATTTAAGTATCCAAAGAAGGGGTTGTGTTAGGTAGAGACAGATAAAGATCAGAATCCATTTTGAGAAATAGTGTGATCATGTGTTTCCTGCATCTTCTATGCTCCTAGGACCTAGACGAAGGTTCCCAGATTTTTTTTTAAACGAACACAAACACATATAGGATCTCAATGAAACTTGATGCTTCCTCGAAGAGATTCTTTTTTTTTTTTAATTCTTAGCGTACATCTTTTGAGGATATGATGACTAGAATCTTACAAATGCTAAATCCGCCAACACACAGAAAGTGTACTATGTATGTCGTGACCGGGATTAGATCTCATGCCCGGTGGTTTAGAAGACTTGAAGGCTATCCTCTACGCCACAAACTACGACAGATTGCCCGGTTTCATACGAGTTCGCCCGGATACTTAATACAAAATTTGGGAACAGCCCGGCCCAGCCCGGTTGCCCGAATTTATTGAAAAATGCCTGGATTTTTCCCGGATTTTTATCACTTCATTTGACAAGTGAAAAAGAAAAAAAACTAATTGTGTTGAAATTTTTTTTATTTATGCCTCCAAATCGTAGTTTCTGTAGCAAGTTTTATACAGATTTTTATGAAAGTTTTTTATTTTTGAATCCTTAAATTCAAATTCCTTCCATAAATTTAAATTAAAAAATATATTTTCAATTTTTTTCATGATTTTTGTTTTGTTTTTTTTTTGTGTTTGATATCTTTCCGATACTTTACTGATGATTTAACCTTTCTGATGTTTTTGAAATGTGTCTGATCAATCTGTGAAAATAAATCTTTGATATATTTCTGAGACTTTCTGATGTTTATCTGATTTTTTTTTCTGATGTCTTAATAATGAGTTTCTGATAATTTGTGATGTCAGAAAATATCACACACATTATGGCTTTATTTTTTAACCCTTTGAGCCTTTGTGAGAAATAATAGAAGACAATTAAAAAAAAATCACAAAAAAACTTTCGATTTTTTTTAATGGATTTGAAATTTTTTTTAGTAATAATCAATTTACTGTTTTAGCATTTCCTTTCAATTAAAAAAAACAGCATTTAAGAATTCAGGGTTCATAAAGCATTTTTTATTAAGATGGGTTATGGAATTAGACTACTTTAAAGTTAAGCATTTTTTTTTCGTTCTATCCTTTACGAGTCAAGTATATAGACGTCATAGTAATAATCCGGATAACTTAACTGTCATTTAATCAAAATTTACTATGATTGTTTCGTTAACCTGGACACCGCAAAAATAAAGGATAATATTGTAATTTGATGTCACAAGAGTAACGTTTTTGTTTCCCGGTGCAATTGGGATTGATTTTTGCCACTCAATGACAGACTATCTTAGGTACACTGCCTTATTGTATAGTGATCCGAAAGCTGGTGAAACCGGAAGCAGAAGTCGCGGGAGTCTAGGTGAAATTTAGGTGAAAGCAAACAAGACTCACACAGCACACAGCAAGATACCCCAAGAGCACAAATGACCTAAATTAAAACGGTGTGCTCCAACTTCACCTCGCTGCCTTCCCGTTTCTTTCTCTGTTGGCGACCGTCACACAATCAAGCTGTGCCCCACGCTGCACCGTACGGTGTTTGTCGGTGCCTTTCAGAATAAATTCACCTCCCCACGATTGTAGGTGGTTCATTTTCATCCATTCCGAGTGAAAAAGAGTGAGGCAGGAAGAGCGAGAGCGTCGGTGAATGGAAAACATGAAAATCTCCTCCGAGGTACTTACACAGCAAAGTTGAAGCTTTGTTTCCATACTCGGCAACCTTTCTGGAGGTGAAGAAGATGAGAGTAGCAGCAGCCGAGATGAGATGGTGTGTTGTCTCGGTTTAAAATTGATGACTGCTGGCAGGAATTTCATTTGACTTGTAATTATTTCACGGACAGTATGTAAAATAATCCCTTTTCTTTACTGCCGGCTGAATGAGTTCCAATTATCTCTCTCTGGGGGGAATAATGAAGGAAAAGAGTCAGTTTATTTTCATTCTGTTGCCATCATCGGTCGATGTTCACCTCTTCTTTTAGTTGATATATGAAAAGCTAAAGGAGCCTAAAATGCGATGTCAGATTCTTGGCTTTTTCACAAAAAAAAATAAACGAATTTGGCTGGTCGTGCTTAGTAAAGATCGTCCTGAGACTCTCAAACTCATCCATACAAGGATTTTTCCATTTTATATTTTACCAGTATCTACTGGTTGGGGCCAATTTGTATTATGTTGCTCAGTAACTATCATATATCACACCCTCCGCCATTTATTCATCCAATCGATGCTGACCGCCTGGATAAAAGAAAATTATTGCAAACTTTTGGTGGCTCCCCGGAGAGATTTTTACTCCCGAAGTAGAGCAATAAAACAGGATCTGGTTCAATGGGCACCGAAAGTGGAACTTCTCCAAAAGAGTTGTATCTTTTCGGTGACAATTATTTCTAAAAAGATGTCTAAATTACCACCTAAGGTAAGATGAAAAAAATACACCATGGGCAATATCTGAAAAAAAAACCAAATTTGATTGAGTTTTCTTTTATATTTTTCGACATTACAAAAAAGTTGCCATATGAATATTGCGGATTAGCACTTCTAAAAATAGTACGAAAAAAATAAGAAAGACATCAGAAAGACGTCAGAAAGACATCAGAAAGACATCAGAAAGATATCAGTAAGACATCAGAAAGACATCAGAAAGACATCAGAACGACATCAGAAAGACATCAGAAAGACATCAGAAAGACATCAGAAAGACATAGGAAAGACATCAGAAAGATATCAGTAAGACATCAAAAAGACATCAGAAAGACATTTGAAAAACATAAGAAAGATATCAGAAAGACATCAAAAAGACATCAGAAAGACATCAGATAGAAATCAGAAAGACATCAGAAAGTCATCAGAAAGAAATAAGAGAAACATCAAACAAATATCAGACATACATCATAAAGACATAAGGACATCAGATAGACATCAGGAAGACCTCAGACAGACATCTCGAAAACATAAGAAGAACATCGGATCGACGAAAAGACATCAGAACACATCAGAAAGACATAAGAAAGACTTCAGAAAAACATCGAAAGACATCAGAAAGAGTTTAGATAGACATCAGAAAGACATTAGAAATATATCAGAATGACATCAGAAAGACATCAAAAAGACATCAGAAAGACATCAGAAAGACATCAGAAAGACGTCAGAAAGACATCAGAAAGACATCAGAAAGACATCAGAAAGACATCAGAATGACATCTGAAAGACATTAGATAGACGAGTTGAGAGGACAGCTTGGAAGTATACCACAAAGTGAGTTGAGAGGACAACTTTAAAAAAAAAATGCAATTCAAGCGAGTTTGGAGGAATGCATGTAATTATGACACAAAGCGAGTTGAGCGAACAGCTTTGAAAAGAAATGCAATTCGAGAGAATTGAGAGGATAGCTTTAAATTGTAAAACAACGCGAATTAAGAAAGCAGCTTTGGAAAAAAGGCTATTCGAGCGAATTGAGAGGACAGCCTGGAACTGTAACACAAAGCGAGTCGAGAGAACAGTTTTGAAAAAAAAAACAATTCAAGCGAGTTGAGAAGACAGTTTGGAATTGTTACACAAAGCGAATTGAGAGGACATCTTCGTAGAAAAAGGAAATTTGAGCAAGTTTAGAGGACAGTTTGGAACTGTTACACAAAGCGAGTTGACAGGCCAGCTTTGGAAAAATGCAACTCAAGTGAGTTGAGAGGACAGCTTGATTGTAAAACAAAGCGATTTGAGAGGACAGCTCTAGAAAAATGTCATTCCAACGGAGTTTAGAGGAATACTTGGATTGGTGAAACAAAGCGAGTTGAGAGGACAGCTTTGACTATGAAATGCAATTCAAGCGAGTTGGGAGGACAACTTTGGGAAAATAATGCAATTCAAGCGAGTTCAGAGGACAGCTTGGAATCGTTATACAAGGCGAGTTGAGAAGACAGCTATGGAAAAAGTGAAATTTAAGTGAATTGAGGACAGCTTCGAATTGTAACACAAAGCGAGTTGAGAGGACAGCTTTGGAAAAAAATCAATTCAAGCAAGTTGAGAGGACACCTTGGAATTTTAGCACAAAGTGAGTTGAGAGAACAGCTTGGAATTGTAAAACAAAGCCAGTTGAGAGGACAGCTTTGGAAAAAAAAGCAATTCCAGCGAGTTGAGAGGACAGTTTGAAATTGTTACACAAATCGAGTTGAGAGGACAGCTTTGACTATGAAATGCAATTCAAGCGAGATGAGAACAGGTTTGGGAAAGAAATTCAATCAATCAAGTTGAGAGGGCAGCTTTGAAATGTAACACAAAGCGAGTGGAGAGGACAGCTTTAGGAAAAAAAAATCAACTCACGTGAGTTTAGAAAACAGCTTTGAATTGCAACACAAAGCGAGTTAAGAGGACAGCTTTAGGAAAAAAATGCAATACAAGCGAGTTGAGGAGACAGCTTGGAATTGTAAAACAAAAAGAGTTGAGTGGGCAGCTTTGGGAAAAAATGCAATTTAAGCGAGTTGAGAGGACAGCTCGTAATTGTTACACAAAGCGAGTTCAGAGGACAGCTTTAGGAAAAATGCATTTTAAGCGAGTGAAGAGGACAGCTTGGAATTAGAAAACAAAGCGAGTTGAGACGACAGCTTAGGAAAAAATGCAAATCAAGCGAGTTGAGAGGGCAGCTTGGAGTTGTGAAACAAAACGAATTGAGAGGACAGCTTAAAAAAAGCATTTCAAGCAAGTTGAGAGGACAGCTTTAGGAAAAATGCATTTGAAGCGAGTTTAGAGGACTGTTTGGAATAAAAAAACAAAGCGAGTTGAGAGGACAGCCTAGGAAAAAATAAAAATCAAGCGAGTTGAGAGGGCAGCTTCTAGTTGTAAAACAAAGCGAATTGAGAGGACAGCTTTAGAAAAAAGCATTTCAGGCGAGTTGAGAGGACAGCTTGGCATTGTAACACAAAGTGAATTGAGAGGACAGCTTTGGAAAAAAGAGCAATTCGAGCGATTTGAGAGGACAGTTTGGAATTATGACACAAAGCGAGTTGAGAGGACAGTTTCAAGTTTTAACTCAAATTGAGTTGAGAGGTTAGCAAAAAAAATCTTGTTCTTGTGTAATGGAACTGCCTGCTCAGGATATAATCCATTCAATTAGAAATGTTCTTGATGAAGACTTTTTCCGAAAAAAATATTCAGTTTTACCATACAAACCTTAGAGTTAAAATTTAGGCATTTAAACTTAACTTTAAAATTCTGTAAAAATTCATGGATGTGTTTTGCTCCAAAAAGAAGCTTTTTACACCTTATGGTTTGAGAAATTCTAAAATGCCCCCAAAGCGACGCATTCTTCTGTCTAGTGTCCGGAGAATTTTTTGAAGTAATAATAAAGGATTCATATCGTATTTTGCTGTTTTTCGATTTTAGTTGTTCTTATTTCTAAATCGAAAACTAACTTTTTTCTAATTTTCTCTTCTTCCACCAGGTCTCAGCGGGTCAACATTTGCATCTCAGTGGGGATCTCAAGACCGGAGTATCGGTGGCCGCTCAACAGGGTGTATTCTTCAGCCAACAGCAGCAGCAGCAACAACAACAGCAACAAGGTCAAGCACCCAACCAGCAATCTCAGCAATCCTCGCAACAGCAACCCGGAAATCCTCAACAATCGCAGCAAGCTCCGAATAGCGGTGGAGGAGGTCCACAACAGCAACCTAATCAAAACAACCCGAATGGAGTTGGACCTAATAATCCTAACGGTCCCGGGTCAGGGAATCCTCAACAGCAACAGCAAGGACCCGGAGGACCTCAGCAGGGACCTCCCGGTCAGGGACCCGGAAGCAATGGTGGCAACATTCAAACCTCTCAAGGTGAGTTGTTTAATTTTGGTTTTTTAAATTTCGGGAAACTAACGTTTCATACATAATTTAAAAATTTGAATCCATACAAAAACTTTACGTTTGTGTTCGTGAGCCTAACCTCACTTCCGTAAGCAAGCCTTCGAGAAACATGAATTTTACTTCAGCAGCGTACCGACACGAACACTTATTAACAGCTCCATCAACTTTATGACACTCGTTCCCATAAGTATTGTATGTTCTGGTTCGATCTCCCCCCGGTATTGAACCAATTTCCTAACCGAAAAAATGTATCCCATAAGCATATGTAGGTATGCATTGAACGCCTCCAGCAGAAATGTTCCCCCTTCCTTCTCCCAATTGTGGCCCTCATGACGAGAAAAGTGCTGGGGCATAACCTTAAACGCTCGGTTTTCGGTAGGATACGGAAAGCTCAAATTTTTCCCCCCGAACCGGCGCTTCGAATGCATGCCGTCACATATGCCACCATTTCGGTATACCTACATAGTATCATTACACACCTCCCCTGAGAAAGCCCGGAAAACCAGAGAGAGGAAAGAGCAAAATGTCCCCTCCGTGTGTCGTGTAGTATCGTGGCAACCGTTAGTAGGTACCCAGTAGGAAAAAAAATCATCATCGTTACAAATACAATCTGTAATTTGGTGCAAGGCTACTAGGATCAATACATTATCCGGAGACATCACCTCGAAGCAGTTAGGCATTGGAATGGAGAGATTTTCCTGTCCTGGTTGAAGGTAGAAGGATCCTCGGGAAAGAATGAGAAAAGCGAGTTGGTGGTGGAAACCCCAAGAAGGAGTGATGTCGTTGCATGGTTGTTGGAAGAGGTGGAATGCGGAACAAGGCACAGGAAAGACACTCACTTGGCTTGCAAAGGAAATCTATTAACCTAAAAGCAAACGCTTGCTTTGAGGTTTTTTTTTGTGTCGTCTGTCTTCTTCCTCCCTTTATTTCATCTGTTGGCTGACTGTTGCGCTCTACCTTTTGTCCTATTGGAAAATTGCTACTAATCGGTGGAAGGGTTTGAAGGCAAATTTTTTTCATCAGAAATTTAAGACAAATGAAATTAAGGATTATTGGTTCGATTTATATGTTCTGTTTTAAAATCATCATGAATTTACAAATACAAATTTTGGCTCTTAAGTCAAGGTTTTTCGACAAGAAATGTTTTTGGAATTCAATGGAGGCCGAGCATTTGAATAAAGTTTACTCTTTAAGCAAATCAAATATTATTGTTTGTAACATTTTGATCGATAGCTTATTTTTAACAGTCCGAATACATTATGTCTAAAAAACCAAAAAGCTCCAGGATTTTGTTAAAGATTTGCGAACAAAATGCAAGAGTAACACCCAAAATTCATCCTTTACTAAAATCATGAATAATCAATATCATACAGTAATTTGCATTAACCCGTATTGAAGCTTGCTTCAGATAGAATTGGAACAAAAACAATTGCCTGATTTCCAGTAACTTATTATTGAGTTCAAGATCTTTTTCTTATACAAATGTAGCGTTTTCTTCAAACTTTTAAGAAAAAATACAAATAAAATTATTCGTCACGTTTCCGAAGGAATTCTCGAATTTTTCCTGTAACACGGCTCATTAGGCGGGGCACACCTTCTTCGTCCATCGTTTTAGCTCTCTTATTCCCGCAGGTCTTCATCTAATTGATATCTTTGACAACCTTTGCCTTGAGCCTCCTTTTCATGATTGCCCAGTATTTCTCAATAGGGTAAAACTGGGGGCACTTGGGTGGTAAAGGTTTTTCGAAACAAACTGGACCCCTTTCTTCGCATATCATTTTTGAACGACTTTGCTGCAATGATAGCTTTCCAAATCTGTCCAAAACATCACGGGATGGTCGTGGGATCACAGCACAATTCGTTTTTGGAGACACTCTTTTCGGTATATTTCCGACGCCATCCTCTTATTTTCAACGAGAACTATCGTTTTTGGCCACAGCTGCAAATGCCCTGCCAAATCATAAAGTTTCGTGCAAATTTGTAGGCAAAAACAAATTTAAATTTTGCTGGAACATTCCCCCGAGCCGTTGCCAAGTAAAACTTTTGATCTGGGATTTGCCCGAAGTCAGCCTTGAAATAGGTTTCATCGTCCATCAGAAGGCACTCATCGAACTTGGTCAGCACCTGGTCGTATAGCATTCGAGCACGGATGTTGGCCACACTATTTTGTTTTATGGTCCAATTTGATTGTTTGCTAGCTCGATACGACTTGATTCCTTCCCGGAGTCGAATTCCCCTCACGGCACTATGGACAGCTCCGATTTTTTGGCCGACAGGTTGGAATTCCTCTAAATCGTCTTCAAAATCTTACTACGCAGTTTCCGGTCGACAGTTTCACACCGAAGATTGGTTTGGCTTCCGAATCGTCTTCAATGTTTCCTTACACCGTTTGATAACACATTAAACGGTATTTCTGGGCAATTTCAGCTGTCCAGCTAGCCTAAAGCAGACCACAATGGATTTTCCAAATAACTGTGAACATTTTTTTCCCTTCTTTCGGCTTCCATGTTGATTGTTCACAAAGTACAGGTGATTTGCAGAACATACGTGAAGCTGACAAAATTTCCGACGCGTGGGCGCCAGGAACTTCCAAATCCGTCCACCAGGAGCGCCACAATATGAGCAAAAGTTTGTTCCAATCCTAAATGATGCAAGCTTTAGAAGTTTTGTTGCACGATTTTCAACAGATCCAGTCAACTTGTCTGCTTTGCCGACGTTAATGATTAATACGGCCAAGAAGAAGCATATGCTGGCCTGTGGATCCGAGACCGAACGAGCCCGCTTGTCCAGTAATAACAAGGTCAGACATGTTGGGCAAGACATGTTGAGAGAATGCGGACGACTGCCCTGCAAAACAGGTGTGCGCTACGAATCCGGTAGGAACGAGACGAGCAGGGCGCAATGAGTGAGGTGGTTAGGCCAAGTGGAGCGTGATCTGGCGAATGTGGGATGCTCGAGAAATTGGAGAACGGTTGCCATGGACCGAGTGAATTAGAGGAATATTGTTCACCAGGTTACGAAAAACAATGTAAATAAAATAAAATAAAGGAATTATTTTGATCCGCTGTAATGCGTTATCATGCTGAGTACCCCTTAAAGGGAAAAGGGACTTTATCCCGAAAAGGGAGTTTTCCCAGTCAACGGGTCAAAAGTTTTCGTTAAGGGGTAGCCAAAAGTTAGCATGTACATTAGACTTCCCCAAATTTGTATGGGAAATTTAAAACCTGTAAAATGTTATGCACTGCAGGCTTAAATTGATCCTAGGTCTAGTACACGATCGCATGCCAAATTTGGGCCAGATCGGATCCCGGGAAGGGGTCGCTCAACAAGTCTGAAACTTGTATGGGATTTTGAGACAAAGGATTAAAAGGATAAGAATCAAAGGTAAAATTGGGTGGGATGAGAAAAACTTATAAGGATAGGGTTATGTTGTAGACAGCACTTTAGTTCATTAATTTGACACGGACTATGCCTTCTCTGAAGATAACTTTTTCGATTAGGCCTTGTTTTTTTAAGTTTCAAAACCATCGTTCTTATTCCCCCGGAATGTAAGGTGAGATGCTTGTTGACGTAAATTCGGTTATCCGAATCAAAACCTACGTGTCGTAATGATAGGCTGCGTTTGGTGATATATCGTTTAAAGAATTTTTAAACAGAGCTTCTCATGGCAAACTCGCATAGGATGAGTGGTCTCGATCCTGAATGTATTGATGATTTAGCTAAAAGTTTGAGTTCTATAATTGAATAAGAAGTTTAGCTCAACTGATTCGCAATTTGACCGATAATATCCATAAGGTCTTCTTTTGGTTCGTATGGAATTCCAGATCACTACTTCATAACTCTTTGTCACCCGTTCCAAGGCTTTCTCACGTATTTTGGTGACTGCTGTGTTTAGTGAGGTGATAAAAGAAAAATATTCAGTTTGTAATGAAGCTACCTGCTGTTCAATAGTATCGATATGCTTAGCTAACTCTGTGCGGCAGTTATCAATCTTTTCTTCAAGACGATAATTAGATTGGCTGATTTTATCTTCGATCTTTTTCCAAAACTCATCAAAACTTCCAATAGTTTCGGAACCTGCTTGATGTAAGTCGTCTCGAGAACGTTTTTTGGCCTGGGAGTCGGTATCAACAAGCAAATGGAAAGTTCCATTGAACGGTCTCTTACTTAGCCCTGATTTGAAGCTGAATAGCATTCTACTAAGCTTGAAGTTTAAGTTCTCGTCGATACTTTCAAGTTCCTTTATCAAAGCTGAGTAGAAGGTTATTCAGCCTTTGTATGAGACTTCGAATGAAATAGATATTTTTTAATATAGATGTAAAAAGTTCAATTTTGTCTAGCTACCCCCCTTTTTTATTGGGATTTTAAACCGGTTGGTTTATAACAAATAAATTAGATCCAATCCAGTGAAATAAATGGCTCGTGTTCCTTATATCTGTCAAACGGGTTAGAACTCCGTCAAATTGGATCCAAATCTCATCAGTTTTGGATCCATTCTAATACCAGTTCTAAAAAAAGTTGAGTTGACACTGGTATAATGGACCACCAGTCCGGTTGCTTTGGTCGGAATTTGAGTCTAAACCGGCTGTTTGAACCATGGATACAGGTGGTCTTAGGATTAATGTTGTCATAGTAGGCAGAACAACAAAAATGTAAACAATTGCCATTCAGTAAACGATGCATCAAACAGATTCATTCCGGATCAGATGACAGTTAGAATTGAACGTGAGTGTTTAAAAGTTTAGTTTGGTTTTTTTTTTAAAAAACATATCTTTTTCAGTAAAAAAAGAGAAAACTCGTCAAGCGATTTTGAAGCAAGGACGACATAATGAAATGGAAGTCAATGGAGGTCAAGCCTAATCCAAAGAGCCAAAAAATGTAGATTATCGAGATATGTGCGGATTTCAAATTGTCCGGTGCAACAAAACAAAAACGAACACAAACATATACAGGATTTTAGTAAAATTTGATTTTCCTCGAAGAGATTCCTTTTACTTAACTCTAAAGCGTACATCTTTCGAGGTTATGATGGCTAGCATCTTACAAACACTTATACTACCAACCCACAGAAACTGTTCTATGTATGCCGTGACTGAGATTAGATATCATGACCGTTGGCTCAGAAGACTTGAAGGCTATCCTCTACGCCACGGGCTGCAGCTTTGTTTTGGTTGTTTTCGACGGACAACTTCCGGTGTGTTAACTTTCGATTAAATATACAAACAAGTATACTTTGTTCTGAACTTATGCGAAATTTTCATCAACGTGGTTGTCTCTATGTTGATAGTTCTACGCAAGAATGTCACACTAGAGAAAGTTCTATGAAAAGTTCAAATTAGTCTCAAGACTCAGGCCTCAGATCTCTGATCTCAGGTCTCATGTCTCTAGTCTACATTTTCAAGTCTCAGGTCTCAAGTCTCAAGTCTCAGGTCTCAGGTCTTAAATGTCAAGTTGCATGTCTTATTGTTTCAAATTTCATAGCAGCATGATTTTGAATGGACTTTTTTTTACACGGTTTTCGGGAATAAGCACGATTTTTTACACGGTTTTCGGGAATTAATACGGTTTTTTTTGCACGGTTTTTAGGGGTACGTATATCAGTGTAAAAAAAACCTTACTGTATCTATATTGAAAAATTCTCTTAAGATGAATTTAAACTGTGGAATATAATGTTAGTCACCGAAAAGAACACTGAAATAGAGGGTTGGGGAGGAGCGAGGATCTTTGAGTGATTTTCTTAGAGAAATTTTCGGTAGGCACTACTTTCAGGATCGATACTCAACTATACATTTTATTTAATATACAAGGAGGAACGCATTTCTCAAATTACGGTTCAACTTGATTTTTGGGAAAAAAAAGGAAAGCTTTTAAAATGATAGAAAAAGTTAAGCCGTGTGACAGTTTTTCGTAGAACTAGCATCGGTATGCGTTTTGATTCTACGCAAAAGTGTCAGCATGTTTCGCTCTTATTTTCTGTTTGTTGAAGGAAACATATTTTTTTTGCAGAAAACTTTGAAAAATGATGAACTTGAACTGTTACTACGAAAAATCTGTCTAATTTTTAGTTTTAAAGAAAAAAATAAAAAAAAGCTGAAATTTCAATCACGTTTTCCTTGTTAGCTCGTTTTTTCACATGGAACAATCTTGCTTGGAAGGGCAGCTTAGTTCTATGATTTTAAACAGCTGTCATTGATCGAAAAACTTCATCGTTGAAGAAAACTGTCAGAAAATTTATTCCTAAAATTGGATATCATGATTTTCAGCACGTCATACTTCAATACTTCAACTTTTTTAAGGCATTTCGTTCCAATGTAATCGGTTGTAATCGGTCATTATTTGATGAAATATAGTGTTCCGGTCGGAGTGGTCAAGCGTATTGACGCCTCATTAACAATGGTGAATACCACTCTTAAAAAAGTTAGCCCATTTTTGAAGCCTAATAATCTTTTTATCTTAACGCATTCTTGCGATGAAATATTTGTCATAATTTAGGCTTTAAGAAACAGTATTGAAAAGAAATCTGCCGAAGGGGACCAAAAACAAGTTTTTCATGTTTCTCCCCAACAAAATGTTTCAAAATCCCATACAAATTTTCAGGCCCTTCCCGTCATCCGATCTGGCCCAAATTTGGTAGGAGATTTTATACTAGGCCTAGAATCAATTTCAGCCTGTGGCGCATAGTTTTTTCAAAATCGGGTCATTTCGGGTACTCTAATGGACATCTATCACATCTATTTTTGGTGATCTGGCGTTTGAAAATTTTAAAACTGATTATTTTTAGATAAAATCGACCTACATGAAAAAACAGTTTTTGATCTATTAAGTATCTTTCATTAAATCAAGCATTTAGATCTTGCCTAGATGTTTTAGTTTCGAAAATACAACGCTTTTCAAAAATAAACTCTTTTTTTTTAATTGAATATATAAAATTACAACTGTTTCTGATATTATTCAAGAAAATAATTGTGTATTTGATATTGAAGATTTCCACTAAGATTCCATTTGGTTAAAATCTTCTGCAAAATTGAAAAATAAATTACAAATAGAAAACTTGTATTACTTTTCTCAGAAGTCAAAACTACTCGCGGTCTTTGAGAAAGTTTGAATTCAATGCAATTTTTTTATACTTTGCAATGCTGTATATTTTTGCCAAAAAATGCAAAAATTTATTCAATGAATTTCAAACATTTTTCTTTATTCATCTTGGAAACAAGACTGATAGAAAAAAAACTTTTCGCATATTTGGAATCAACGCTTCCAAATTATTCAATATAAGCTCTTGGATTCTTCGTATCACGGCAAAATGTGAATTTTGGTGCCTTGTGTTATAGAGGAAGTTAAAAAAAATTAATTCTCGCATTTAGTTCGCCAATCTTCATCAAACTTCTGGAACTTTTTGCTTTTTTGCCATAATATACCGATTTAATAAAGTTTGTGAGAGTCGACCTAAAAAATTATGAGAGAAGTAAATACAAAATGGTGGGAATCATTTCTTTGATTGAAATACTTAAGTTGGATTTCGGACCAGGAAACCTGATATTTCAATATGAAAAAGCTTTGGCCTCTCTGAATTCAGTATCAGACTTTCATTAAACAAAATTTGTTTATTGTATAATTGTTATTGTTCTATAGTTTTGCACGAAAACTTGCAGAAATGGTCTGAAATTCGGAAAGTTCTCCTTGATTTGCACCCACTTTATCAAATGTAAAACATACATTTAAAACTCCCATCAGAATGCTCATCTCATTCCATTTGCAAAAACTCCCACCACCACCTAATTCAACCTGGCTCATCGCCATCGCCATAGTCGTCTTCATCAGTGGCTCAATTCTTGCTCAGCATTATCGTCGTTCAGCCGCCTGCCGCCCCACGAAAGAGCTCCAGCAATGATAATATGATGAGGTTAGATTTCAACAGCCAGTTTGTGGGGGGCGTTCATCCCTTCGGATTTCGGGGAGCTGATTTTTTTTTTGCTTTACTCTCTCCAGAGCCACTACATTTTTTGGGCTAGGGTGGCTTTCGTTGGTTTATTTTGGTTGAATTGGAAATCACTCAACAAAATAGAATTATTTTCATTATCGTTTCTCCAAAAAGAAAGATTTAGGCAAGGAAATCACTTTGTTTTTTAAACTCTTTAAATGAAAGAGTAACCCTGACCAATTTCCCTGTGCAAATCCGGAAAGCTGTTGTCCCCTCGATCTAATACACACGAACACGCATTTATCCACTCATTATTCGGTTGTCCAAATTTATTTTCATTCCCCATATGACTCGCCGTGCCCTCATACCTACCTGATCCAGATTCCTTCGGGTGAACAATTTCAATTCCATCGGTGCCGTCGATACAGGAAAGAGAGAATCCTTTCAAAGGAGTGAGAAAGCGATAATGGAGCTCATGAGTGATCTCCAATCCCGATTCTCACTTTCAAACAAAAATGGAAAACCTTGGGGAAAATGAAGTTGTGAACATGCGCTCTCTTTCAGAGAGAAGTGGATCAACTTTCTCTCGTTTTTTTTTTTGCTACAATCGTGTCGTGTGCTCTAGTAAGGGGGGATGATGCATTAGGAAAATTTCCTTCGGGTCGTTCGCTGGTTGAGGCAAGCAAAAGACGGCGGACGACGACGACGCCAGGATTCCAGTGTTTATTTTTTACGGTCGGAACGTGAGTGAATTTCACGTTCCCATTCCCAGTTAAACGAGAGCTCCGGCAAACGGGTTCTTGGTTCTTGCTCCTCGAGCGGACATGAACTGGTAGTTAGGGGGGATGATTGTGTGTTGCCTCCTGACGTGCAATTACGTTTGGTGTTTTATGACACTAATCTGAACTTCAGTTCCTTCAAATTTTTTTTTTTGCTCTTTCGGGGTTCTCCAGGATTCTCTTTCTCTGAATTTTTGTCTTCAATATGTGAGTACATTTGGCCTACCTGCTGCTTCACTGTGTTCCGAAGACCATGGCTATCGGATGAATTGCCAAAGTTTCGGGGGACCACCGAAGGCTAGCCGTCGTTTTTATGGGGTTGGGAATGCAATTTCCATAAAGGACAGTTTACATTAACCATTGTTTAACGGAGCTTCAATATCATTCCGGAGGCGTTTGATGGCATTCGGAAGAAACAATTAGAAAAATAATAAAACTTTTGACATTTTTTGGGTATCCTTCTAAAATAAGGTTCAAGAAATAAAACGTGAAATTGAGAAAAATGAGAACCTCACAAATCTTTATGCAAATGATTTAAAAATAAAAAAAAATAAAATAAGAAAATTTTTTAAAAAGTAATGAACGACAAAAAAAATGACAAAAATGACAAAAATGACAAAAATGACAAAAATGACAAAAATGACAAAAATGACAAAAATGACAAAAATGACAAAAATGACAAAAATGACAAAAATGACAAAAATGACAAAAATGACAAAAATGACAAAAATGACAAAAATGACAAAAATGACAAAAATGACAAAAATGACAAAAATGACAAAAATGACAAAAATGACAAAAATGACAAAAATGACAAAAATGACAAAAATGACAAAAATGACAAAAATGACAAAAATGACAAAAATGACAAAAATGACAAAAATGACATAAATGACAAAAATGACAAAAATGACAAAAATGACAAAAATGACAAAAATGACAAAAATGACAAAAAATGATAAAAATGACAAAAATGACAAAAATGAGAAAAATGACAAAAATGACAAAAATGACAAAAATGACAAGAATGACAAAAATGACAAAAATGACAAAAATCACAAAAATAAAAAAAAATTGCGAAAAATTTATTATAAAATAATAAAAAAAGACAAAAATGATAAAAAATTACAAAAATTCCAAAAACAAGGAAAATAACGAAAAAAGAATAATTGACATAGTTCACCAAAGTGATAGATAAGAAAATAATCGAACATATGAAAAAAAAATACTTTTGGGACCATCTATGGCTTTTAAGCATATTTTTAAATATTTTTTAAGGTGGAACAATGATAAAAATTTGCTTCTCATATTTCACATACGAATAGCTTGAAGTTGCCCGAATTTTTTAGCACGTACCCAGGCCGGACAAATCCGGGCTATTTTGTATAAAAATTTTGTAAAATCCGGGCTTTTGATTTCAAAATTGACGACCAAAAATCCAGGTAATATCCGGGCAAAATTTATCAAAACCAGGAAATTACTCAAAAAAATAAAAAAAAACGAAAAAAAAAATCATCAAAACTTATTGACAGATTTTAAATTGTATTTTAGGCTTCGAAAATGTTTTTATGGTTATTTTTAAAAACTTGCTAAAAAAATTTTTGTTTTGGAGGCATAATTTAAAAAAACTTTAATCACAATTTGTTTTTTGTTTTGTTTTATTTGCAAAATATTGTAAATAAATCTGAGCTCATTCCGGGCTTTTATCAATTAAATTCGAGCAATCAAGCCGGGTCGGACTGTTCCCAAATTTTGTTTTAAATATCTGGGCAAACCCGTATAAACCGGGCAATCTGACAACCTTAGAGCTGAGCTATGCCAAATTTAGGAGAAATTGAAATCTCAATGATACCTTGTTTAGCCTGCCTTTTTATGAAATGTTTGAAAGTATAACGTTGACAAATCTTGGTTGTACTCGAAACCAAAATGTTGCATCATTATGTCCTCAAAACTCGTTTTCGAACGGTGGCTAAGCACGGTATCATTAAGGTGTCAGTATACTCTTAGTATAATTGTGTTATCCACATATGTGAATTGAGACCCAAGTTTTGGCATTGTATTACCTTTATTCGGGCAGAAGAATTCCAAATTTTATTTCCAAGGCGTAATAGAAAAATAAGGTGTAATTTTTCCGCAAAAGTCTGCTCTGGCATTCATAATTATTTGTCCAATTTCTACGATAGAATGCATCACATAAAATCATAATTAAAAAAGTTTTTATGGCAAATCCATATCTTCGCTCATCATTCAACTTTGCAAAGCAAATAAAAAATCTTAATATCTCGAACACAAATCATCAATCTGACAAGTGAGTAGGTTCATCCTACATCTTCGAACGTAATTTATCACCCATCAAATAACGTAATTTGTTTACATTTGGTGCATACGCTTTTTCCAGTTTTTTTTTAGTTTTAGTTTTTAGTTCGGAACAAGTTCGAAATCCTTCTTTTTTTTACTTGAAGCTAACTGGAGACAGGGAGTTTAAGATATTTCAAATTTTCAATAAACTGCAATAAATTGCTTGTGTGTAAGAAAGCTTCATCCAATCTATATTGCACAAAGTTGGGAAATTATGTTTTTAATGATCGAATATTTGAAAAATAAAAACTCGACCATAACAGATGATAGAATAGTCATTTTCCACGGTTTGCTTATTGCTTTTTCATCTGTTAGAATTTTAGGAAAATAAATCAAATGTTTCAATTCAAACCTTAAACCTTTTCCCTTTCTGTATTTTCGAAAAAATCAAAGATGAAGTGACAAAGATGAATTTGATATTTTTTCCTGACTATATAGTGATCAGGACCTCCGTAAATGCAGGAAAAAATATTTTACAAACATTAAACATGTCCTGTAACAAAAAAATCAAATAATACAGCCAATCTTTCTAAATTGTTCAAACAATGTTACAACTGTTACAAATTAAAAAAAAAAACATCTAGCAAGTTTCATTGAAACAAAGAAATTTGTTAATTTGATTAAATTTTGTTTTTTTAAGTAAAGCTCAATCAGACGTCCTCCATTTCTCCTTTTTTTTCGACAATTGTCTTATTATGTTATAGTTTGTCGAACCAAATGTCCTATACCTTACAAAATTTTGGTCTGTTATGCCTACATATGCAACGGTTAATCTATAGATACGTGCTTCGATAATTTTTTATCCAAACTCTGATTAAAAGAAGCTTTAACAAACAAGCAAGTTTTTCGATGTCCCTTAAAAGTATGACTTTAAATAAGTTCAAGTCAATAAAAACTTTGGAATTGTTAACAGAGCAACTATTCTAAGTGGAGGAAAAACAATTTGATTGAAATAGCGAATGCCAAAATATAAATTAAAATTTTGCTTGCATTTATGAAGAATTTTAACGCTTCCAATTTTGCATATATTAAAATATATAAAAATGCGCATTAAACTGACACGTTTCAAATGTGTGGTAGAGATTGTAAAAAAAACTCTTGGAATTTGGGACACGTAGTCATTCCAGAGTCATTTGAGTAAAGACGTTGTAACACAGAGAACCAAAAAATGGGCTCCGAATAAAAATGTGTAAAATTCCTGTGTGAGAATTCGGCCATTTCAAAACCGTTAAAATTGGCCTAAAAACAGCACCATCTAGTGGCTCTTAGCTAAGTAACTCAGCGATTTTTATTGTCAACATTTGAGAACACAGATCATAAAAAACCCAAAATTGATTTCCAGAAAGCATAAAGAGAGTTAGCTAGTTTTCTAAACCAGCTAAACAAACTGAATCAAAGCAATCGAAAGATTCTCTTTAATTCAACCACGGTAAAAGAAAAGTTCAGATATCGGTATTTCGATAGTACCTTACTTATCAATCGAAAACGCTCACTGAAGAAGATAATAAGTTGATATCGAAATACAAGTATCTGAACTTTTCTTTTACCGTGGTTGAATTAAAGGAAATATTCTATTGCTTTGATTCAGTAGAATTATTCAACCAAGTAGCCTCATAACACATATTAGAGCAGCTAAACAAAATTGGCAACTTCATTTATATGCTCGTAAAACTAAATCATTTTCTATTGGCAATGTTGTCTCTTTCAGTACTTGTTTTGCATTAAGCTACTGGCTTTGTTTGGGAAAAGGTTGTTAGAAGAGAAAAGAGAGACAAAGTTTAATTCTGAGTATACCTCATCGTTTAATATGAGTTATAATTAAAAAAATATATGTTAACATTTGTATGACGCAAAAAGATTGATGGATGAATGAGCTCAATTTTTCGATTAGGAGCAAACTTTTTCGCCTATTTCAGTCTCAACGAAAACTTTTTTAGAGTTGTTTTTGACATTTTTCACGCACATTAACTGGCGTCCCACTGGCGTGTACGAACGAGAACGGGAAAATTAAGCTCCAAAAAATTCAGTGCAAAAATCGGACAGCCAGCCAATGAACACGGTCGTTTTCAAAGTTAATGTTCCCAAATTTAAAAAGTGTCAATGAAGAGCCCTGAATTATGACACGAATACTACTAATGGCAAATAGGACTATTGTCGTTTGATTTTTGTAAAATGCTAATACCTGAACTGTGGGTCATTCCTGCTTCCTTTACAGGACTTCAGTACTTTTAGAAATGTTCTAAAAGCTCCAAAAATCGAATTTTACTCACAACAATGGTTTGATGAAAGTTCAAGGAAAATAAATCGAATATGCTTGTGCTTACATATTCTTAGTTTGAAACAAAACAACATCCAAAACATATTGTTTCTATTTTTTGCATTTTTGTGTAGGGGGGAGATGTGTAGCCGATAATTGCGAGCGCGAGTCGATAATCTCTCCTCATCTTTCTTAGTACGCTCACATACACAAGCGAAACGGCTGAGCTATCGTGCCGTGAGTGGTCGTCTGTTAGCTTACCATATTCGGTGAAATAGGTCACCTGTAAAAGGTTAAGCCAAAGGGCACAAAGCAAACTTGCACATCTCCATGAAAAGCTTCCCTCTTGACCATAATCATCCATCATATGGTACTCATAGTGTAAAAGCAGATAATACTCAACCTAAGAAACACTTCAAATTCTTCTTCGGAAAACATTCCTCGAAAAGCTTAGATTAAAGTGCTCGGGAAAACTGTACCCGAATAGCCAAGACCATGGTAATAATATAACAGAACAATGATATTCAATTGAACAATAAACTTTATTGTAAAATCTAGATATCTATCTACCAATTCTAATGATGAAATCACCATAATATTCAAAGTCACCGTGAACTATACCGTTTTTCCAAAATATTTCATAGTTGCTAAATATGTCAGAAGCACGGTATTACAGTAATATTTTCATGATTATTACTGTTACTGTGTGATCCATGGTAAAATGCAGATCCAAACCAATACCGCATTGGTAAAAATTTGCTTCTTTTACACATTTATAATTTTTCGTGTAGAGGATTTTTTTCTCGTTCACACAAACGCCATTTTATCTTTGAATTTGTTCGTGGTTTGGGCGTTCGGAACCAGCAAATTTAGATATTTCCGCTATAATTCTGGCCGGATCGGATAAGGATGACAATTTACCTACGATAATGCAGGTAAGTGCTTTTATTTTACAATTAGATAACTGAACTTATAGAAATTTCTTTCATTTTAGATGCTGGCGAAAAGAGTGAAGTTCCCCAGCGGCAGAACAGAATGGCTGATGGACAGGACTTCCAAGAGAAACCCGAATCGAACGGATTGGTGGCCGTCTAGTATCCGAAGATGGCAAAAAATTATCCGTGTCCCAGGGAATGGTGTGCAGAAGAGGCGTAAAAGCCACCGGTGTTGTGTTGTAGTGCATGTAGAAAATTTAGCATCTGGAAAAGTGACGTGTTTTTGTAAAACAATCCAAAAATCTAAATAAAAAAAGCAAACGAATGAAACAAGTTTATTTTTTTCACAATGTGGTTGAGAAAATTGGAAGCTGTAAAAACCATACACTTTATCGTTTTGTGTTTCCGAATGTATGGGAAAAAGTTGATTTTTTCATTGTTAAGTTGCTTAACAACCCCCTTTTTTCATGGTAATTTTGGCCAAAACCATGAAAACCATGGTTGAAAACAATGAGTTTGACAGTGAAATCATGGTTCCATGTACCGTGATATTCATGGTGTTAACCATAAAAACCATGGTAGAGTGAAAATGAAATTCATGGTGTTTTCATAATGTTTTTCTATTCGGGTAGTTAAAGCCCCAGATAGCGTTTTATTAGTCTCGTCATAGTTAACCTGCAAAGAGAGCTAAAGATTTCAAGTCCTCAAGGCGGGTGTTGCATGTTTAGTTGCAGAGCTTCCGCACGGAACTTTGATCCTCGACGAGAGAAGGTCGGCAACAGAAGAGGTCTTCTAAACCTGCACCCTTGAAACTTTTTACTTGACATCATAAATTTACATGGAACCTGGATATCAATTAGTGATCCCTAGTTATCCACTATTGCTCTATCAGGTTCTCAACGCTCTATGCGATAGACCTCGTACAGAGAACCTTCTGTGGATAGAGATCTACTACCAACGTTATACATGGACACACTCTTAGCATCTGGATGGTTAGTCCAGAGGTAGATGCAAGTCCAGAATCATCCTAGCCAACTGGATGAAAGGAAACAGTAACTCCCTGCTTGACCATTCCAGGACAATGTCATTCGACCATCAATTATCTCCATCGATTCCATGAGATCAGTGCAGCTCAAATTCGTGATTTTGGTCTTCTTCGTGATGCCTTAGATTTGGGGTGACTGTGAAACATGTTGAGCACCACTGACTGTCAGTGTGCGCTACACGGCTAACTCTTACCCAAAACAGAAACACACAAAACCCAAAATTTCGTAGATACAATCACAATAAACTCTAACGCCATATTGAAAACGTAAGCTAGCTTAACATGTCTACTCACGGGCCCGTTTCCCAACGTAATTTACCAAGACACCATTCAAAAACGCAAACATTTGTATCACAGCTCGGTTTCCTAAGGTATCACATAATCTGGCAGCCCTTCCTGGCTGCACTGCTCAACAGGCGCGAGGTAATTGCCCGAAGCACCTCGATGTCTGCTTCTGGCTGGATTTGTTCCGGCTGAGCCATAGCTCATAAAAAAGCGATTCCAAATCCCAAACAACGGCCCTATAGAAAAACAAACATTGGTCCGCTGTTTCTCAAGAATTTCTGCAATACCGCAATACTGCAGCACAAATGCTTTACTCACCCAGTGAAGGCCGTCAGTATTGGTAAGCTGGTTCTTCCTTCCGCTTTGTTCGGTTAGGTCATGACCCGTCGGGACAGGATATTGTCGCCTTCAACTCTACCGTTGCCTGGGCGTTGGGAAGAATTAACGTCCGATTTGTGCTAACCGATTTTTCTTCGCTCACCTGTAATCAGACGAAGCGGAATGATCCTGTCCTTTACGGGCAACAGCTTTTGGATGAACGAATGACACGAAACTGGAAGCAAAAACAAACTGTGCCGTACAATTTAGTGCCTTTTCTGGCCGTGATGTTGTTTTGTTTTTGTTCACTCTTCTGTATGTATGTATGTATGTATGGATTTGATGATTTTGGCCTAGAGTGTTATACTCTATATAACCACTGCACGAGTATAGGTCGAATCAGGTCGAATCTATTTGATTATTCGAGGACACAGTGTGTCTAATACGAACGATTTTTCATTAAATTGAAAATCTTGCTTTTTCTAGAAAGCTTATGACTTCCTTGATTCTTGATTCATCGAAGTTTTTTAACAGATCGAATAGATTATTACATCTTTCCCAGTCGTAGTGGTTACGGATATGATTGTATTGTATACAGTGAAACAGTGCATGTTCGGTCGTAAAATTTTCTGTACATAATTCGCAAGTTTTTGAATCTCGAATGTGCATGAGTCCCAGGTAGTATGGTGAGTAATCATGTCCGCTTAGAAGTCGATTTGCTGTTCGAATTTGCCTGTTATTCATTTCAGAACTCCAGTACCACGGTTTGAGATTAAAATTCTCTTGGAATTTATAAAATTTCAATCCTTTTTGATTTATTGTTGCCAAATCTTTATACCACTTATTTGTATCGTCTATAAGTGTCTTTTTATAATATCGAATCGCATCATCTAATCGAAGTTTGTTTTCTAGGATTGCTGAACTTTCGAGTCCGAGTTTCGCTAGTTGGTCAGCATTTTCATTTCCTCTGATTCCAACATGAGAAGGTAACCATTGTATAGTTGCACGATTTTGTGTTGCTAGAGAACAAATGTCGTGAGTTACTTTATCGAACGTTTTGTTCTTTCGATCCCTTTTTAAAATTTTGCATGCCGCTTGGGAATCTGTGAAAATAACAATTCTTCGCGAATCGTTAGCTTGTACGTGTTCTAATGCAACTCGTATTGCCAGTAGCTCTGCAGAAGCAATGCTCACTTCGTGCGCTAAAGCTAGGCTTATGCTTTCGTCTGTGGAGGCATCGTAAATACCAAGTCCGCAATTTGAGCCAGATTTGGAAGCATCCGTATACCATTGTTCGTACATGCAATAATTTGTTTGAATCATTTCTTGAGTGAGTTTTTTTAGAACTATAGGAGATGTTAATTTCTTTTTTTGAGTTGACCCTATTATTTGCTCATTAACCGTAAAATTGAATATGCTACAAGATTTTGTCTGAACATAAAGTTTTGGACGTTTTTAATGTATACTCTTTCAATGAATGAGTACTGCCTTTCTTGTTTCAGTTGATTCAGGTTCAAAGACTGTAATTGTTGAGCAATCAAATCGTTCCTGTAAATGTGAAAAGCAATTCTCTTTTTTGTAATAAATTCGCGTTTCAACGTTAGAGGTCCTTCACCACTCAGCGCTGCCAATGTGTTAATGGGAGTTGTTTTTGTGCAACCCGTCGCTACCCGAAGTCCTTGTCGGTTGGTGGTCTCTAACATGTCACTATATTTTTTTGCAGCATTTCCGTAAAGAATGGCACCATAGTTCAGATAGTTTCCGAAGAGTGCTTTGTGGTACATTACCATGACTTTTGGTGTACCTCCATATTTTATTCCTCCAATAATTTTTAACATGTTCATCCTGTCCATAAATGTATTTTTTAAATTTTTTACATGTAAGCCGTATCTTAGTGTTTGATCCAGAGTGATGCCTAAATATTTGTAGTTTTTAACCGTTTCTAATATTTCGCCTCCAAGAGAAAGAGCGAGAGTTTTGTTTGAATCTTTGAAGAGCATAGCCTTTGTTTTTGAACAATTTAGTATCAATCCAAGCTCCTCAGCTTTTGCTGTGAAATCGTTTATTTCTAGTTGCATTTTTTTAACAGCCTTTTCTAAAGTTTTTGCTCTTACAATTTTCAGGAAATCGTCCGCAAACTGAAGAGTTATGGTGTCTCGGTCGAGGTTTGTATTGTGAAGAGAAGAAGTGTAGATATTGAAAAGGATAGGCGAAAGAACATCACCTTGTGGAACTCCGCAGCTTGTTATGTGTTCTACTTTTCCTTGATCTGTGCAGATGATCATTTTTCTATTTATAAGAAAATTGAAGATCCACGTTATGGTATCTTTTCGGAATCCATAATTCAGCATTATGATTCTCAGTTTATCCACATTTACACTATTAAATGCATTTGAGAAATCAAAAAATACTCCAATTGTTACAAATCCTTCTCTTCTGGATGACATTATAAAGTTTGTTGCAAAAGTCACACAATGTTCCGTTGACATTCCTTTACGGAATCCAAATGAGAAATCAGGTAGAATATTGTTATTTGAACAGGTAAGGTTAACATCTTCAAGAACCACTCTTCACTCTTCTGTTAGTGCTTTTTTTGACAATCCACACTCTTAATTATAAACACTGAATTCTGGCTCGAATTAACCCAATCACTACATGCTCAAAATTAAACAAGCACACATACCTAATTATAACGCTACGACTGTTTTATTCAAAAATGCTACTAGGCGTAGGTTATTGTACTTAGTTGTGTTGAGCACTAAGAGGCTTGACAAGTGTACATTACATTTAATCCTACTGTGTGGTACACAAGTATGCTGTCAGATGCGTACTGTATGGATGCTCCCTTATGTAAAGCGCCACGCACACTAACTGGACTAGGTGCTATCCTTCACATATGCGAGCATCGTTCCTGTCATTCGTGCGTCGGCATTCGACTGACAAAGTCGTGCGAACTGGTGGTGTGCGCTCCTCATGCCAAGGGTGATTTCCTGGTAGCGAAATAGACATTGCACATTGGCGACCTAGATAGGACGAAAATTCCTGCTCCAGCTCCAAACAAAGATGAATTTAACTAGGAAATCACCCTGACACGAGGAGCAAATTGTGTGCGATTAGTGATTCGGGCGTTTTTTTTTCTTCGTGATGGGCAAAGGCATTCTCATGTGTATGTAAGTATAAATTTTAATGGTGACTGAATTCATAGCGTGCTTATGAAATTCAGGGGAAAAAGTACAGTTGTGAGCGAGTTGAGAGTCCGCTTATTCGACGAAAGCGCGCTGAGAGTCCGCTTGTCGAAGATGCGTGCTGGGAGTCCGCATTCGACTGAAAACATCAATATCAAGTGCGTTGAGAGTCCACTTGTTATGATGCAATGAAAAAGCGCGCTGAGAGTCCGCTTATCGGAAATGCGTGCTGGGAGTCCGCATTCGACTGGAAAATATCAATATCAAGTGCGTTGAGAGTCCACTTATTATGAGGCAATAAAAAAGCGCGCTGATAGTCCGCTTGTTCAAAATGCGTGCTTGGAGTCCGCATTCGACTGAATATAATCGATAACAAGTGCGTTGAGAGTCCACTTGTTAAGGTGCAAAAAAAGCGCGCTGAAAGTCCGCGTTTGACACCTCAACAATTCGGGCTGAGAGCTTGGCCGTTGGAATGCGTGCCGGTGGTACGCATTCTAAAAAAAAAAACAAAAGAAAGAGAAAAGAAAAAATCAATAATAAGAAACATGACAGAGAACCGAGAGTTCAATTATGAATCGAGGGAAAGTGTTCAGTGGAAGAACTGAAAAAAATTTAAAGGAAGTTGAAAATCCACTTCTTAAAAAAAGTGCGTTCAGAGTCAACTTAATATGAAAATATAATGGATAAAATTTGAAAAAAAAAGAAATAAAAAAAACACAAAAAGCATCCTGGAAGTCTATTGCTATTCTTAGTTTTTGAAAAGAGATCGGAATGAGCAGATCAGCTTTCACAGTATGCACAAATGTTTAGATGAAGGTACTTGATCATAAGCTTCCTTGGGAAAAGCGTTAAATTTTCAAGAGAAAAATGAAAGAAAGAACGAAATGTAAAGGAAATAAGCGGAGAATAACATTACATGCCAGAAAATGTACAAGGGTAAAGAACACAAAGGTACAAATTGTTAATTTGCCTAAAGATAACAAAAACGATGAGGTAACTTTCTGAATCAGTTGATCTATCCCAAACAAAGAGTTGTTTTTGACATTTCGTACGCACACTTACCGGCGGCGGCTCACTGGCGGGTACGAATAAGAAAGGGAATATTAACATCCAAAAATGGCAGTGTAAAAAAAATCGGGCAGCCAGTCGACAAACACGGTTATTTTAAAGATTATTTTTCCGAAAATTAAACAAAGAACACCTTGATTATGATACGAATGCTACTAGCGGCAAATAGGACTATATCCTCCATCGATCCCACGAATCTACGCGCAGCTTTTTTGTGCTCGTGAGGTGATGTGTAGATTAGATACAGTGAAAGTAATACTAGCATGAAAGTGTCGATAGTAACATGAAGCTTTATGTGTTGCTAAATGAGAACATATCGGTAGCAAATTTAGAATAGGGCGAAAGCGCCAAATGTAAATAAACTGAGTTATCAGTTGGATATAAAAGTACGTTCAAAGGCCTACATCTTGATTGTACAAAGTTATCTAAAGGATATTTGGTTTTTGAGAAATAAAGGAAACAAAATAATATTTTTGCTGGGAGCTTCTGGAGCTGTCAAACTTTGAACGCGTTTTTCTTGAAACAGCGATGTTGGCACATTCGCCGTATTCAAAATTCGATACCGATTCTCTTGCTTTTCGGGAACCAAGCCAGGGTTTAGGATTGGCAAAAAGGGGCGAATTAACATCGCATCGAAGAATTATGTATGTATTTGATTACCTTATTAAATTGTTGTTTGGCTACTGATTGAATTAGATCACACGAGGGAATACATAAAGCATCAGGTAACCCTTTGAAATCGAGCTAAATTACGTTGTTGGAAGAAGGAAGTTGAATATAATTTAAAAGTATTTTATAAGTTCTGATTTCGATTTCCAACTTAAATTAACTATCCTTGTTTATGAAGAGTGCATGACACCGCAAGTGGAACATTTGCACAATATTTGACACGTTTGTAGAAGTGCTAAAAAAAAACAGGACAGCAGAGGATAGGAAAAAATAAAACCATTAAATATTTAATATCTCTACTTCGGTCTTGGGACAAATATTGAAACCACGACAATCCGAACGTTTGTATTATTCTCAGAGAGAAGAAGAGAGCTCACTGCTAGGTCAGTGATTGAAAGAGATGGTTTGATCGAACCAAACACAATTACCACCATTGGGCTGTGCACATTGTTAAATTTATGGCACATGGTTTATAATACAGTTTTTTCCACTGAAGCACCGATGTATGAGGGTCCTTGCTAAGTGCGACGTGGACGAAACATAAGCATTCAATAATACATCCCCTCTCGAAAAGCATCCTTATCCGAGAGACATGATACGTTTGCTTGCACTAGGAATGTATGTGTCCCTCCTACCAAAAGCTCTAAAGTAAAAATGACCAGACATATTGAATTGCGTTTGTGTTGGTTACTCGAAGCGGCCGGTGGAAACGGTGGACGTGAAGCGTGAAGCACATGAAGAAAGTTTGTGGTAACGTTGTGTTGGACGTGTAGCTATTTATTGTTCAGAGAGGAGTAGAGGGAATGACACGGAAAACGTTGAGAGTTTCTATCGTTGGCTTTATTGATGATGCGCTGCATCTGAACCATATGCGCACTAATTTTATAAAATTTAGTGAGGTAAGGTTATCTAATTCTTGATTATAAAATAATATAAAAAACTGTTGTAAGAAAATCAGAAAACGGAATAGAACGAAATTTATTGAGTTTCCCCTCGATTTACTTAGAGTCACTGACTAGTTATCACAAAAATTGATATATAGTATTGACTTTGATGAAAGCGAGATAAGATTAGGAAATAGAAGCCGACAGTTTTGTGATAGATTACTCTGAAAGCCATTAAATTAGCACATGAGTATTCAAATAAAATGTTTCAGGAGTTATGATTTGAGCTATGGATTGTAAAAAAAGTACCAAAAAAAGAAAATATCTATGACCATAAGTATTATATTATCAATGCAGTTGAAATCTGATTACACTGTGATTGTGCAAATGTTCGATGAACACATAAAATGAAATCTGTTATCGAATAAATACACATATTTACTGTACTAAGGACTTATCAAAACGTGGTTGCGTGATTGGCATGTTTTAGTAAAGTTTCAGTATCAATGAGTAACTGACTGAGTTGAGTCTCATTTATGGCGATGTAAGTCACACTAGACGTGTGCTTCATCCTGAATAACTGATCTTATTTACTTTCCATTGAAAACTTGCAGACATGACATACTGCGAAGCAAAGCGAATAACTTTGTTGGTTGTATTAACCTTTTGAGAAAAAGGCTCCCGAATGAAAGGGAAAATCACAAGCAATAGCATGTTAGAAAAGTTAAATTATGAAGCAGAATCATGTCATCAACCTTAGTCGTGTTTGAGCCATGGAAAAGTTCAAAAGAAAGTCACCACAACTAAATTCGCCTCCGATTTTACAGGTTTACGATTTTACAAGAAGATGGAACATTACGAATACATTGACTGATGATAAATGTTTAAAGCAGCCAAATATCTCATGCAGAATATACATATCATTCAGATCTGGTAATAATTGTACGAGCGACAGATAAGAAGAATTTAGCACAACATACAAGATAGTCTATTGAATAAGTTATATGGAATATGAATGCAGGATTGTTCATCCCCACCATAAATTGGTGAGTTGTTCCAAGGAAAGTACGTAAGCATTCTTTCTTGTAACTATTGAATATTTAAGAATGAAGGGAAATGAGCGGAACTATGGAAATGCTTGTTATCGCGATAGATCTGAAATAAATAGTAATTTGCCCCATTGACGGTTGGTTTTATTTTGGATTAAAAAGTGGTCGTATTGTGTGGTCAACTTAGAGGTTATAAGTAATTGAACCGCCTCGAACCCAACATGAATTATGATAGCGGAGGAATTTTTTTTTTCTTCGTTTTCTTTAGAGAAGAAGGAAGATGTGTGGTACACAAGTATGCTGTCAGATGCGTACTGTATGGATGCTCCCTTATGTAAAGCGCCACGCACACTAACTGGACTAGGTGCTATCCTTCACATATGCGAGCATCGTTCCTGTCATTCGTGCGTCGGCATTCGACTGACAAAGTCGTGCGAACTGGTGGTGTGCGCTCCTCATGCCAAGGGTGATTTCCTGGTAGCGAAATAGACATTGCACACCTACAATCCGTGTATGTTTTATATATTATCTTTGAATTTGTTCAATTTTTCTCTGGACGCTTCTTCTCGACTTTTTCAACACATTTTTGACAATCTGGCAATTGAAACACTGAATATCCGTGATAAATAACTATTTCAGCAAATTTTGAGAAAATTCAAAACTGCTCCTAAGGCAATCAATCACGTTCAGTAATTTTATTATTCAAGGTCAATTACAAATACATTCCATTAAACAAAAAATGACTAACTAAACCTTAAATAGATCCTTCGAACCCGTCATAACAGTCGAGTAAGTTTTTAATCAATCCCGTTTTCCTTTTTCTCAATTTCCCAGGTTCCTCGATGGAGTCCCAGTATACGGTATCGCAATCTCAGACGATCAACTTCACCCAGCAAGCAATGCGGCAACGGCAACAGCAGCAGCAGCAGCAACAACAGGGTGGCCCTGGACCCGGTCCCGGTGGTCTCCCAGGAAACCAAGGCCCTGGACCAGGTGGTGGAGGACCCCAGCAACAGGGTCAACAACCTCAACAGCAACAAGGTCCCAGTGGTAATCAGCAAGGTCCGGTGGGACAACCGGGACCCGGTCCAGGTGGAATGCCTTCCGGGATGGGTCCAATGGTCCAGAACCCTAATGCTCCCCTGGGAATGGGAGGTCCTATGGGTATGGGCCCTGGTGGGTTGAGTGGACTGAACTCAATGGTGTCCAATTCCATGGGTGGAGGTCAGATGATGCACGGAGGTGGAATGGGACCTGGCGGCCCGATGGGTATGCGTTACATGCAGCAGCAGCAGATGATCCGAGCGCAGGCTATGCAGCAACAGATGGCCGTCGGGGGTAGACCTCCTCCACCGGATTACAAAGCTGCGGCCCAACAGCAGCAGGCACAACAGCAACAACAAGGTGGTCCCGGAGGTAATCCGAATGCGGCCATGTTGGCGGCGCAGCAACAGCAAATGTTACATGCGGCGGCGGGTGGTGGCGGAAGGTTTCCAGCGATGCGACGGATAACGCAGCAACCGATTCCACCCTCGGGACCGATGATGAGGGCTCAGCATGCGGCCTATATGCAGCAGCATGGAGGACATGGGGGACCTCCGCGAGGTGGCATGGGAGGCTTCGTTGGAGGAATGGGACCGGGTGGGCCGGTTCAGAGGCCCCCGAACGTGCAGGTTGGTCCCGAAGGTATGCCGATGGGATCGCAGCAGCAGGCCGAGTGGCGGCACATGATGATGTCCCAGCAGCAGAGCATGAGCTTTGGGGGCGCCGGCAATGGTGGCAATATGAGAGCCGGCGGAGGATTTGGTAGGTTTTCTGATTGTTTATGGTTTGAGGTTTTCGACTAATGTGGTTTCTCTTTTAGGACCCGGAGGAAACGCGTTAGGGATGCCGAACGGTGGTCCCGGTGGCGTAGTCGGTGGACCTGGAGGTCCGGGAGTTGTGCCCGGTGGTCCAGGAGGTGCCATGAATCAGATGCAACTGCAGCAGCAACAACAAGCGGCCATGATGCGGCAGCAGAGCATGGGAATGTATCAAGGTGGAGGACAAGGTGGTGCCATGGGTGGTGGAGGACCGGGTGGTCCCGGGCCGGGAATGCAGCAGCAGCAACAGCAGATGACCATGATGCAACAGCAGCAGACCATGATGAATCAGATGCAGATGGGTCAAATCCACATGAGCCAATCCCAGTCGATGAGCATTCAGCAGCAAAACCAACAACAGCAATCTGTGATGAATTCGTTCGGAAATCCGGGCATGGGACCGGGACCTGGTGGCGGAGCCGGTGGCAATCAAGGACCAGGAAGTGGAACCAACGGGGCCGGAAATAACGGAAACAATAACAATGCGTCCGTTATGCCGAACGCCGACTTTAGCTTAGATTTCCTGGAAAACATCCCGGTGGGAGATCCGAGCCAGTTCAACGCCCAGGATCTGCTCAGTTCGCTAGACAATGATAATTTTAACATTCAAGACATTTTGTAAATAGGCTCCCGATTCGAGAGCAATCTTGCATTTAAAAATCAGAAGAAAATTCCAACAGTGATCCCCCTTCCTATTATAAAGTCTTGAACCAATTATTCACAGCGTAAAGTACCGTTATATGCTAAAAATTGATGTACTAACTCCAAGCGTGCACCACTCAGGTCAGCTGACTGCACCGATTGCACATATACAATTTCAAGCAATTCAATCCTCTTCTTGTGCAACACTGATTGATAATTTTAACGGTTTTGTGCTTGCGAGTATTTGTGATCCAAGCAGGCCTAAAAATTTTTAGCATCGTCTACTTCAACCTCATTCATCATTCATCAGTTTACAACGAACATTCAACGGAGCAACACCGTCACTTCAACCAGCGCAGCATAAACCAGTTAGGCACCGCCATTGTGACACAAAAATTTAGGTTTGACTTTTTTATCAATTTTACATATTTGATTTTATTTATTGTATGTTTTATTACAGGTGGCTTAAAATTTTCTTTTTCTCTGGCTTCCAATGACGACTGCTAAGATACTCCAGCCTTCCGATCGCTGCGTAGTTTTACGCAGTTTCATGGGTACCCCGGACGCTTCAATATCGTCTTTTTTTAGAAGAAGGGTTTTGCCGAGTACCTGAAGCTGGAAGGAATAGGGCCATCTACATACGGATGCAGTTCCTCGAAAATATAGTCCATCGACCAAATAAAGCATTCAAAATCAAAAATGTATCAATATGAGAAGTGTTTTGTAAAGTGAATTTACTATGGAAAGTGTTGTGAGTGAATAAAATAAAAGAAGAAACTGAGAAAAATGTTTTTCATTTATTCAAATTTGGAAAATTTCCATTCGAAGCTTTTTCGTACTGGCACGCATACATATAAATGCTCAAATTTTCGTATGCACGCACACATGAGTAAATAATCATCTCACAAATACAACCAAACCATGACAGATGTCAACGAGAGCTGTCATTCTGAACCGGGAAAACTGTTTCAAGTAGAATCGGTTGGGCCATTTAATGCTTGAATTCCATGGGGCGGATGCTTGAGGAATGCTTGGAATCCAAGCATTCTTTCAAGCATTCCAAGCATTTATTTTGTTAAGCGGGATGTTTCGGTTGGATGAAATGGAAACGAACCTCGAAGGCTCGTTTCCAATTTAAGAATGTACCGGTTTGCCCAGTCAACTTGCATACAAGCTACTCAAGCAGGCCGGTCTCGTTGCATGCAATTTGTTGCAGCACGGAAAGCGTGCTCGTCGTAAAAAATCGTGACAAAGTAAATAAGTAGTGTTATTTATTGAGAGAAAATACTAATAAGTAAATCAAGTTAAGTAAATCAAAACTCATTAAGCTAAAAACAAAAAATCCATAACAACAAAAATAGCAAAAGGCGGACGACGATTATTATACTTATAGAAAATATGTCTCGCCATCTGTAAATAGTTAAAAAGTATTGTGTCCTTCGTTGAAAAAGGTCTCATTGTAAATAGTGAAACTCTATTGTGCGTATTAAGGTTATTAAAAACTTTTACAAAAAATTCAAAAAACAAACAATCTACTCGTTATCCTTAATTTAAAGCAAAACAGAAAGAATAAAATAAATTTAAAAAAAAGCACTGAAACAGTGTTTACTGATTCTGATTAAAAAAAAAGTTCTCAAATGTTTTGAGACCAAATATTTCCTTCGCGAAGTACGTTAACTGATAATTTATTGCAGCCATAGGGTTAGGTTCTCAAATTGAAAACACACAGCCAATTCGAAAAACTACAACTGATGAACAATTTTTTTTAAATATAATTCACATCAAACAGAGAAGTTAGAATTTTTCGCTGAAAAAAACCCCTGTATTATTCGACTAATTTTCAAAAGTTTTAAGCAACATGTTTCTTACATTCCTTTTTTCAACATTTATTTTTTCCGAAAAAAAGTATTGATTTGTGATTCGATAATTGAATTCTTATTCTGATCTTTAGAGTTTTTTTTTAAATTCATTTTCATCTTGAAGTTTAGATTTTCAGAAATTCAATCACAGAATGTAAATAATCAGTCATATACAAAATTGAATGAAATATTCAAAAGAAATCGATCAAACAACTTATCTGAACAAGGTACTCAATTAACTTAAAAAATCAAACTACTAGCAAAATAAAAGGAAAACTATCTATTGCAATTTACCACTTTCAACCGACAGAGAAAGAAACAACAGGAAAATATTCTAACAGTAGCGATGCTTACTCAATTTCTTCAAACATAAAAAACAGACAAACTGAAATATTTATCAAAGGAAAAAAAAGATCACGTAGAAATTTCATTAAAAACACATCTAAACTTTGATAGAAAATAAAACTAAAGTGAAATAGCACATTGAATAAAAAAAACCATCAGTATGACGAAACGAATATGTAAAGATATTTATATTGGTACTAAAGGGAAAAATTTTGGATCAAAAGTTGAACAAATACCCAGAAGCTGAAAGCTGTAATGAATTTTATGAAAACCGACAAACAACCTATAAATTATTCAAAGTAGTGAAAGAGGAAAGAAACATAAATTCAAAGGAAGAAGGAAAATTCAAACCCAAAACGAAACAGTATACAACAAGAAATGGCATTATTATTGAAGGATAAATTAAAATTAAAAAGAAATTAACAAAAAAAAACTTTACTTTTAGACAAATGAAAAGAAAAAACAAAGGAGTAAACTTAAATTATTAAGCTGAACAGTAGTAGAATCATAATGCAAACAACTATGTATACAATAAAAAAACAAATCTGAAAAACGGAAAAAGTAAACAAAAGATATTTTCACTGAAATTTGAATGGGATTAAAAAAAAGAAAGGAAAACGGTTCCGAAAAGTTGTGAGAAAGTTTAAGTTTCTACAACTCGTTTTGTACAGTTGAATGGAGAGAAAAAGCATTTTATTCTGTGACAATTTAATTAAACAAGTAAAATCAGAAAGGAAAAAAAAATCCATTGAAATCGAAGAATATATTTTTGATAGATTTGTTTATAGTTTTTTTTTATTTTAGGTTTTTTTTCGTCTTAGAAGAAAGAATAATTAAATTTATTTTAAGTTCCAGAAACAGCGTTTTCCAAATCGAGTTGGAAAGTTTTTATTTAAAACAAAACAAAAAAAAAGTACAGATCGTCGAGTAAGAAGTTTTTTCTTCTTCTAACATATTATCTGTGTATAAAGTTATAATTTAAAAAAAAAATCACAAAAAACGAAAAATGGTGTATATATTTGAAACGGTTATTTTTGCTCTTAATTTTAAAGGAGAAAAAAACAAACAAACCAATTGTTTCGTTTCGTTTCGATTATTTTTGTTTCGAAATCGAACACGCAACTTAACACTCAACAAGTTTACATAAGAAAGAAAACCGTTAACACTTACCGGAGCCGGAGTCTAAGACGGAGAGCTAAGTTATTGAAGAGAATGGTAAATAAACAAATAAGTAAAAAAACAAAACAATTATCAATATACACAAGTGAAACATTATTATTATTATGGAATCAGATCAAACAGTGGGAGGGAATATGGAAAAACAAAACAGTTCGGAATGTGCAAGCGCATCCCGCATTTATATGGAGTAAAAAAAATCAGACAAAAAAAATCAATAAAATAGATAATTTAATTTAAATCGTTCCGATTCAAAATTATTTAATCCGAAATTTGATTATCATTTCATGACCTCAAAAATCAAAACTTCAGGCAAGACCCAAACGGCTAGAAGCTGCCCAAGCAACCAAAAGTTCAATAAAACGAGTAAAAAAAAGCTTACTTTGCCCCATCATTGATCTGGACCACGCTCTGCGCAGTTAAAAAGTTTTTTTTTTAAACTTTTGAGTTTTATTTATATAAGGGAGAGAAGAATGAAAAATCACCTGAAATGCATTTCGCCAGAATTTTTCCCCTGAATGAACCATTTCCCAGAAAAAATTTTACCAGAAAGAACCATTTCTCTGAAAATTTATCGCCAGAAAATCCAACCAGGAATTAAAAAAAAATAGATATTTTCCACAAAAATTGGGATCTTATAACACTATTCTTTCGCGGCAAAGCCGCAACCAACGAGTATGAAAGGGCCGAGGTGGCACAAAGCCGCCGAAGCTTCCCAATCTTAGGTGGTCACCGATCCGCATTCGGAAGCGGCGGCCCTAATATGTACATTGGTCTAGGTTTGCCGGAGCTTCCTAGGTCTGCGTGAAAGCTAGGGGTGATCCCTCAACCCCGTGCGACAGCGTGGAGGACAATATATGTCTTTCAAGTTCGATTTCGCAGCGTAAGGAGTCGGATACCAAAACGGTTTTTAAAGGACCATGGTTTGCATTAAATCAATTAAAGTACCCAAACCTTAAACAAAGCACAATATTGGTTCTGAATAAATTTAGTTGGAAAATTTCAGAACAGAACGCTCAATCCCGAAAGCACTCTGCACACTCATTGACCAATCGGAGACACCGATTGTTAGCATACATTCAGGCTCTTAGCAGGTTCATGAGATTAGCAAATCTTCATTTTCAATTTCAGGAAATAACAGCACAGGTATGAAGCACAGGTATGAAGTAGTCATTTAAAACGCGAGAAAAACACACTGAATTGTGCGCTGGAATTCACCAGATGTGCAGCAAAATTCATCAGATGTGCGGCAAAATTCATCAAGTGTGCACAAAATTCACCAAGTGTGCGGCAGAATTCATTAAGTGTGCACAAAAATTCACCAGATGTGCGATTCCAACTTTTTGATTTCCATTTACATGGGATTCACGCTCATATTTTTTTAACCATAAATGAATGTTTTTCATACATTTTATGGTATTTTAAGTAGAACTTCTAAAATTGTTGTTTTTCAACCGTTATGAATTCTTTAATTTTAACCATTTTCCGAGTTCATGAAGAAAAGGATGAAAATGGTTGAAATTCAACAATAAAATGACTGAAAAAACAGTCGCCATGTTTGCAATCGTTGAAGTGATTGTTTTGTTTTTAGTTCCGCGTTGGACTCGCTAGTAAGTTAAATAAAACTGCCCTGGATTACTTGAAAATACAAATTGTAAGTATTCGGTTGATAATACCAGTATATTAAATTAATAGAATTGAATTTCAATTCCATTTTCAGAAAAGAGTGGTTGAAGAGCAACTTTATGTTATTTGAGATCAAAAGCAGCAGCAGTTCCGCTGCAGACAGAAATTCATCGGCTGACTCAACGGAATCCTAAATTTATTTGTCTCCAGATGCCGTCACGTCTTTGGGTAAGTACGAACTATTATTGGAAATCTCAGTCTAGTGCATCCGAAACTAATAACCATGAAAATAATCACTTACAGGATGATCCGGAACTTCCTACATTTGTTGCATCAAGAGGTTTGTGTCAGTTCCGAAATGTCCGAGGAAAAAATACCAGCACTAAAATAACAGCAGATTGGAAAGCGTGCTGTTGAAACATTACGGGAAAAGCAGCAGCGTACCATCCGCAACTGTGGTATCAGAGGCCGACATGAAGATAATCGACGCAGTCATTTCCTCGACCAGCTAGACTATCTTCCACCAGCTCTTTCACTAACATCAACAGTGCAGATACCGGGAAAAGCAACTTAAAACATGAATGTATTAAAATAAAAAAATCTGTGCATTGTATCATAGATTGATTTCTTTAAGACTTTTTCCCTATATTATCCGGTTTTCTAGGTACTTGCTGATGTCTGAATTTATTAGAAGCATAATTGAATGAAATTTGAGACGATTCATATTTAAAAAGCAAATATTTCCTATAAATTTCGACCCATTTTTACTTTTTCGACCATGCTTGAAAAATAACCATTATCCTAGTTCTCTATGAAATCTCATTTTATGAGTTTTCACTGAAAATTCATAAAATGACTTGATCCACAAAACTGCCATTATGGTTATTTTTCAAACATTAATGGTTGAACGTGGCCCAGCGTGTTCGATGAATACTTCATAGGCCTGGCTGATCAATGTGGTAAAAAGACAGGTGATGAACAAACACGCATACTATTACAGTACTCGTTATTCAAAAAGTAAAAAGGTAAACAAAGCCTACGTCACTTGCCAGGATGTTTATGTATCCTAGGCGAGAATTATAAACAGCAGTTGGCAATGGTTTTTTTCTCTAGTTTTCGCTGGTACAGCGATGATGATTGTTCGAAAATGCAACTGACGTCACGAATTGGCATGGTTACAATGCTTACAAGAAAAAAACTTTTACTAACACTTAGCACGGGATTTCCATCGCCACCTGAGATGTGTATACAGGTTGCTGGCTGATAGTGATAAAAGCTTCATTTCAATATCATTATATCGAATGGTGACAAAGCTTGGGCGAATCAACTCGCTAGGCTTGCGGAAAAAACTATGTTTACGACAACAACGATGAAATGAATTTTGGAAAAACCTTTCAAAAATGCGTTTTAATTTGAGTAGTCGGTCACTTGCATGAGATGTCAATTATTTATATTGAATTTGTTGAACTTCTCAACATTTTGTTTTTAATTTTTTTTTTTCCTTAAACTTATCAAAACCCATTACGATTGCAGGTTAATATTATGGAATACTTATGAACTTGCTAGTGAAATTAATCCGAATGCAATTAAATTGATTAATTAATGGGGTGGTCATTTTATTTATCACAAGAATGATCTGAAAAAAAACTTAAAGAGGGTTAGTAATAAACACTATGTGCAGATAATTCATCATAAATATACACAATATATTTTGTCATTCAAGTTATTGTCGCCAAAATACTAACCGTGAGAAAGTTGTGGTAAATTCTGCATCGGCAAGAAATTTCTAACCTGCGAAGCCTCTCGTCCCTCGACTGAAAAATCGTTTAGTCATAGCGGTTTGAAAATCGTGTTTTCATTTTAAATTCCAATTGCAAAAATGGCCAAAACAAATGTCTACCGAAATGTTCAACAACTTTTGCTGACACTGATTGAATGCTAAAGCTGCATTCACTGATCGAATAAAAAGAGCGAAAATCGCTATCGTAGCAGTCGAGCGAAGCAAGTTTGTTCTGGTTCACGAATGAGCTTTTAACTGATTGACAGATATATCGACCAAGCTCGACGAAAATATGAGAATGACTGAGCCGATCAGAAGCTTTTGAATTTGTTGACATGGGAGTTATTAAGCAAACACTAGCGACACCATGTCCTCCATAGAAAAGTTTCGATTAGTTAGGGAGCTTTTGGAAAGCTTTTGAAAACGGCCATACATTTGTCCTAACTCCGAAACGTCAAAAAATTTACCTGGCAAGGCGGATCTCGGCTCCATTCATGTCAGCTTGAGCTTTCTACACTGATAGAAATTCAAAGTTGTTCTCATTCCGTGCTTTCAGAAAATTGCAGCACTGGTACCTATATTCAACCAAATATTGGGCCGAATATTCGTTAGGCCGAATAGTTGAAAAGGTTAATCTTCGGTATTCGGCCGTTCGCCGAATAACACTATTCGGTACATCTCTACTCTCGAGATTGGCGCATTACTGACCTAATTGCTAGCTAGATGCTAAAAAGGTCAGTTGTGCTCCAAGATTTAAAAATTAAAAAAAAATGTGTCTGTGCCCAATAGTTGCACAGGCAAATTTTATGTCGTGCCTAATGTTGTCCGATTTTTTCCATTGGTTGCACATTTTAAAAACCTTCTTAAGGCTCAGCCACCATGTGGTCAAAGAGGCTGATATTTGTTACGGGTGCTGATTATGAGGACTTCTATTTCAAATGAAATCCAATTCGGAGACGGGCCCTTTTGAGAGGAGTCTTCTTCCATATAAACCGTCCAATGCACAATGGAAAAATTCACACCCAAATCGAAAAAAAAACACGAAGCCGCCGGTTTGAGAGTCTGGAATAGTATTTATCACACGTGAAATTTCCTCAGAATCTCTAATATGCCGCTAAATTTAACCGGAGCCATCTGAGTGGAGTGTTATTTGACCGTATTTGTCCAGTATTGAGCTGTTAGGACGTATGTATAAACCTACCAACATAAATTTTTGTGTCATTGAAATTCCATAGAATAAACTGAAAGGTATTTAAAACTTGTTTTAAAGTGCCTATTTAAAGGTGAAAGGATAAAAGGACGCGATCTGTTTAGCCCCTTTTTACCCCTATGAAGAAAATGTGGTTATATAAAATGAATGCTTAAGAACTCACTTGGAAGTCGATCGATTTTTACATAATGAATATTGAATTTAAAACTTAAAAAAATGGACCCAACCACGCCCAAAGTTTCAGATCGTTCGTCTGATTTATTGAATATAACTTTTTAAAACTAGTTTATCTTGAATATATTTTTCATGAAAGTGGGATTATTTGTAATGAATTTAACCTTTGTGGCATTTCATCAATCTTCAAGAAACATTCATTTCACATTGAAAACTTCCCCAACAATTTTCAGGCTGAAATACTGTTTTTATCAAACAAAGTTTCACGATGTTATGACTGTTTATTTTTCTGAATTAATAAGAGTCAAATGAAGCTTCACTCAAATGTCTCCAGTCTAGTTCGACGGCAGATTTAAATTTCTGAGAAAATTGCACATGGTAAGTAATATTTCGGGTCTTCCAATTTTAGATTTCGAGTTTTTTTGGGATGTAGGTATGGAGTTTTCCTACTGTACAATATTTTGACAATATTATCATCAAAAGCAAGGGGTTCGCTGTTGACATAAAATACAGTTCTTCAAGATTTTCGATTCGAAATTTGAAAAACAGGGTTTTTTTCTAGAACAATCTTTAGATTCTTTGCATAAAATGTTGAGTGAATTGTCGGGATAAAGGATTTTAAAATAAATCTGATGAAAAATTAGTCCCTCAAAACCAAAGCAGTTTAAGCATTAGTCTGTGGTTTAAGTGTCTTTGACACTTTTCAGACATTGCACGTTGTCCGATTTTTTAATACATAGATACGTTTTTCAACAAGTTTAATATCTCAAAACTTCAATTTTAATATTTGAAGGTAGAAATAACATATTTATGGAATAATGAAGTGTCTTCGAATAAAGGTTGAATTATTGAAAATCAACATTGAGTGCAAAAAATATGAAAATTCTGTGTTCAGTTAATTAGAGCACAGAAATTACTAAAATTAATAGTTAAACGTATATATACACAAATTTAGCAAAAAAACATGTCATATTGAAAAACAATCAGAGTTTTTCCAGTTGCATGTAATCAATGAACGTGTTCAATTTTGTATGGAAATTTGTTAGAAGAGAAAATGTTCGGATATAAAATCATCCAGGAAAATCAAATAGGCATGAAATGAAGTTTGTCTTTGATTAGATATTGATTTAACCTATTCTTGAGCTGCATATTTTGCCAACATGAGAAGAAGCAAAGTATTTCACGGAAAAAGTTATAACTGTTTTAAAATAAAAATCGGAATTCATTGAAAAGTACTGTAAAATTGCAGGCTTTGCTTGCTAGAGCTTTCAATAATTTCATGACATGTTAATTGCGACTTTTTAATTATAATCTATGATTTAACAGCTTTCAAATAAGCAATCAAAAACACTAAACAAAATTTTTTTATTTTTTTGTATGGCATCGAATATTATTTCCAGGGTACAAGTTAGGTTTGGTTTTTGTTCACATAAAATGTATTGCAAAACCCAAAAATTATTTCAAAAATCAAAAATAAAGTTTTTTAAATTTTCAGTACATCTCTGGTAATTTTTCAATAAAAACTTTAATTTCACGTGCAAATCAAAACACGTTGCGCTAATTCGGGACTCAATTAGTTGCTTCCAAAAATTTTATTGCTGTTATTGGCAGTAAAAACAACTAAATAAAGTTTTTGGGGGTATACAAATTAAAAAATTTGATATTTCCATTCAAATCTTGCAGCAGACTTATATAAATACAACAATGGGATAGGAGGAGATTGAGCGGATCAATAGTTGCACGTTCCGATATTTCCCTGATTATGTATGGACCGATTTAAAAAAAAACTCCAATGTGTTCAAATTATCCAACAAACATTTCGTAAAGAAAACCGATTCGAAAAATGTTATTTCAAACCTTATTTGCCGTAGAAGTAACATTAAGGTTTTGTATAACATTTAGCTAAAAAACAAAAAACTGTCGTTAGATGCATATTATACAGGAGAAAATATCGTTAAAAGCCTAATTTCATCAGTAAACATTCCAATTAACATGATTCAGTGTTAATTTTTTTGAAAAAGTTGAAAAACATCTGAAATATTGACAATTCAAGTCATTTCGTGCAACATTGGGTAAGGGGACAACGATTGGCAAATCATCCTAGTCAAAATAACTGGTTTCCGAAACCAGGCGGGCTAAATGCGCATATTTATGGTTTGGGCAATATTTCAGTTCCTCTTTCAATATCTTTGTGTAATCAAATTGAAAATGGTAGAAACTCATGATAAGCACTCGTCAAAGCTGAAATGTTTGCAAAATTTTAGATATCACACGTTCTGTTGCATAAGACATAGTTAGGGATGCCAAGTAATGGTAATATTTCGTTCGTATATTCAGTTATACAGTTCTTTTATTTTCACTTTAAGATTATTTTTTTTGTTTCGATTATAGTCGTTTTCGTTGGCAATCAAAATCCGTCTCTTAGATGTTCCATGACACTTCTATAGACTTTTCATGTTTATTAAAAAATTGAGCTCGAAAGATAATTGTTATTATTGAACATTGAATATACACGATTTAGCAGCTATGCGATTTTTGATTACTTGTGAAGATTTCTTAATGCGTATGAAACTGGAAAAAAAACATTTTTTTTATGAAAAGCATAAATTCATTCGATTTTTTTGTTCTTAAATGGGAAAAATTTGCTTGGAGAAGTCAGCTACCATGGCCCTGGAACTACTCTACACGTTTTTTTTTTTTCATATTGATCTTCCATATATTAATTAAACAAAGAATGGGAGTTTACTTCAAATTAAACTTTTCATTCATAAACTTATGTTGACGACTCAATATATCGAGTTCATTCTACACCTTGAATAGATTCCGTCTCGCTGTGGCAAGTTTAATCGCATCAATAAACAAACATATGATCGTTTAATTAGGGTGAGTGCTCCTACTTTGGACCTAGACCCTACTTTAGTCCTAAAATGCCGAAAATTGTAAATAATTCTTTTTGCTGGCATAAGATTAATATATTCCTATGCACACAATAAACTCTTATTCTTCCTGAACCCTACCACACCGTTTTTTGACATTAAAAGTCATTCTGATAAAATTTTCAACGTTTTTGAAAATGTACCTTCTCATTAGTAGTAAATCAGACAGCTCATTTAGTGAGGCGCGTTTTAAGAAATAAGAGTATTTAAGGAAAAATCATGGTTTTTTACTGTCCAAGCCAAAGTTTAAAGGAAAATTACTTCCATTGTGAAGAATATGAACCATCCTACCTATTTTTCTTGAAATTCATGAAAATCAATGGAAAACTCGGAAAATTTGCAAAGGGTCCACATATAGGAAACTATTGATTTTGATGTTCCATGTTTAGACCTAACAGCACCAAAACTTTGTATCAACACCAACAGACAAATCAACCAAGGTGCGAATTTCTGATTGAGGCATAATTCTGAACCAATATTGAATATTCCTAACAGTTTTTGTCAGCTTGACGGATATAAACTACAAGTAAGTAGACACAAACAAGTTTCAGCTATTGTTCTGCTGATAGAGCTGACGGGGAATGTAAGTGATTGTGATATTCATAACAGAAATTTAAGTTTTTTTAAATGTCAAACAAAAAGCTGTAATACTTTTTTATGATAATAATTGATTGAAGATTACATTTACAATAAATTTGTATATTTATTTTCGAAAAATCATACTTTTATATGAATTTTAGTTTTAGGTCCATTAAAAGAAACCAGTCCAGTACCAAAATAGGAACAGTAGGTTCAATGTTGGAACTTTGGATCATCCATATCTTTGCAAATCTCTCAATAACGGCGTAACCTATGTTGAAAATTTTCATTGAAACTTTCAGATAAGATCAAGACTTATAAATGAATTTCCTAAAGGATATAAATTTCCCGTCCATTTTTGAGAAAATCATGATTATTTAAAAACCACCGCTTAAAGGGTCCAAAGTAGGGCAACTAACCCTATATGTAGCTGCGAACGACCGGTTTTTTTCTTATTCTAATCGTGCTTCGTACAGTTCTTATTAAGGGACACTTGGCTGTAGCACACAGTAAAAATCATAGCTTGTAACGTGCTTAAAATAGCAAATAAGGGATAAACAAAAATTTAAATCGTAATTTTGATAATTTAAAAAAAATGCGTTTAGATTTGTTAAGATTACTCAGAGTGTTAAAGATTTTTTTAGAGTGAACAGGTTAACAAACAACTCCGTTCTCCAGAGGCTTTAGAGGGTGCTCTGTACGACTCATTTAATTGCGTAGTTAATGTTTTATTATCGGCTTGAGCCGCACTCGATTAACCCGCAGCAGCGATCCTGAAACCGTCGCCACACTGCTTAGCTTTAGGCTTAGCTAAATAAAAGATCTCATAAAAATCATAAACCTCAAGTTCTAGGCTCAGATGGCTTTGCGCATATTTTTATCCCTCTATTGGCCTAAAGATTGTTATCTCAAAAGCTTCAGTGGCTGTGATGATCAAATAAAAGGCCCACTTGATCGTGTTTTTGGTGCCACTGTCTATTTAGTGGCGTTTCGCGAGCTACTTGGATGCTCAATAATGGTCATTTTCCATTAATGATTTTTTTATTCACTGAAACCTATGAGAAGGTACTAAGTACTTGACACACAGAAGAGTTGTCCTTGAACGAAATAACGAACCCACCTCGAGACACTGAAAAGGACGAGCTCAGCAAAATGGGCAGCAGAAAGGTTCACACCAAAATTCTCAGGAAAAACCTTAAACCTGGTCTAATTTCAACTGATAGGTAGGTACGGCACCCGACATTCAGCCACAGACAGACACAGGGTCCGGTCCGATATCCGGTGGGCTGATGGGGTTTGGAACCGTAGAAATTCGATATGCCTCTGCCGGTAAAATAGTGATATAGTGTAACGATACAAGGCGATTCGTTTTGAAGTTGCAAACTGTAGCAAATTTTATGACAAGATACCAACTGTCTCCTGCCCGGGGCGAGGCTCAACAAAGTTGAAGAAAAGTTGGTTCTCCGATTAATCGGCAACATTGTTACAACATTACTGTAACCTATTGAAAATAAAATTTCATTTGATTTGAGTTTTGAAAAATAAAAAAAACTAGATTACAAAACTCAGAAATATTTCCTCTGACAGCTTAGACATATTATAAGCAAAGTGACACGGGGTCATCGAATTCAGTTTTGTATACTCGTAATAATCACTGTTAAAGTTATATAGCAGCTCAATTTCCAGACCCTGATTATGGACTGGAAAATTACGACTTTTACATAAGAATATATTTTCAGTACTTGAGATAAGGTAAACTATGCTTTTTGGTCAGTATTTTTCTGGAGGATTAAAAAAGGATTGAAAAACGGTCTCAACAAATTTATAAATATTTACGTACAAAAAATGTATGTCTAGAGCCATTTTTGCTTTTAGGCCTTTATTATGGCGTGGCAGGTCATGCCTTCAGCTACTACACCGATTGATAGACTCCCTTACTCAAGCAAGACAAAACACTGGCAGCAGGCCGTCATTATTGTGATTCCATGATTATGGTTCACTAACCTAGAGATTCTCAGTAGGCCGATGGATGATGGTCAGTCAAATCGAAACATTTTTTCAATGCTGTGTAAGGTGCCGAGTTCAGGTCGTCTGGGAATAATCAACACGTTTTTTGCGCCCATGATGCAAAGGACTGGTCCATCGTTTTCGGTTTCTTCTTCTGTTTAGACTTGCAGCAGAGCGGTGGCTCAACTATGGGAACTAGTCTTAAAACCGGGACAGAGGTGAACAATAACAACCGTAGAGTTATTCGACTTGAGAAGAGCAAAAAAAAAACGAGCAACAACAACTAGTTGGTCGTGATTGTTATGAAGCCCATAATCAGCCGCGACACCTGTATGTGGTACCTTAACCAGTGAAACCGGAGTGTTGTGACCTACCGAGAGAAGGAGGCCCCCAAGGGAAGATGACGAATTGCCATGCCTCTGCATCAGTCGGTTAGTGGGGTATGGCAGGCAGCTAGTAGGGTTAATGGGATGAAGACGAATGAAAAGAAGCCCATTCAGTCGACTCCCAAATAATCCGGCACCTGGCAGCATAACTCTCAGTTATGTCACCGGTCATGGCGGGCGGCATGTACCTATTTAGTTGAAATGTCTTTTTAAAGGCCCTATAAAACTGGCCACAACTAATAGGTTGTACCTCATCGCGTGCGCCAAGCTCGCATTTTTCAAATTTCCCAAACAAATTGAATGTACGTATATTTACGTTTATAGTTTGACCGAGGCTTATTTAAAACAGAATGATATTTTCCTGAATATTACGAGATTTAACAAATTCAAATAAGTTGCCCAAACGATCTAAATGTGTATAAGTGATAAGATCTTGTTGATCCATATGAAGTCTTGTTATGTCTGTATTAGACTGGCCAAAATTTGTATGGGATGATTTTTTTAACATTTTTTTCAACGCGGCACCCCCTAGATTGGTGCCTTTAGGTGAAAAAATGACTTTCTAAAGTTTCAGGTCATTTGGCAGAAGCACGAGCTGGCGCAAACGACTTAAAATTTGTATGGAGATTTTCGTCAAAATGTATGAAAAATCTGTATACTCTCACTCTTTGTGTTCTAAAATATGTTTCTAGTATGCTAGAAAGCTCAGAATTTCAGGAATTGTAGTTCAAATAATGACAAACAAATTTGTAGAAGGTTGTTGTGGTGATTCGGTTTCTTTTTTTGTTCCGAATTTCAGCCTGCGTGACTGTGCTCGGTAAAACTCGTTAATAGACTGAGGAGGACTTCTCATCAGTGATGCCACATTTTTATCGGTATTTTGGAACCCAAAAAAATCTTTTATCGGTATGGAAATCCTAAAAATCGGTATGAAAATCGGTATTTGAGGTGGATATTCAAAAAAGCTTACATTTTCAACTTCCTAACGTATTTTTAATATAAATGGAAGCTTGCAATAAAAAGCAAGTCTAAGAACTCTTATGAATGTTAATTTGAGTATTAAATTAGCTGACTAAGTGTGTTTTAGCCTATACCTATTGTTTATTTTTTTTATCTTGGTTCTAGGTAACACTAGTTTACATAAAAAGACGCTTTTGAATTTTTAACAGAACTTTATATTTTCAAAACTATCTGCTTTTGCTGAAGAAAAGTAAAAATCCCAAATGAAAATTCAGCAGAGAATCAAAAATAAGTATTCCTTTCCAGTACTATAATTGAATGGAAATCTAATTTAAAAGTTACCATTTGAAAAGAAAAATAAGGGCATGGCGATCACTTTCAGGTTACACGTGGTTTAGGCATATTAATGAAATAAAAACTTGATTCTTTAATTCATGTTTAGCTAAAGTGGGATGTAAATTTGATAAATTCGATAAGGCAATAGAACCAGGTCAACCTAAAGGAAATGTCAATTTAGTAAGCACTTACACATCCAATGGCTTTTTGATGTTCGAGGTAAATATGGGCCAAGTTGATGTTCTTCGTTTGGTTGATGGTTTTTTTTTTTGCCAAACTGGCCATTTCAGCTTTTAAAGCCTTTAGTATTAGATATGAGTTTTAGCAATTAAAAAAAGAAATGCTTGGAGAAAGTTGTTGCTTCAATTTTTTTCAGGCAATGGAAAATTAATTTTATTTTTTGAAAAATCACCCATTATTCATATGAAAACCCAAGAATTTTATGCGAAAATAAATGAGAAACGTGTTCTAAAAGAAGGTGTTCCTAAGAAAAATGTTTAAAAAACACATAGTTTTTCCAAAACTGAAAATACCCATTTTGCCTGACGTGGCCTGGCGATATCTGCAGTTAGGAACATGTGATATCATTTATTTGGCTTACAAGATGGAGAAGGATTGAAGATTATACCGATGATATGACAAACCGTATATCTGATTGCACTTCAAATCTTGACATACCACATCTGGCGACAAATTGAACAACGGCAATATTCCAACGGTGTATATTTTCCCTTGAAAAGTTAGCATCTCAGGAGACAAGAGCATTGTCAATTGAGATTGATCTTTACAAACTTCTACCTTCTGCTTGCAGTCGCAGAAGGTCAAATATCAGCCTTGAGCTGAGTCCTTTGGCTTTGAGGTTTAGCACTATAATAGTGCATCATTTGACAGAACATAGGAACAAAACAGCGCGAACATCTGAACGAATTATGAGAGTGAGCCGTGGAGATCTTAGCAGGGTACTTTAAAAGTTGTACAGATCAACTTACACCACGCCAGCTACCGCACTTTGTCTCCTTTCTACGGGACCTTTACGAGGATAGCTTGAATTAAGTGGGAATGTGAAAGTGGAATGAAGTTTGAGTTAAAATCTTAAAAATCGGTATGAAATCGGTATGTTTTGCCAAAAATCGGTAATCGGTATATACCGATTCTTGGTCAAAATTTTGCTCAAAAATCGGTATAAATACCGGAAAATCGGTATGTGTGGCATCGCTGCTTCTCATCTTTTCTTCGATATAGCCGTACATCAACACCAATACCAACACAAATCAGTTCACTTGTCATTTTTTGCACGCTCAAACAATCAAACCAAAATTGGGTAGTATACAATCGAAACTGAAACTCAACTATGATTATTAAATAGTAAATTTAAGATTCATTAATTCATATTTTGTAGTTTTATTATGAATTTCTTATGATCACTTTTTTCAATATTTTTCGATTATTTTTTCTGTTAAGGGGAATGTGGCATGTTTCATATTTTTAAAACCAGTACTGTACTCCTGTGAATGTAAAACATGGTTGCAGACATTTTTTGGACTACTTTAAATTTGATATAAAAATCGATTTCGTCACTGTTCAGGAATTAATGCTTTGGGGTTAAATTGATCAGTCTCCATTTTTACGGTTTTAGCGAGTTTTGTTGATCATAAAGAATACAAAACACCGTTATTATTGTTTACAAATTCAAATTTATCAATTTTACCTTGCTTTTTAATGTTTTCTTTCAAAAACATTTTTAATCAAAAAAAACAATGATGCTGCATACATCAAGGGGCAAAAATTATAATAATTGCCAAATAGTTTTAGCTTCAAAATATAAATGAAATTTTACTTTCACGCATTCCCCTAGGCCCTCACACTATTTCTTTTTTCATTTTTTCTTCAAAGTTAATCATTTATTAGGATTCCTATCCATTTGTCCAATAAGAGCTTACTCTTGGAAAATTACCTTACTTTTTAAATATCAAAAATTTATCATTAAATGACTATGAAAATAGCTTTATAACTATACATGTTCGGATCAAGGCAGTAAATAAGCAACACTTATTTTGATAGCAAGTTGCTTCAAAGCTAAAATTTTATAATTTTTCAGAATTGTGAACTTAATTTATAATAGATTTCAGAAACTTACATTTAAGTGCCTTTGTAATAACGGAAATGCCAGCGGATATAGATTGAGGTTATATCTTTGATTTTCAGATGAGTCGTTTTGGGTCAATCAGCGCTTCCTAGTAGATTTTAATGTAAGATTAACTATATCTGACTAATAAATTTAACTAAGATTTATTTTTGGTAGAAATCTTACCTAAATCTGTTAGAACAGATGACAATTTTTCACGACTTGCTGCTACAGAAATTAAGGCCAAAATTCCCAACTATAAAGGTAAAAGTTAAGGTAAAAATAACACTTGAATAAATCCTCTCGATTACCTACACTTTCATACAGAAAATATAACTGAATATAACCGGGTTTAAACTAGATTTTCCAATAAATTCGAGATTTGCCAAACTACTACTTTGTGAACACGTTTTTCCAATTTCACAGATTTTTCATAATGACATTCCGCTTTTGCTACATTCTAAACAACTATGTAAATACGAGAGCCTGGGACTCACATCTCATTTTCATCCAGCTTACGAGGGGCTTCGCCAACAATACATATACATAGAATAAAAGTTGTTCTTTCACATTCAACCACCCGTTTGCTTCTAAATACATTTTGGCACCATCAGAAGAGCCGATTGTTTGCGAGCCTTGAAAACAATAGATATTTTAAGATTTTGAAATTACATTTTTACTAACAGGAATTAATTTCAAATACAAACCTAATTTTGTCTATTTGATACTCAATTAATAGGCTTTCAAACGTAGAAAACAGTTTTCAAAAATTCAAACTATAGACTAAGTTATTGATGATAATGTGGAAAAATTTATTGATGGTCAAAATTACCCCGGTGATCAATGTTACCCCGTTTTACGGTACAAACTTGATCGCATTGTCACACAATGAAAAAAACAGATAGAAAGTTTGTGTCCTTGGCAAAGTTTTAGCTTATTTTATAACAAATATCTTTGTTAAAAGTTGAAAGTAAGGTTTGAAAAACTAAGAACTGCTGCAATTTTGTGATTCGAAAAAATATTTTCATAGCAAAGATGGCATCGAAACAGCACGTGCTCCGCGAACACATTGTACGGTTCTACGAAACGCATTTCCAGCAAGGAAAAAAGTTCACGGTGGCAAATTTTCAGGAAGAAAATGTACCTGTCAGTACGGTATACCGTATCCTGGGTTCCCTGAACGTAGAGGGGAAGGTCGGAAGTGGTCGTCCGGTGACGATAATGACGAAGCAATCCGGAATTGTATCCGGAAAATGGACGTAAGTGCCGTACAACGTTCTTGTGAGAGCATCGCGATAAAGTTGCGTCGAACATCAGACCACGGCCCTTACTCAAACATTCACTGACATTTTTTTTAAAGAAAATACATAATGTTATTAATAAAAAAATACTGAAATCGATGAAAAAAAATAACAATTTTTTTATATGTGATTGAAAAAATTCTCATTTTTTATTTAACACCCGTTATCAAAGAAATGCTAAAAAATCACACATTCAATTGCAAATAACTCATCGCAGTAAATTCGTATCGCGTCACAATCTTCTACAAACTTGTTTGTCATTGTTTGAACTACAATTCCTGAAATTCTGAGCTTTCTAACATACTGGAAACATATTTTAGAACACAAAGAGTGAAAGTATGTCGATTTTTCATACATTTTGCCGAAAATCTCCATACAAATTTTAAGTCGTTTGCGCCAGCTCGTGCTTCTGCCAAACGACCTGAAACTTTCAGAAAGTCATTTTTTCACCTAAAGGCACCAACCTAGGGGGTGCCGCGTAGAATAAAAGGATTTTTTTTTGTTATTAGTCAGTCTAATGTACATGTACAAAATTGGTGACAATCTTTCAAGAGGTTTTTGAGATAGCGTCTAATACAACAGCTGGAAATCAACTATTTGATCAAAGTTCATATGGTAAATCTTTTAAGCAGTCCTACACTCAGACAAATTCTTATTATTATTTTCATAAGGTGCGTCTTATGAACCACTTTCTAGAGTGCAAATATGTGTTTCATAAGAATCTTATGTAATTGTTTCAGTTTTTATAAAATCATCTTATGAAAAATAGAAGAAACGGCACTATTAAAATATAATGAACAAATTCATTAATTCCATCAGATTTTTCATCGTCTAACGGTACGAAGCACTCGCTTGTTTGTTAGTTATTAGTTTTACTAAACGTTTATATGTCATTGTGATCTTTTGAATGTTTGCTAAGTAGTAGTAAGTTTTAATTATTTTTTTCGATGTGAACGATTAATATATTTGTAAACTAAAATATATTTTTGTTTGCTTCCACTAAGCGAACTGGCATAAACGCAAGGTCGAAGTATCGGATGCGGCAAAAAAGAAACATCGTTGGAACCGGGTGTTGATGTGTTGCTAATGATTGTAGGATACAGTTCAACTGTATCCTACATATACAGTTCAACTGTATCCTACAGTGACCATGAATAATTCAATTTCAAACAATTTTGGAAAACAATAAAGTGAATGTTTTCAACATGAAATATCTTAAATTATTCTTATTAGAAGTGACTTCCTGTTTCCATAAGAGCCGCTTTTGAAAAGTAGCAATATTCATTGCAATAGGTGTTCATCTTCAGAATTCATTCGCGTCATAAGACAATATTATAAATTTCATTAATTTTTCCTATGGCGCCTTTCATAAGAAAATCTTATGGCATACATAAAAGTATTTTTCTGAGTGTGCGAAAATTTGAATCAAAGTGAAGATTATTGATTCCATGAAGTGAGAGCAACGTGAGAGGGTTTTGATAGCTCAATCCGAAAATGTGAATAGAGGAAGTGATAAGAAAGTCAAAGTTGTCTGACTGGTTCCTCTAACTGACTTATAAATAGACCTGACTTCATTTCCACAAGGTAGAACATCTGCCCACCGGTAAAATAAACAAAATACGGTGGTCAATTCGTGCGCAAAATATTTGGACTGTTTGATATTTTGATAAATTTCGTAATGGACAGCAAAACGAACCTTTTAGCGGTCACCTGGAAGGTTTCCAACCAGAAACTTTTCGTTGACATGTCTCGCCTATATTTCCTGGAGATAAACAAGGAGAAAAAATTGAAAAATTTTATGTCTAGTACTTGATGAGGCTTACGGTCTGTGGCAACTGCAAATTACTCAGTCTTTCATAACGATTGACAAGCTGAATGGCTAAAAATATAAAGAAGATTGCCTCCAATTTCTCTGCAAAGCACTTCAAGGGGTCCCACAAAGCTTATACTCTGTTCAAGTTCGATCTGAAATCGTATCATTACGCAAAAACGGTGATGACGTGATAAAAAGTCAAATATGTTGTTTTTCTGCCGAAGTAGGATAACCGGCTAAATTTGTCATAACTTCGACCAAATTAAAAACTTGGAGTTATTTTAAAGGTCAACCTTCAAAGAACAGCTAACGTACTCTAATCTAACCTTGATTTGGAAAAAAAGACGTTTATAGTATGCATTATAGATGGCGCACGTGATGCCCAAAAATAAAAATAAGAAAAAACTTCATTGGATGCTATCTCAAAAACCATTTGACAGTACTTTTGTATGAAAACATTACATTACCAGGTAACTTCATTGAAAATTTCATCAATTTACATCAATGCATATAAAAGATTCACCAAACAAAGTGTTGATTTTTTTCGAATACACTCCTTACTGCAATTTTAGGAAACATTTTCATGAATTCAATTTTTCAGGAAAATATACCGGTTTTTTTCGGTTTACATATTTTTAAAAACCGGATTACCGGATTTCCAAAAAAAAACGGTAAAACCGACCACCCTAATAATTTTTTAAAGTTTAACTCGCTTTTTGGCTATGATAATTAACGGATGTCAGTTCCCATACTGTTAATGTAGTTCCGGAGGTGTTTGAGGAAAAAGATGACCAGGAAGACTCTAACACAGTAAAATATTAACTTTTGTAATTGCAAACTGACTTTTGTCTACCTTGATGTTCGAAATCGATCACAAATTGTGAAAAGAATTCAAGACGAGGCCTTGGGATGTTGCTACCATATTGGTTTGAACCGTGCCAATCGAAAAATACTGATTTTCTCAGCAGCAACATTTTGAAAGTTGTGTTTATTGCCCTTTGGACATTGATTCTTCCAACTTTTGGCACATATTGTTGATATTACCATCATAATACCTTTGTTATGAATTAATATTCCTACCTCGCACAAAATCTAAATTTGCTAAATGCTAAGTTTGTTAAAAAGTTTGAATTGCTGCGCTGTTTCCTTCTGTTTACTTTTTAATTTTCAATTCTGTAGTTTTCGCCTGATAAACAATTGTTGAATCTTGATGGGAGCTGAATTATGGATTCTTCCTGTTTTTGTCTATGGGTAGCAAATGTTGAATCCTTGATAAACAGTTAAAGAATCTCTAAGCACTTCCAGAAAAGTCTAATTTCCAAGTAATAAGTGATCTTTCTATATAATTTTCCAGGAAAAGGTGTTGAAAATGGCATACATTTCCTTAAACCCATTTTTATGTAACAAAATCGCCCCAAGCCACAAGCCAATAATCTTGGAGTTCAGGAAAAGTCTACTTAAATAATCCGCACACGCTAATAATCATGGCTCGGCGCAGAAAGGCTGGCTAAGCTCGTTGATTCAAATCCAATCAAATCAAACCTCAACTGACGACGATCAACTAATGGAGCCCAATCGAGATGGAAGAAGTAGGAATAGGTCAAGTCTGATCCAAGGGCCGGATTCCATACGATCTTACCCTTCTGAAAGAAAACACTCCTAGAACCGGCCCTGTCCAGGTCTGTGGTTTAACAGCAAAAAAGTGGCGTGTGGGTGGACTGTGAGCCACTTTGCTTTTGTCACTTGACGACTGACTGCGAGATTCTGCGCTCGAAAATCATCAATCATGTGCTGCGGGTGGCGTGCGGAAACTTAAGCTCCCCTGCCTGACTGGAGTCACAGCCAAACGATTAGCCCTGGCTAAGCTGGGCTGCGGTTCCAGATTATCTAGAGCGTGTAGACAGATTAAACTTAGCCTCAGCTTATGCGAAAGTGAAGTTTCAACTTGACTTGACAAGTTTACTTCCTTGTTCCTGAATCTTTCTTCGGTTAATGCTGTTGTGCAAACAAATTTGTACTTTGTATGTTGTATTGTTGTTAATAGTTGTATTTAAGATAAAAAGTAAAGAAAATTTTTTCTTAATCTATTGTTTAGAGATTAACTTCAAGTTTGGTTAAAAAAAAAACATGCAAAAACTAGGTCTGGAATGTTATTGAGATGGTGTGTGATGAAAAGTGACTTAAAATGAGGTGAAGTTTCATTATCATACCATCCGAAGATGAGCTAATGAATGTATCTCTTAAAAAAACGCTGAACAAAACAAGGCAGCTCGAAAAAAAAGCATGACACAATTAGCTAGGCTCGGATGAAAGAAATGCTAGATAAGTAAATGCAGCGCAGATGGGGAAAACTAGAACAGAATTTAACCATTGTTTCACATGAATTGAGGCTGTGATTTGCTGAACGTGTGATTCAAGCCGAGCCAAGATCTAAAGTGGTTGGGAGGCAAATTGTTCAAAACTTTCCCATTGAAGAAGCAATCGAGAGTGCATTAAATGAATTGTGGATCAAATTTTAAATCGGCTCGAGGAGTTGAGGATAAGTTTTAAAGACATTCAAACTATGACAAATAATATGACAATTTATGCTATTTCCCATTAGCTGTTTTATAAATTTAATTGGAAGGAATTTTAAGAAATTTGAAAACACATCAGCTGAAGCTTTTGATCACAAAAACAACAAAAATTTCTAAAGTAGCATAAATGACAAAATTGAAAAAAATGTCAAAAATGTCAAAAATGTCAAAAATGTCAAAAATGTCAAAAATGTCAAAAATGTCAAAAATGTCAAAAATGTCAAAAATGTCAAAAATGTCAAAAATGTCAAAAATGTCAAAAATGTCAAAAATGTCAAAAATGTCAAAAATGTCAAAAATGTCAAAAATGTCAAAAATGTCAAAAATGTCAAAAATGTCAAAAATGTCAAAAATGTCAAAAATGTCAAAAATGTCAAAAATGTCAAAAATGTCAAAAATGTCAAAAATGTCAAAAATGTCAAAAATGTCAAAAATGTCAAAAATGTCAAAAATGTCAAAAATGTCAAAACTGTCAAAACTGTCAAAAATGTCAAAAATGACAAAAATGTCAAAAATGTCAAAAATGTCAAAATTGTCAAAAATGTCAAAAATGTCAAAAATGTCAAAAATGTCAAAAATGTCAAAAATGTCAAAAATGTCAAAAATGTCAAAATTCCTACAACCACTTAATCCACAACAAAACTTGGCTGTCATGGACCAAAGGTCTGCGCCAAAAGCGAATGAGAGAAAAAAAAATGTCAAAAATGTCAAAAATGTCAAAAATGTCAAAAATGTCAAAAATGTCAAAAATGTCAAAAATGTCAAAAATGTCAAAAATGTCAAAAATGTCAAAAATGTCAAAAATGTCAAAAATTTCAAAAATTTCAAAAATTTCAAAAATTTAAAAAATGTCAAAAATGTCAAAAATGTCAAAAATGTCAAAAATGTCAAAAATGTCAAAAATGTCAAAAATGTCAAAAATGTCAAAAATGTCAAAAATGTCAAAAATGTCAAAAATGTCAAAAATGTCAAAAATGTCAAAAATGTCAAAAATGTCAAAAATGTCAAAAATGTCAAAAATGTCAAAAATGTCAAAAATGTCAAAAATGTCAAAAATGTCAAAAATGTCAAAAATGTCAAAAATGTCAAAAATGTCAAAAATGTCAAAAATGTCAAAAATGTCAAAAATGTCAAAAATGTCAAAAATGTCAAAAATGTCAAAAATGTCAAAAATGTCAAAAATGTCAAAAATGTCAAAAATGTCAAAAATGTCAAAAATGTCAAAAATGTCAAAAATGTCAAAAATGTCAAAAATGTCAAAAATGTCAAAAATGTCAAAAATGTCAAAAATGTCAAAAATGTCAAAAATGTCAAAAATGTCAAAAATGTCAAAAATGTCAAAAATGTCAAAAATGACAAAAATGTCAAAAATGACAAAAATGACAAAAATGACAAAAATGACAAAAATGACAAAAATGACAAAAATGACAAAAATGACAAAAATGACAAAAATGACAAAAATGACAAAAATGACAAAAATGACAAAAATGACAAAAATGACAAAAATGACAAAAATGACAAAAATGACAAAAATGACAAAAATGACAAAAATGACAAAAATGACAAAAATGACAAAAATGACAAAAATGACAAAAATGACAAAAATGACAAAAATGACAAAAATGACAAAAATGACAAAAATGACAAAAATGACAAAAATGACAAAAATGACTATTAAAACCTCGGACTCTACTGGCCGGGTAATCTTAACGGGTTTTACCTGCCGGTGGGAAGGACCAAATATTAAAACCTCGGACTCTACTGGCCGGGTAATCTTAACGGGTTTTACCTGCCGGTGGGAAGGACCAAATATTAAAACCTCGGACTCTACTGGCCGGGTAATCTTAACGGGTTTTACCTGCCGGTGGGAAGGACCAAATATTAAAACCTCGGACTCTACTGGCCGGGTAATCTTAACGGGTTTTACCTGCCGGTGGGAAGGACCAAATATTAAACCTCGGACTCTACTGGCCGAGCAATCTGTCGCTTCCGGAGGTTTCCGCTGGGGCAAGTTTAAATTTCGGACCGCGATTGGAAAATCAGTATTTTACAAAAGAACTTCTTAATTTATTTGAGCGAGCAAAAAACACGTGTCATTTTTCTTTTATCTGACGTACAAGTGAAAATTTTATTCAAATCTGTCAATGCCTGCTACGATCAAATCTCGTTGTCGGCAACATCCTCCGGGGCACCAGACGCTCTGGGTTGTAATACGATTATTTTTGTAACTGGTCTTACGTATGATGAAAACGCAGTTCGTACTGATACTGTTCGGACATTACCGTCGGTTCCTCGCATTACCTTATCGATGATACCTCTAGGCCAGCACCCGCGATGCATGTTCTCGTCGACAATCATTACAAGATCACCTACAGCGTATTCGTGCCGGTTACGGTTGTCTTGCCACTTGTGGCGTTTCAGCAGCTCAGGTCGGTACGAAGACACCCACTTGCGCCAGAACCTGTCAGCGTATATTTGAGCATGTTTGTACGCAGCTCGACAATTTAGGTCCCGTTCGTCGAAATCATGATCGTATTGCATATGATTGTTTCTACCAAGTAATATCATATTAGGTGTGATCGGTTCAGGATCTTGCGGATCTTCAGGAACATGTGTCAACGGCCTATTGTTAACAACGTTCATAACTTCACAAAGAGCTGTACGCAACACCAGGTCCGAGGGATGCCTATCCTTCAACATGGATCGAAGCGCTGTTTTTACAGAGCGGACAAGTCGCTCCCAACATCCACCAAAATGCGGCGCTCCGGGTGGGATGAACGCCCATTGTACTCCTCTCACACTCAGCGTATCCGCAATCTGTTGCAGATCCAACTCCTGCAGCAGCTTTTTCGTCTCACGGTCCGCTCCTACAAAGTTCGTTCCATTATCGGTTAGAATTTTTTGAGGAATTCCCCGAATCGACATGAAACATCTTATAGCCATCAAACAACTACTTGTATCCAACGAAGGTACCACTTCCAGATGTAAAGCTCGACTCGAAAGGCAGGTGAAAAGTGCGACCCAACGCTTTTCTGTACGTCGCCCAACTTTCACAGTCAGTGGCCCAAAATAGTCGATGCCTGTATACGTAAACGGGAAAACGAAAGGTGTCGTCCGCTCTGGAGGAAGGTTACCCATTTGTGGTATTTTTGGGTTCGCCCGAAGCTCGCAACATCTCAAACATGTACGGGCAAATTTTTTAACTTGAGACCTAATTTTGAGAATTCTGTGCCGCTGATTCAAGTTGTTAATAATCGTCTCAGTGCCTTGGTGCCCATTCGCAATATGATACATCTTTATTAACAGGTTCGTGAAATGATGATTGTCCGGAAGAATAACAGGATTATTCACTTCGAAAGGCTGGCTGCTATCTTGAACTCGTCCTCGCATTCTGATAATGCCCTCATGAAGAAAAGGTGAGTATGCGAATAAACGGCTAGTTCGTTTGACGAAATCCTGCTTTTTGAGAAGAACCAGCTCTTCACCGAACGCTTCAGCTTGAACTTTCTGATACAACATCATTCTTGCTTGGTTGATATCATTCACGTCGATTGAAAATCTTTCAGGTTTTTCTGACTTGGGTAGCGCTAAAATTTTAAGCATTTTCAAGTAATATGCTGTACTTCTCGTTAGGCGATTAAAATCTGAGAAGCGTGTTATATCAGGAAGATCAAAACATTTTTGGGTGGATATTTGTAAACAAATTAGCAAATTATCCTCTACTTCTATATCAGCATTGAAATTAATTGCTTCTTCGTTAGTCAGTGTTAAGGTTTCTTGTTTTGGCCAGTGTTCCTGATCAAAACGCAAGAATTCCGGACCGTTCAGCCAAATATTCATATTGCAGAACATCGAATTCTTGGTGCCAAAATCAGCAACGTTCAAGTTTGATGGAATCCATTTCCATAAATCGGAATTGTGCCCGTTCTCTTTTATCTTAGTGACTCGGGATCCTACGTATGCAGTTAACTTCTGTGTCGAGTTTAACCATCCTAAACAAATTCTAGAATCTGTCCAAAAATGAACTGATGTTATTTCTATTTTTAGCTCATCCTGAATAGTCTTCACCATCTGACTACCGGTTACACAGCTTTGTAGTTCAAGACGGGGAACAGTTTGTGCCTTCAGAGGAGCTACTTTTGATTTGGCGATGATTAAAGCTACGTGAGAAACGTTCCGGATTCTATGTACCATATATACAACACAAGCAAAAGCTTTGTCCCTTGCATCACAAAATGCATGCAGCTCAACTGCACCAACAGATGACAGTCGTGGAAAATAATATCTTGGAATTCTCACCTCGCCTATCTGACCTATTTGCTCTAGCCATCCATTCCAATTTGTCATAAGACCATCTGGAATATCATCGTCCCAATCGATTTGCAGGCGCCATAAATCTTGGAAAAGGATCTTCAGATGAATGGTTATCGGACCAAGGACACCTAGAGGATCGAAAATACTCATCATGAACTTGAGCAGCTGTCGTTTAGTGATGACTTTTGAGGTTGGCAAGTTCGAGAACTTTAACGGGAACACAAATTCATCACTTCGGAGGTCCCACTTCAGACCGAGCACTCGGCACTCTTTCTCATCAGCAGCTTTCAAAGAGGAATCGATGGACTTCATCACAGCTACGGAGTTGGAAACGAATTTCACAAGTTTAAAACCACCTTGTCGATGTGCCTCGATGACGTTGTTTATCAATTGGATGGCCTCACCTTCGGTATCGCGACAATCAAAATAGTCGTCCACATAATGCTGACACAAAGCCGCCTCTCGCACTCCTGGTAGTGCTTCATCAAGTCTATTTGCATTAAAATTTTTAATGTACTGCGCTATACAAGGCGAAGATACAGCACCAAAAATCATCGCTTGCATGACGTACACATCAGGGGCCTTCTTGCGTTCCATTCCTCGCCAAAAGAACCTTTGCGAGTTCTGATCCTCAGGTCGAATGCGCACCTGATGAAACATTTCCTGAATATCAGCCATAAACGCAATCTTGTTTCTTCTGCCACGCATCAGGACCGCAATAAGTGGAGGAACCAAATCAGGACCTTTAAGAAGCAAGTCATTTAAAGAGAAACCGTTTGACTTTGCTTTTGCATCCATGACCAATCGGAACTTTTTAGCACTGCAAACGCTAAAGTGTGGCAAATACCAGGTGTTAGGTGTTTCGAGCAATTCAGGACCGGTCAGTTTACGCGCGTAGCCTTTTTGTAGATAGTCTTCGATTTTGTTGCAATATTGATCTGCAAATTCGGGATCTGCATCCATCTTTTTTTCCATCACTTTCAAACGACGCAACGCCTGTGGTTTGCTGTCAGGAAACGTGAAGTGATTGAACTTGTACAGCTGACCTACCTCATAACGATCGCCGATGCACTTGATGGTACGGTTCATAATATCTACTGCTCTCGTATCCTCTTCAGCCATTTTAGGTGACTGAGTTGTCATCCCAAAATTATCAACAGCGTACATAGTTTTTATTAAATCAGTCAACTCCATGTCTTCAATCGAACATAGTAAAACATGAGGAATCTCAATGCATTCTGCAACAGGTTGAATTTCTCCATGGACTGTCCAACCCAAATGACATCGAGTGAGCTGTAATCCTCGAATCGAATACTGGATGGTTTTCAGAGGAACAATTAAACCAGCATTATTTGAACCGATCAGCATACGAGGAGTTGCATTTTCGATAACTTTCAGCTTTTCTTCGTCTAACAGAGGATACAACTGACGAATCTGAGCTAAGTCGAAATTCATTTGCGAAAGCTTCATGTTCTTGATCGTCCTAACGTTATTCATCTTGTGCCAGACTGCCTGATCAGAAGGTCCAGATATTTGCAGAGAAATGATCATCGATGTGTCGTCTGTATGCGTGATTCCGTTGGTCCAACGGTACGAAATTGGAGAAACTGTACCCTGCAAATCCATTTCCTTAGCGATCGAAGAATCTAACATGGTCAGCGATGATCCTTCGTCGAAAAGTGCAAAAACTTCTTCAGTTTTAGTTTTACTACGGATGCGCACCTTTCCTACTCGAAGTATTGTGTTACAACCCACAATCGTATTGCATGTTCCACCTACAGTTAGGACAGGTTGCTTCGAATCATTACCAGGATGAACGAGCTGATGATGGTTTTTCTTGCATATCGAGCAGGTCTTGTTCGATTTACAATTCCGTCGCGAATGATCCACTTCAAGGCATAGATAGCACGCTTTACATCCTCTTACCGTCGATCTACGCTGCTCAATAGACATTTTCAAAAACTTCTCACATTGCTTCAAACCAGGATGTTCTTCAGATGAGCATAGAGGACATTGAGATCGGCTATCGGCTGCAGTGTTGCTGACCTGGAACACAGGCGGTCTTACTCTTTGGACGGGTGCCTGACGACGACTAAGGAAGGTAGGATTGACACTGGCTAGTTGGTTGTCCAACTCATCCTCCAACCAACCAGAAAAAATGTCGAAAGTTATCATCCTATTTTCTCTCGTCAAACTGGCTTTGTGACGAATCCACATCTGCTTGCTAAATGTTGGCAGCTTGTCTGCTAGATGAGCAATTAATTCGGGATTCATCAAATACATTTCAGCGTTAACATTTTTCAGAGCCACAGCAGTACCAGTAACAGCGTTGAAAAATGTCCTAAATGATTCAATATTTCCCTCTCTAACTGTTTCCAGGTTTCTAAGCATGTCCAGCCTATTCGACACAATCCATTCTGTACGTCCAAAATTCGTTTTTAACAGTTTCATAATCTGATTCACATTTTCAGCGGAGGTAAGGAGAGCCTCAACGCACTGTCTGGCCTTGCCGTGAAGCGCTTTATTCAGCCTTCTCAGGTTGTCTTGACTAGATAAAGCAAATTCAACGGTGGATATGTTGAATTCGTTCTCGAAAATGGGCCATTCCATCAAGTTTCCGTTGAACTGAGGCAAATCTCTCACAGCACGATACTGCAACGCTTTCAGTGCTTGCGTAACAACTTCGGTTTGTCCAGAGCCGCGGTCAACGGGGGGATCAAAACGAGGTGGTGGGTTAGGTTGTTCATGACCATTAGGAATGTCTTCAACCCAACTCCGGACACGACGATCAGGGCTACTATGAATGGAACTTCTCGAAACAGATTTCAGTTCGTTAATCTGAATCTCCCTTTCAATGCGCCTACGTTGAAACTCAGACTTTTTCTTTTCTAGTTGCATCTCTAAATCTTTCTGTATCTTTAGCTCCTCTAGTTTTTGTTGAGCTCTAATCTGATCTACTCTTAGAGATGCTTCTAACTCTTCCTTTTCTAATTGGTTTTCCAATTCTAGTGCTCTAATCTGACTAACAGTTTCACTAACGACTGACTTTCTGCTACTTATCGATCGTCTACTCCTACAGCTCATATTTCCGGTTTTGCTTCTAGCATTATCACCCGACTCGGAGTGCACTCTTGCATGTGCTGCGCCCACTTCAGACGGCCCAGGAATGGCAGCATCATGTGATAACGCAGGAACTTCCTTCACCGGAGTACGATACATTGTACTTGCTTGTGGAAGTTTGTAAACGAAATCGTCGAACTTCTTCGGGACTTTACCTGCCGTTGATCTTTCTGTTCGGCGCAGGTTAGGTTCCATATAAACTGGTGTTAAGTTTCGAAGGACCAAATATTAAAACCTCGGACTCTACTGGCCGGGTAATCTTAACGGGTTTTACCTGCCGGTGGGAAGGACCAAATATTAAAACCTCGGACTCTACTGGCCGGGTAATCTTAACGGGTTTTACCTGCCGGTGGGAAGGACCAAATATTAAACCTCGGACTCTACTGGCCGAGCAATCTGTCGCTTCCGGAGGTTTCCGCTGGGGCAAGTTTAAATTTCGGACCGCGATTGGAAAATCAGTATTTTACAAAAGAACTTCTTAATTTATTTGAGCGAGCAAAAAACACGTGTCATTTTTCTTTTATCTGACGTACAAGTGAAAATTTTATTCAAATCTGTCAATGCCTGCTACGATCAAATCTCGTTGTCGGCAACAATGACAAAAATGACAAAAATGACAAAAATGACAAAAATGACAAAAATGACAAAAATGACAAAAATGACAAAAATGACAAAAATGACAAAAATGACAAAAATGACAAAAATGACAAAAATGACAAAAATGACAAAAATGACAAAAATGACAAAAATGACAAAAATGACAAAAATGACAAAAATGACAAAAATGACAAAAATGACAAAAATGACAAAAATGACAAAAATGACAAAAATGACAAAAATGACAAAAATGACAAAAATGACAAAAATGACAAAAATGACAAAAATGACAAAAATGACAAAAATGACAAAAATGACAAAAATGACAAAAATGACAAAAATGACGAAAATGACAAAAATGACAAAAATGACAAAAATGACAAAAATGACAAAAATGACAAAAATGACAAAAATGACAAAAATGACAAAAATGACAAAAATGACAAAAATGACAAAAATGACAAAAATGACAAAAATGACAAAAATGACAAAAATGACAAAAATGACAAAAATGACAAAAATGACAAAAATGACAAAAATGACAAAAATGACAAAAATTACAAAAATTACAAAAATTACAAAAATTACAAAAATTACAAAAATTACAAAAATTACAAAAATTACAAAAATTACAAAAATTACAAAAATTACAAAAATTACAAAAATTACAAAAATTACAAAAATTACAAAAATTACAAAAATTACAAAAATTACATAAATTACAAATATTACAAAAATGACAAAAATTATAAAAGTTACAAAAATTTCAAAAACTGCAAAATTTACAAAAAATCACAAAAATGACAAAAATGACAGTCTGGTATTAGAATAAGTTTGAGTATAATCATTAGTGGTATAGGCATAATTGTTAATTTTTGTGAACATTCTTATGAGCTGCAGTTTTTTTTCTCGTCAATTCACCATTACAAAAATGTGAAGCTCAAAGTTTTTTTTTCTGGTTTGTCTGACTTAAACCCTTTTTATTTCAAAAACTTGTGCTTTAAATCTACCCAACTCAAAACAGCAGCACACATTGTATCGAGTCTTTGGGCCAGTTGTTCCCGGGGGCAGCACATTTTATGCTATCCGCAGCATAATTCAATCCCGATCCCCGAGATTGGAACGCACAAACATCGTTGACATTGCAACTGCTTCTGACTTTAAACTTGTGTTCCCTTATTCCGTCAATCGTCCGTCAATTCTCGTCCATTCGGGGCCACAGAAAAACTGGATGGATCAGCAAATTTGGTCCAACCGTCCAATTCGATCCAAGTGTTCACGGGAAGTTCCGAGGAACACAATCCACGGTTTTGTAGGGTGGACCGAAATGAAGAAATCTATCATCAGCAGGCTATCTAAATCAGTCAAACTGTTATATCATTCATAAGAAAACTTTTTTTTTTAATTTTTGGTGTTCGACTCACCACCCCAACCTGATTTAGTAGGCAATGATCGTGGCTTCTTCAGTTTGGAATCCCGACCGGAGTTGAATTTCAATCACAGTAGGCATTTTTTGTCCAGCCATGCACAACGACACCCGGATTATTCATTCCAGGGTAACGAATACTGACAGTCGATCAGTCGATCCTCGGAACTGCCCGGTGCAGGATAGATCCGAACTAATTAGTGACATTAGGGGCCATTCCGTGGGCAACTTTGTAGCGGACCGGATGGATTTCGATCGATTTTTCGGTGGTGGTCTAATAGAGTTGTGTCACAACTTGTGTGTTCCAGGATGTTTATAATCAGATGATGTGTTTGTTTAACTTTTTTTTTTGACAAGTGTTATGGAGTGTTTTCTATTCGGTAAGTGATACTTATAGTAAATAGCAATTCAAAATATTTCATCAAAACAAAATTTAGGGATGTGGAATTCGATTCATAATGAATTCTGATTTCTAAATCCTGAATTCAGAGTTAAGAATTCTGGTATTCTGAATACCAGAATTTTGAATTCTAAATTCTGGATTCTGAATTCTGAATTCTGAATTCTGAATTCTGAATTCTGAATTCTGAATTCTGAATTCTGAATTCTGAATTCTGAATTCTGAATTCTGAATTCTGAATTCTGAATTCTGAATTCTGAATTCTGAATTCTGAATTCTGAATTCTGAATTCTGAATTCTGAATTCTGAATTCTGAATTCTGAATTCTGAATTCTGAATTCTGAATTCTGAATTCTGAATTCTGAATTCTGAATTCAAAATTTTGAAAACTTAAATCTATATCCTCAATTCAAAATAGTGAAGAATGAATAAGATGTATAAATTTGAAGTTTGAAACGCTGTTTGAACGCTGATTAACTATTCTAACTCATTCCTGGTCAAAATGGGAAATATTGTTTCAATTTATCAGTTCATAGTTCTCACTTTTGATTTCTGATCTGAATTCTCAGTTGAGTAACTCAATTCTTAGTTCCAGCTATTGAAGTCTTGATTTGAAATGTGCTGTCTCTATGGCGAGTTTAAATTCTTTTGATAATTGAGTCTATGTATTGTGAAGCTTACTTGGATCCGAGATTTTTGTTCCAATCTACGACAACGCTCATATTTTAAACGCTATAATGTTGCCACTCCGTTAATATCATCCTGTATTGTTCAAAATCGCGGGAAAAGTTGTAATTTTGAGTTAGAATCAAATAAAAACTCTCATTCGCGTTAACCGTTCTTCAAACAAGTTGATTTTGATCCCATATCCGGTCTTACATTACATCTTTTTTTTATACATTTTTCAGAAATTTGTAACTTTAGTTCGATCGGAAAAGAATGATGGAAAAACCTCATAATTCTGAAAATTTTACCAAATATAGTTTGAAACATGAAAAATTGTTTTGCATTATAAACTCAAAATTGACCATTTTCGTTCTTTTACGCCTTTGGTTCTGAAGGCTCATATGGGTTAAACAAACGGTAAAATGATAAAGAAACGTTTCATACCTTCAAACTTTATATACAAATCATAATTTTTATGAGGCACTAATAAAAAACCCTTTGATTGTGAAAAAAAATATATATTTTCACTATTATGAGATAAATTCCAACTATCACTCTATTGAAACTGAAATTTATTAGAACATCTGTATACGTGGTCCAAATCGCCGATTTAGACCCAAATTCCGACCTAAGCAACCTCATCCGTGTTCCATTATAGGTACCAGTTTTATCTCAACATTTTTTAGAACCGGTATAAGGATTGATCCAAAACTGATGAAATTGGGAACCAATTTGACGCAGTTCTAATCCGTTTGACAGATAATGGAACACAAGTGGGGTTGCAAGTTTTTGACCGGATTGGATCTAATTTCTTTGGTTCAATTCTTGTATGAATTAGACCCAAGAAAACACCACGGATACAGGTGCACAATTGTATATATTTTGTAAATTCAAGTACGCAGCTTTTATTAATAAATTTTCAAATTCATATCTGCCAACATTTGATATCCGAGTTTTGAAGCATGGCATGCTTTCTCAGAGACACAATCAATGCTTGATTAAATATTACAATGCTCAATATTTTTCCTATTGTTTAAGTCGTTTCTAATGAAGGAATTTAAAAAAATGCTCTTTTTTGAAATTATCCACATATTTCCTAAAGTGAGTTTTGATTTAGGTTTTTTAAATCATAGACTGATTTTGTATTCTTATCTAAATGACTGAACCTAGCTCTGGCACTGGATTTTTATTTGAAATTCTTCATTGTTGAGTTTTATTTTATTTATATTTCATTTTTGAATCCTTTAATTGAATTTCATTTTAATTCTGATATTGGAATCATGTTTTATATTAGAATGTTGATTTCGATTTCTTTCTTTTAATTTTATCGACTAACTAAATTCTATAGCATTAATTCAGTAAATTTTGGATCTTTAACAAAACGAATTTTAGCTAGTTTTCGGAATTTGAACTGAGATTTTCCAATTAAAATTTTGAATTTTAAACGCTGTTTTGAATTTATATTCTGCCCAATAATTTGAGACTTGAACTCTGAATTGTGTTTTTGTAGTTCGCTAGTATACCTATAGGAGAATTTTGACTTCGACTTTTTCAAATGAAACTTTATTTCGGGGATGAATATTTGATCAGGATTGATCTCTCGAGTTTGAATAAACGAACTGCCGAATAAATTAAATAGATTATTTTTAAAATTGCTACAGATACAGTTGCGTTAAAAAAAGAATGAAATCGCGTGAAGCTGCGCACCAACATCCAACTTTGACAAGCTGCCATTTCTCTCTCGGTTTAATTTTTTCATGAAATTTTTATACAATCTAGTTCTATCCAACTAACGCTATAAAAAATTTGAAGTCTTTACATAACTGGAAACAAAGATACAGCTATTAGCGTAAAAATGGGAAATTTGGAATTTCTTCACTAAATTTGGTGTATCTTTGACAATTTTCATTTAAAAAGCATGAAATTTGGTATAAAGATGTAGAAATGTTTATTCTAGTACCAGGCCAAGTTTCGTCAAAATCGATGAACGTGATCAAAAATGGTGTTGGGTAGAAAATGAGGTTCATTATCGCCCAGCAGACGATTTCATTCTTTTTTGGACGGATGTTTGTATCGAAAGTATCGTAATTCTTGGTTTTTTCCTTTCACAACATCAAATTTTATCACAAAGAATGTTGTAATTAGATAAAAACTGCATTCGTGCTTTATTTTGGAATAGAAAATGTTTCAACAGAGTTCAAAATAAGTAGAACAGAGTTAATGACCTGCTAAATATACTGCTAAACAAATTTGATACACAATTAAAGCGAGTATTATATTCGCTCTTGTGTTTTAAATACCAGCTCTGTTGGAACAATTTCTATTTTGAAACCTAGCAGGAATGAAATTTTTATCAATTTACAAGACTCTTTGAGATAAATTTTATTTTTGTGAAAGAAAAAACCAAGAAAACATTGATTACGATGTTTTCCATACAAACATCCGTCCAAAAAAGAATGAAATCGTCTGCTGGGCGAAAATGGACCAAATATTCTACCCGGCACCATTTTTAATTACATTCAGCGATTTTACCAAAACTTGGCCTGGTACTAGAATAAACATTTCTACATCTCTATATCAAATTTCATGATTTTTCATTGAAAATTGTGAAAGATACACCAAATTTAGTAAAGCAATTCCAAATATCTCTTTTTTAACGGGAATAGCTGTATCTTTGTTTCCAGTCATCGTAAAGATTTCAAATTTAGTAGAGCGTTAGTTGAATAGTTGAACTAGATTGTATGAAAATTTCATGAAAAAAGATGAACCGAGAGAGAAATGGCAGCTTATCAAAGTTGGATGTGGGTGCGCAGCTTCACGCGATTTGATTCTTTTTTGAACGCAACTGTATATATTGAATTAAAATGGAAAAATAAATTAGAGCCCCCTGGGCCTTTGAAATTTGAACCCCAAATCCATTAAAATTCCAAGCCACAGGTTAAAGAACTTGATAAAATACACATCTTACTTCAAATTTTCCCAGCAATTCAAATCTTTCGTCGAACTTGGCAGGAGCCCTCTCAGTGATGCGTTATTTGATCTTTATTGCCCAAAAAATAAGGTATTTTCCTGATATTACTAATCAGCATGAGATAATAAGTCATTGCAAATTCATAAAAATCTCTGTTTTGCCTTCTTTTACACATATGAAAATGATGTAATTTTTTAAAACAATTGCATCATATCTCACTGGAATGTTAATAGATTTCAACAAAATCAACATCAAATTCTACCTTATGAATGCATTACAAATCGATTTTGGATCGATCGACTAATGTATGCAAAAGATATTTAATTTTGTATAAAAATATAGATTTTCAAAAAAAATTGATCAGCATAGAATTTCTATGAGAGAGGGCCATTTTTTGTAACGCTCTATGAAACTTTCCCCTTAAATCAGAATGTTTCCTAAAACAGTTTTACTGAATTTTTTTTGTTTAAATCACAAAGTTATGATTGTTTTTTTTTCTGGGCACTAAAAGACCCAGTAAAATCTCATGGTAGATTTGAACTCCTGAGATGATTTTACGTAAGGTGAGTATTGTTTCAGGTCACTAAACCAGCGGCTTCGATTTTTTTGGGATATTAGGTCCATCTTTTTCCACTCTGCAATGGTAGTGAGTTCAAGCCCAAGAGTAAATCCCGGGCACAGTTGCATCGGATAGGTTTTCCAATATCGATTCCTTCAACTGAATCGTTTATAAAAGTCGCGAATGACATAAAAATTTTAAAATAACCATAATCGAAACGCAAAAGAATGTAAACTACGGTCTTTGATAAAGTTGAACCATAATCTCAATGGAATGGAACTTCAGTTATATTTTGTTTAAAACTGACCGCAAAATTATGAACACTGAAGAAGCTTTTTATACCAAATACCTACTAAGAAAACAATTAAACTCCATACCTTTTTTGCTCAAAAAAAATATAGATTTATGGAAGAGTTTAACAAATTTGGTCATTCGTCCTCTTAGAAAAGTTTACACCTAGGTCAAAAGTTTTTTTATGATTTTGGCACTTTTCAGAAATTGTAGTAATTTATCCTCGTTGAGCACGTTCAACGCCGTTGATACGTCTTGATCAATTCTAAAGTTTTGCATAGTATGCATTCTACAATAATATGTGCAACTACAAGTGGTTTATTACAGGTGTTGCACCTGATTATTCCTTTCGTTAAGAATTTTGAATGCGTAAGAATTGTGTGTTTTATTCGAAGTCTAGTCAGAGTACGTTGTTCGCGGGGGATGTTTCAAAATTGGTGTAGTTGATTCTCCTCAAGAACAGTTGCCGATCGGGCGCTGGAGTCTCAGGTGACATTCTCGGACCACTTCTACCTTTTCCAGCTTGTTCGTCAGCTTTCCTAAGTATTTCCTTCTAGGTATCCTAAATGACCTGGGATTTAACACTGGGTAGGATATGTGTAGATTATGTAGTTTGTGTAGATTTTCTTCAATTTCTTGCACTCATGGATGAAAAGATTTTCCAGACTCCAATATGCCGCCAAAACGCTAGCTGAATCAGAAAAAATGACTGCAGAATAGTTTCAAATCCAAATAGTATCGCCATAGCTTCTGCCGAGAAAATAGTACACCCTTTCGTTAGTTGATAGCAGATTTCTCGATTACCACTTGATAAATCAAGTTCAACGTGAACCATTGGTGAAAATCTGATAATTTTAATAGCGTTATTGAAGGTGGTTTTCGACTAGTTGGACTGCCTACCTAGTTACTTTCTCCTACTTTAAACATTTTAATCGACTTCCAGAAAATCTCGAACTAGGTCAGTAAATTGCAAATAGTTGTTTCGGTGCCGATCCTCTACTTTCGGATTCAATTTGGTTGGGTATGTTTCCAATACATTTGAGAATATGCGGAAGGGGGGATGATTTTCATTCTCGTACAAAGTTTCGAAGTCACTGTTTTTATCGAATAACTTTATTTCGCTTTCTGGAGAACAAATGGCTATGGTTGATTATCTTAATATGTTTTTCAATTTTTTTCATTTGCAATTGATATTTGGTTTGAAACGACTGACAGTTTTGATAACATTTGTTTACAGCATTCTTGACCTAAGCAGCCCGAAGATCATTTTTAATGTTAAATCTGTCACTGAATCCGAAAATCCGAATTCAAAATGGTCAAAAAAATCTCAGTGGAACAATTTTTGAGATATGTTTCAATTACGAAATTTTGCTAACAGAAAATAGTGGTTGTACATAAATCCAAATATCTCGGACTACATACAATCATTTTAAAACATCTGTTTTAATTTTTATTTCAAAGCTGATTAAATTAGCTATCGATCATCAGAACTTCACTTTTGTGAAAAATTATCATTTGAAAATTTATTATTAAAAAATCGATAAAAAACAGATGTTTTCAGAAAAAAATTAAACTTTGTCGACAGGTTTGGACCAGCCATTTTTAAAAGAATTGCAATAACTTTTTTATTATATCTTCGATTGTGATGCGGTCTCCGGATGAAATATTTGTTTTTTTTATTTTTTTTTTATTTTAAGTGCAAAATATCTTAAAATCCCATAAAGGCTTAATGTAATATTTTCCTGTAGTCACATCTTGATTAAACTTGGCGTGTGACCTTCTGTAAAGCCTTGAGCGCTTGAGATTTATTATGCTTAATTCGTCCTATATTTATACAAAGAAATATACTGCAAACTATGGTTTATCAAGTGTATTCAGAAAAGCATTATTGTTATAGTAAAACATTCAAAACTTTTTCAATCAATCAAACCATTTTCAACCAATAAATACCCAAAAATAAGCTCTTTAACTCTTTGTTTCAAACTGAAATTGAGGTTTCATAGAAAATCTAATTTTTTAAATGTCAAGATATAGTCCAAAACCATCACAAAGTTGAATATTTCCTGAAAAAAAAACGTTTTTATCGAAATGTAAGAAAAAAACAATCGAAAGATTTCTTTTCATCCAACCACGGTATAAGAAAAGTACAGATACCGCTATTTACGCTATTTACGCGCTCCTTTAAGGTTTTGTTTTAAATTTAATTTTTGAATTCAGCGACTAGTTTTACTATGGAAATATGGGTCAGTTGAAGAAGTTTTTTTAATTCTGCGAATTTGTTCAACTTATTTATCACAAACATGGATATTGTTTGAGTTCGAAAAAAAAATTCTGTTGTATGATTTCATGGTTTCCTCAGCATTTAAGAGAAGTTTTGTTAATTTCACATTTGAGACAGATATTTTGAAATAGTTTAGTCATTATTCCCAAACTTTATTAGGAAATACTTATCAACATGTTCAAGCTATGATTTTTTTTCACTTAACGAAACAAAACAACAAAGACAATATTTGTTTTTTTTATAGTGATCAAAACTCCCTGGGTTAACTATTACTGTTTAATCAGCATTCAATTGAACACAATTCATAAGAAGTTGGATCACAAATGTGAGTAAAATGTCAAATTTTGCACTAACGAGATGAATATCTTTTTATTACGAAACTGATTTTTATCTATTATTAGAAATCATCATCATCGATATTGTACAATTGAGAAATAAAATTGATACATTTGGAGATCTGTAAACTGAAAACAAACGCTAAGATCATTTTTCTAACACATTTTGTTTCGTTCAATTTTACTTAAATTTTCGGTAATTTCATAAGAAATGAAATTAAACTGCAAATTTTTCTTCAGAAATTGTCTTAAATTTTCGACATTAAAAGATTTCAAACAAAATCTTCTGAGTACCTTTATTTTTAGAAAAATTAGCGCTCTAAATCCAATATGTTTTTAAATTTTAGAAACAAAAAAACACATTATAAATGAAGAGTTTATGAAACAAATTAAGTATGCATCATGCATTTCCAACCGTTGTTTTTATTTTCTTCATTTTTTATTGCAAATCTATTTTTTTCTGAAATCCTCTGCATCCCAAAGGTATCTTCTTACTATCGTAGGCCACAGTAAGGTGTAGTCCCAATGTATTTTGATGGCTTTATGTTTAAATCTGAACTGTCATATTTCTTGAATTAATTTAAGAGTTACTGAAATTTTGAATAATGAAAAACTGTATTTTAGTTTACAAATTAAGACTAAATACAGTAGATTGGCAAATGATGTATGAGAAAATTTCATGGTTTTGTTAATTTTAAAAACCATGAAATTATCTCATACATCCTTTGCAACCTACTGTATTTAGTCTTAACTTGTAAACTAAAATATAGTTTTTCTTTATTCAAAATTTCGGTTTTAAATCCGATATATCTAAATTTTGTAGATTGGTCCCAAAAATGGACCTGTGCAAAATTTTAGCACAATCGGACTTGATTTAGCGCTCAAAGTTTCGGTTTTTGACCCTCAAAAAATCTCCAAAAGGTGCACCCAAAGAAAATTGGAAAAAATCCAAATTTCAATTTAGTTGCCAAATGGCTTTAAAATTCACAAAAAACGTCGATATTTAGTGTTATCTCGAAAAAAAGTTTTTGATCTACTTTTTGGGACTCAGCCGTTTTTTTTTTAAATCATAAATCCCAGCATGTAAATTTTTTGCAAAAAAAATTTCGAGATAACACCAGATCTGCAAGTATGCATTTCTGAGTCATTCCTCAAAAAAATTAAAATTTCGAATTTTTCGATTTTTTTTTTTGTTCTTTCCTTTGGTGATTTTTGTTTGAGGATAAAAAAAACCGAAACTTTGAGAACTTTAAGGCATCCCTAAACCAACTTCGATTGAGCTGAAATTTAGCACAGGTCAGTTTTTTTGGCCAATTGAAGGCCTAAGGTTCAGAGGGGTGCGAGTGCCAAAATCAACAATTTTGAGTTAAGTATACCTAAAGATTCTTCAGGTTTCAATGTACATCTGGTGCAAAACTCAGATTTTTTATAATTTTTTGAACACCTTTTTGATTAAATTAAAATTGCTCGAATTCGAAAAATACATGAAAAATCGAGCACAAATTTGAAGCGCGTTTTCTCGAAACTATCATTTATCCCAAGCGCCTCAATTAAAAAAAAACCGTATATGGTTAGTTTTTTAAATTCAATCATGAAACTTTCTCCATACATTAATTGCCACCCTACTGTGCAAAATTTAATATAAAAGATCTTTAAAAAATAAGATAGATGATAAACTTAACATAAAAATTCAGAGTAGACAAAAAGGACAGACCAACTGAATTTGACCTTGTGAAATATTAGTCTAAATTATGACTGTTATGAACTATTCCTAGATTAAAATGTTGCTGTATCTATTAAATTAAGGTTGCCAGATTGCCCGGTTTTATCCGGGTTTGCCCGGATATTTGATACAAAATTTAGGAGCAGTTCGGCTCGGCCCGGTTGCCCGGATTTTATTGAAAAATGCCTGAATTATGCCCGAAATTTTCACTTTATTTGACAAATTAAACAAATAAACATAAATTGTGTTGTGATTTTTTTTTTCTTTAGCTACCAAAACAAAAAAAAATTGAGCAAATTTTTTTTTGAATGTTTTTATCTCGATTTATGGTGAGTGATTTCTAGGTTTTGACAAAATTTTCCCGGATATTGCCCGGATTTTTGGTCGTCAATTTAGAAATGAAATGCCTGGACTTTGACAGGATTTTATAGAAAATTGCCCGGTTTGTCCGGTTCGGATACGTGCGGAAAAAATTCTTGCAACCTTATGTTAAATGGTTCATCAGCTAAATACAAAATTGATCTAGAATCGTAAAAAAAATGTTTTTGCATTGAACATTATCTATTTCACGCAGCTGGAAATAAAGTTTCGATATTTTTTTTTGTTTACAGTCAACACAACATGAAATAAAATGAGTTGACTTGTTCGACCCTAATCCAGAAGTAAGGTTTTAGAGAAAAAAATCACATTGCTCTGTGTATGGATTGAATACAATTGTACTCCACTTTATCGTACATTTTGTTTGCTTTCTGGATTTAAAGGCAGATTAACTTTTTTCTATAAATTTATTACGTATTTTTCAAGATTCGCTAAGTTTTGGGGCACAAGTAAGCTCACCTCTAGAAATTGAGAATCTGAGATATTTCATCAAAAATGATATGGTTCTATTACAAGATTTTTCTTGTATACACTAAAGGTACTGAAGTTCGAAACAAAATAGCCCTCACAAGAGCTCGAGCAGCCTTTCAAATTTTGCAAACAAGGAAGTGAATTGCAACTCAACCAAAAGAACAGGGCATTGCTATCGGTAGTTCCGGTTTATCGGGCTCTTCCTCTTTTCGGAATTGAGTTTTTGTACGTTTAGTGTTGTGTAAATTTTCAAACGACTCAACCATATTTTAGGTGGAAAGGGGGGATGATTTCCGCTAACTTTTGCCGCTGTCGTAAAGTTTTATCCACATTTCATTAGCAGGGAAGGTTTCCTCCAAAACTTCATCTTCTTCTATATTCGGCTAGAAAAGTTTAAATTTAGTATCGATTTTAAAAGTTGATACAAAATTGAAATTCCGTTAAAATTTTCGATTTCCCCTATAGCCTAATTTTTACTAAGCGAAATAAATATCATTGGCTTGACAAGCGAAAAAATCAATCATTGAACCGGTAAGCTTCAACTAATATCATCCCTCCAGTAATAAAATCGAGCAGCCGCCAGAAGCCCCATCCTGGATCGAGGAAAACCACAAAACGATTACTCAACAACAGCTATGCAGATCGATTCGATACATCAGAATAAAATGCCTACAATCAATCGAATGATTTGAGTCAGCAACCAAGCCCAGCCATATGGTTCATCGGAAGTTTGATCTCAAATATCCACTAGCTACTAGCTACCGCCAATCAACAGAATGTGGGTACAGAGAGGTCGTGGTTTTACCATTTCAACATCGATTTGATCGTATCTTGACGATGAATTCATATCCATTACATCGATCGAGGTCTTTGGAAAGAGAACTCCAGGAAAGTTCCAGCGTCTCAGTGATTTATTATCCATGGTTTAATAGAAAAGTCATGATCCGGCAATCTCTTTCAGCAATGGAAACTGACCACAGAAGGTTTTCTTTCGATTTGAACCATATCTACTGAGAAAGGCTTCCATAGTGTAGTCTGATCAAATCACAAAACCTTGGAAGGAAGGAAGTGATCCAGTGATATAACCTTTACGGTGGACTTAATTTAATTTAGATAAAAATGAAAATTAATAACTTTACAAATTGATTTTTTCTCGAAGGAAACTAGTTTCCGTCATCAGCAGAACTAGTGAATATTTCCAGCAAACCAATCTTACCTTCACAATATTTACATTGCTATACCAAAATCAATTAAAGCTAATTCCGCCTTTTCCTTTTTAACATTTCAGATGGTGTGCCAAAGGAGGAAAGTTCTTCCCTCTGGGTGGCTCCACAGAGAAAAGGATAAAACCTCGACCCAAGCCCAACCATTCGTTGTCGGCCTTCCAAATTCAATTTCCCTTTTTTTCTCCCGGCAAAACTTTGGAGTTCTGGCAACAGAAACAGCATCGAACAAGCAACATTCGTCGATGGATAGATGGTAATTTTTCTTTTTTCGTAGCATCCTTCAAAATGGCAAATTGAATCTACCGAACCCGCCTCCGGATGGAAAAAGAGTTTAAGTTCTATTTCCGTCTGGCAATTGGACCTGATGAGTAAACACGTTCGGCTTTTGTTCATTAACACTTGTGCCGAACTAAGTTTCTCGTGGCGATAATGAAGTTAAACTTACATGTTACGAATAAACTACATTTTTTATATCCTTCTTCGATACTAATTTTTTAATTTTTCATTTTAGGTCTCTCCAAGAATGTCCAGAGTCTTGTTCTACACGAAAAAAAACGGTCATGGGGGAACGCCGCTACCTCGCTTTCACTTGGTGCAGTTTACCTTATACCGGAAATCTGCCATTTGGGTATCCCATGTGATGTGACGTAGTGGTACCTTCCCGTGGCCATTTCATCGATAGAAGCAGCAGACTGAAGCATCCAAGTGTTTGTTGAAAAAAAACATATTTTACAATTTTAACGCTCTAGAATTTTCTTATCACAGCTCATAATTAAAGCGAAATTTTCACGAATAATCTTAAATCCACAATTAGGTGAGATATGATGTACAGCGGAAGGTCAATGCAAAACTTGAGCTATATCGTTCCACGGGTAGGAGTCATGTAACAAACCTGAAATTTGTATAAAATTTTAAGCCATTATTGGCAATATCAAGTTTTTTTTAAATTTCAAATTTACATTTGTTATCGGTGCTTAAAACTTCTGCCAAAAATAATGTATGAGTTTTGTACCAAAATGAAGCTTGTTAGACCCCAGGGTTCGAGAAATTCAAAAATGACCCCAAATCGACTCAGTCTACTGTAGATCTCTTCTTGGCAGGTTCCGAAGTTATCTATCTGGACGTAAATTGACAGTTCGCACGGGAGATTTCTTTTCTAGGAATTTTCCGCCTCCCTCAGGGAAGTCATTTAGGACCGATTATCTTCTTAATCTATTTCGACGATGTGCTCTCACTCCTTGGCGGCCCAAAGCTTTGCTATGCTGACGATCCAAATCTATTTTTCAATGTCAAAGGCTAGGACGACATTGATCTTCTACAAAATCAGTTCAACCTATTCGAACACTGGTGTAACATAACTTACTTGCCATTGAATCGCAGTAAATATGCAGTAGAGTGCTCCAAATGAACCGACTTTTGAAAAAGTTATGAGCTGCAAGCTAAAATTGATCCTAGGCCTAATGCAAGATCTCATGCCGAATTTGGACCAGATCGGATCACGGGAAGTGGTCGCTCAACAAGCATGAAGTTTGTATGGGATTTTGAGACATTTTGTTCGGGAGAAACATGACAAACAATTTTTCCATCAATAACTTTGGTTTCCTTCGACCGATTTCTTTTGAAAATGGCCCAAATTATGACAAATATTTCATGCGAAGACTGCAGTTTGATTCGAATTAAGATAAAAAAAATTGTTAGGCTTGAAAAATGGGCTAACATTTTTTAGGGTGGTATTCATCACGGTTAATGTTGCAATAAAATGTTCGACCGCCCCGACTAATTAACAATGATGAATCCCTTAAAAAATTACCCCAAATTTGAAGCCTAATAACTTTTTTATCTTAATTCGAATCAAACTGCAGTCTTCGGATGAAATATTTGTCATAATTTGGGCTTTAAGAACACGCATTTTCAAAAGAAATCGGCCGAAGGAAACCAAAGTTATTGATGGAAAAATTGTTTGTCATGTTTCTCCCGAACAAAATGTCTCAAAATCCCATACAAACTTCAGGCTTGTTGAGCGACCCCTTCCCGTGATCCGATCTGGCCCAAATTTGGCATGAGATCTTCCATTAGGCTTAGGATCAATTTTAGCCTGCAGCGCATAACATTTTACGAGTTTTGAATTTCCCATATAAATTTGGGGCAGTCTAATGTGCAGTCATCAATTTTTTCAAGAACTACTAGAGAGAGCACATCAATCGGGAGCTGGAATCCAAAACAGACATAAAACATATTTTGACATCGCGGATCGACTGTTCCATGTTACTAGCAGCCATTTCTCTAAGTGTAAGACTCGTGGACTTAGATTTGAAAACTAACGATTTGGATGGATGATGGACTATTTAGTTGGAATATTTTTGAAGACTAACTTCATAAACTCTTTCGTTGAAGTTCGACCATTTTCAGATGATTTTCACCAAATAGACCGATCGTTCAAAAAAACATGAAACTTTGTTTTGACCATAACTTATAGTGTCTTCGTTTATTAGCAGTTTTAACCTAGTTATCCACGAGTTTTGCCCGAACTGCTGTTATTGTGTTCGTTTATTAATTCAGAAGTCCACTAGTTTTGCCCGAGGTTTGAACCTCAAGCAGGCGGTTGCAACCCGTAGAAGTTTTCAGTGTTGGGGGTAATAAAGAGACTACAAGAGGCGCGGTCTGATCCCTTTTGGAATAATAAGCTTGCAACCCTGCTGTAGGGCTGCCTTTAAGACTGCTTGGTTTTGCTCGATTGGAATGACACTGACAGAAAATCGAAAATTCCAATTGTGACATTTCGTCTCTTTGTTCACTATAGGCTCGTTAGGGGGTAAGCATAAGGTTGACTATAGCAACCATATATTTGCATCGTCCCAGGTGACGATTCTGTTTGTTTATTCAGAGAAAGTTTTGCCCCGCGCCGGTGGAGAAAAACGAAAACGGCATTAGTGGCCTTTCAAGTTATTGCAGATCGGATTAGCTTATTAGCAAGCTTATAAATCGCACTTAATTCGAAAAATATATCACAAATGATTATAAACAGAACGTTAACTAAAATAAGAACATTAGTTTTTGAACAGTAGGAAGTTGTGATAACATAAATCATATGATTTTAAGATTTTTACCTTTAATAACTATTTCAGAAGTAAGTGCAGGTCATAAGCTTTCAAATAAGCCCACACGATCTGCAATAACATGTAGGACAACTTAGCTATGGTCAAAGCAAATCTGCATGGTTTTTTAACGGTCGGACTATTTGGTGAAAATCATCAGAAAATGGTCAAATTTTAGTTAAAGATTTAATGAAATTAGTCTTCAAACATATTTCAACTAAATATCCATAAAGCAAGTTCAACTAATAAGCTTCCAAATCAGCTTAGGGGAGAGGCGGGTTATATGCGCATATTAAGGAAAACACTCATTTTCTCCCATATTCCGATAGATAGGAGCCTGAAAACTATATGCACATGAGCGGACATCTGTTTTCTATACGTAAGAGCAATTTTTCTGTTAAAATCTCTTATAGTTTTTGTGAAAATAATTTTATAATAAAAGAAGTCAAAATAGCCGATTTCCGAAACCGGCGGGCTAAATGCGCATATTTATGTTTTAAGCTATATTTCATTTACACTCGCAATATTTTGAAATTATTTAATTGAAAATGGTAGAAACGGATGTTAGGCATACGTCAAGGCTGAAATTTTGGTGAGATTTTTTACATCCCTAGTTCTTTTGCATGAAACATAGTTAAGTAGGGTCAAGTGGGGTAATTATGAACACGGGGTAATTCCGAACAAGTGCCATACGCACTGCTGTGAGGAATGAGTGATCACAAAAAGTTCCAAAAGTGATAGTTTAACATCCAATCGATAGCTATAAGCTGTTTTTGATCTGTTTTCAAATCCTTATGATATCATTTCAGATGTTTTAAAAAACCATTACTCCGTGAAATGGAAATCGTTTTCGACAATGTTCAATGTTTTGAATATCTGATCATAGGAAATCCAGCTGGAGTGTTGTTATCACTTGTTTTGCATTCAGTTTTTGATGCTTTGTCTGGATTTTGAAGAAATTTTGAAAAATTTTATTCCCACTGATTAACAGATGAGTGTTCATATTTACCCCATAGTTTTCGTCCTATGGGGTAATTATGAACACATATTCTTATTCATTTCCTGACATTTATTTGGCTTTTTGATGGCCTAATGTCTGATTCATCAACTTAGGGGGCCATTCACTAATTACCCAATTATTTCTAGAACCCTTTCCCCCTCCTCCCCTTGTGAGAAATTTCTAACAAAACTACCCCCCCCCCCCCCCTTCTGTAAGATCTTAATAAACTTAGGATCGTGAAGAAATCCTAGCCGGGAAACATCAACACTCGGCATTCTGTATCACAGAATGTATGTATGTATGTTAGTTATTCACCATGGGTGCACGGATTCACCGCAGTTTCTGCCTTAGTATATGCTTACATGCCTTCTTAGATTATTAATTTCGACAAATCTCCAAAGCACCTCCAAAGCGTGCACCATACCCGGACCCCATGGCTTTGTATGAACTGTTGTGGATGAATGTATTGTGTTGGTGTTAGTATATTTTGGAAGAACGAGTCAATCAGAGGGTTAGTTTATTTACAGGTATTACGGCATCCGTGTTTATACCTGGCCAGCTGGCAACTGATTGAACATTCTTATTATATAGTCAGTTATAAGAGGAAACATATCTTACCTGTCGGCCACTTATGGGATTCGAATTCAAAAGTTTTCTTGCCGCTACCGGGAATCGATCCCAGTACGCCTGGCAAACCAAATTCAATAAATTTCATATTTAAGTGAGGTCCGTAATGTGTTAAGTGTTGAGTTTTGAATTTTTGAGAAATTGATTTTTTTTTCTTTCTAAAAATGAGATTCGGATTTAGAAAAAAAGCTTTGCCAATGAACGCAATTTTATTAAAACTAAAAATAAAATTTCAAAAGTGAGTAAAACAGAAATTTTGAATAAAAAGCTCAATGCGTAGCGTGCGTAATTTTGTTTAAAAAATAGTAATAAGAACTTATTTTTTGTTGATATAAAAAAGGCAATCAAATGTTTTCTTTGATTAAGTGAGTGTTACTTAGGGATAGTTTTACCCGAAACCGAAAACCTGTATCCCAGGAATAGTTTTCTAATACCGAATACAGGTTTTAGGTCCTTCCAAAACCAGTTTTTTTTGGTATTGATGAATAACAAGGTTATAAACTAGACTTGAAGAAATTTTTAATTCTACTTAAAATAAAATTCACCATTTTTTAACAAAAAGTTTGCTGCTCGAGCTTTTATTCATTACCGCGTGAAATTTAACATTAATATGAACCTTAAATCTCTGTGGTCAACAGTAAAATATATGAAAACCCATGATAAATTTATTAGGTGAATAACACAATACAAAGATCAAAAAGATACATTTTCCTGTATGTTTGGACAACATGCTACTATTCAGAGCATTAGAATTACAGCAAATAATAATTGTTTATAAGTTTTACATTCGTATAACAAAGATCCAAAATCTATTTTCTTTCAGTCTTATTTTTATACTTAGTAACTGTTTTCAATCTTAATTTGTTCGAATACATGTTTTTTTAATTAAATTCAAAATGATGTAGATGATTCATTCCACCTGATATGCAATTGCCCCTCGTTTGCTCAATTACGTTTTGTATTTTAGAACAACACGTTTTAAGTGAATCCAATCTTAAAAAAATTAAACCTTAAGGACATACTTTCTTTCCTCATACTTTGTGGAAAAGAGCTATAAAGCTTCGAGAATTTGGGATGGGATGGGATGGGATCTAGGTTTTCTCAGGTAAATGATGAAATCTATATAAAAAAAGGCCAGGTACAATTTTCCCGTATGTTTGGATAACGTGTCGCTATTGAGCCAACCCTCTTCTGATACCTGATACCTGATTGGTGAGGAAAACTTCTGCAGTATTTTTTTTTGAGAAAATAGAGCTACTAATGTGAAATTTCGTACAGGTGATAAAAAAATTAATTAGTGTTAAAATTTTTCAAAACAGTCGATCATATAGAACTGACAAGCCTTGCAAAAAATGACTGTCCGAGAAAATTTTAATGAGTGTTTTTTGAAACCACCATCTGAAAAAAAAATAGAATTTTCTGTATATGTAAAGGTGTCATCTTAAAAAAAAATTAGAATTTTCTGTATATGTAAAGGTGTCAATTTCATGATATCTCGCACGTACGTAAAAACGGATGTGAAAACTATCGAGTAGCCTAACTCGTCTAAAATTTCACACGTATGGAGAGGCCCTATCAAATAAAATGTTCTGTAAAGACATAAAGAAACGGAAAAAATAAACCAACCAAAACGTAAAAGATGCAACAAGAAAATTAAACTCTTGAAACAAAAGATAGAAAAATATCAGTTAAAGAACACTAAATAGCTATTTATCTATTGTTTTACATCTTAATTTTGATTAAATTTGTTTATTTTGCAAGTTTTATACATGAATTGGATTGAGTTTTAATAAAGCAACCCATTTTTTTTTACTGCTAATAATTTTCATTATTTGGTGTTGAATTGAGATTTTCTGACACCATATAAATCATATTGGACAAGTCTCGGGGTAAATATGAACATAGTCCGGGGTAATTACGAACAGAGTTTGGGGTAATTATGAACATAATTTTTTAAGCAAAAAATCACCATACACTGATTACTATGGATAAATGTTACATAAAACTACTTTTACTTTTCAAAAATTTTATACCAAGTTCGTATTCCGTGTTCATAATTACCCCCTAGAGAGTGGGGTAAATATGAACAGACGGGGTAATTATGAACAGACGTCTCAAGGACGTGGGTTGCGACCAAAAAACAAAATTTGTTCTACAGAATGATAAAGGGCACGGAAACATTCATTGATGGTAGCTTTTCAGAGTTTGTGATAAGAAATTAACATATGGTGGCTGTAAGTGTGCCAAGTGAAGAAATTTTGTTCATAATTACCCCACCTAGCCCTATGCCATATGGCCATATTTCATGGTAATATTTTGTTCATATTGTATTTTTATCGGATCAGTATGAAGTTCTTCTTTTTTCGCTGTAATATCGTGATTTGAGCGTAGATTTAATGTTTAATTGATAGGAAGTAAAAAATTTATAAGAATAATCTATTTTTCTTGATATAGGCATTTAACCTGCCTTGATATGGGCATTCAGAACCTTATTCCAATATCTTATCTCTTATTCCAATATCTTAGCATCTACAACTTTGCCAAAAGCTTCAATTTGTTGAATTTCCGATTTCCAGATGAATAAGAAATAAAAACCATTAAAATTTTTGTTCACAGAATCTGTACGCACGATAATTAAAATTCAATATATTATATCAAAACTGACAAAAATCTTGTTTGAATTTTTAAATTTTTTCGACTTTATATAACATTTTAATTTTTTCATGCCATGTGTTAAAAGCGTACTACCCTCAAACTGCACTGATTAGATATGATGAATCTCTAGCCATATCGTCAATCGGCTGTATGCGCATATTACCTAACATGCGCATTTAGGAACACTTCCCCCTACCAGATAAACAATTTGTTGTTTAATAACAGAGATATGCGTGAAATAAAAATACATGTTTTAGAAGACTGATGCCAAACTTTCGGACGATAACTAAAGTAGGGCTATTTTATATATGGACAAAATTAAACAAATGTGTTTTGATAAGCATGAAAAGTTCACCCCACCCTAAGAGCATCGGGTTTGAATTTTAAGTTCAGTTTTTGTAAAACGTCCCAACTTTGAGCTAAATATAAGTTACATATATAAACTCAACATTAATATTTTGTCAAAAACATACGAAGAAGTTTTTTCTCACGATCTCTTGAATGAGATCAAAAGAATTGCAATATGTCATAAGATGGCTGAGATATGGTCGATCAAAATTTTCATGTTTTTGAAGGGGTGATCCCAAACTTTTGGCCGGCAGTGTATATTGAAATTTGTTCTGCATTGCTTCAGTTCATTTTGAAACATGCAATCGTACATGCCAAATTTTCACAGCATTGTGTTGCATGTAAAAAGAAATATCCTGCTTAAATTTTTTTTCAAAATTTGAAATTAACGCATTTTCAAGATATTGGAGAAAAAATGTGCACAGCTTCCTTCAAAATCCATCATTATGAAATCGAGCGCCGACAAAACCGTTGTTTATACCGGAAATTACTATGTGTAAGTGGTGGAAAAGTATGACAACACTGTCAAAGATATCCAAAAAGCTCAATCCAAGTGTTGGATTGAAGCAAATAATTGAAAACTACGGTTAAAAATAATCAGGGAAGTAAAGGCTTTTTACACCAGCATTTTAAATTATGAATATTTATGCGAACAAATCGCTGGAATGTCCAGGAAATGTGTCTCTTTGGGGCTAGAAGTCTTGTCCAGAAATAAGTCATTTAAACTAAACCTCAAACAACAAATTTTATCCAGCTCCAAAGCTTTTTAACTCTATAGCCAGTGTCGGGCCAATGCGACAGATTACTTTTGATTGACGACAAAACTTGTGAAATAATAATGCTTAAGTAACCACGTTTCATTAATTTTTTTTCCTGTAACATCTTTGCTCGTTACAAGGTTCAGAAAAAAGTTCATTTGCTAGTTTTTTTGCGATAAATGATTTACAAGATTTTCGCGACAAAAATTGTGATTTTCGATGTTTTCGAAAACCTTAAAACAGTAGTTTTTTTTTAAAACATCGCAACTTACGATCTCAACTAGTCGATTTTGCTTTTAATTTAATCTCATTTTACTAAGTTTTTGTCTGAATTTGAAGGCTGACATTTCAGTAAAAACGTGTTTTAGAGGCACAAAAATGATCAAGTCTTGCAAAATCAAAAACAGCTGAATCCACCAAATTGGCCCAAGTTTCTGTAAAATAAGAAGTATTGATCAAACAAGTAGCTGAAATTGAAAAAAGGAGGCAGTCATCTGAAATGACGAAGTATTACTGGAAAAACTGATCAATATCATAACTGAAAAAGGTGTGCGCTGATCGATGGGGGATACAAAGAATAAAGTGTAAATAATTCATACAAAAAATGCTATGCCTCATATATCGAAAAATAAAATTTGGCCAAGAATCTGAGACTTAGTCGGTTTTCCAAAAAAAAGGCTAGCTAGTCGATTTTCAACCAAATTTTTTTTTTTCCGAAATAACACCAGATCTTGACGTTTCATTTTTTCCAAGTCATTTGGCATTAAAATTAAAATTTCTATTGTTCCGATTTTCATGATCCCTTTTCTTGATTATTGAGGGTAAGAAACCATAACTTTGAGCGCTTCGAGGCACCCCTAAGTCAAGTCCGTTTGAGCCGAAATTTCGCACCGGTCATTCTTTTTGTACCAATCTACAAAAGGTCGGTATTCAAAATTCGAACATGGAATTTTGCCCATACATCCATTGTCACCCTAATACTTAAAGAATTGGACGATACCGAATTTTGAATACTTCTTATCGAAAATTGTGATGATTTGCACTGTTCTTTTCTAGAAGTGAAATGGCGGTTAGAAATCAGTTTCAATGAACATTTTACATCCAACATACAGAAACAAAAATATTAATCCATTTTTTTTAAAGATTACTAAATGTAAAAAAAATGTCAATAACGACGGGCTTAGGCGTTTATGAAGCTTGTGTTACTTTGTACTGAGTTTACAGAGAATGTTCTTGAAGCGTGCGGCATACTTGAGAAAGATTTGAAGCTCGTTATATTGTCCAAGGCCGTGCGAACGGGGGTGGGGGGAGGTGTTAGAGGTTTAACCCACCCCCCATGGAGATTTTTTCCAAGTACAATTTTCAGATGAAGTAATAAACTTACCGTAGTACAAAATAAGTGTTAACAAACGTGTCAGAATATTGGGTCGCCTCCGGCGGAATTTTATTCGTAATTACTTTTGGCCTAAATTTCGATTTAGAAGTTAATAAAAGTTCTGTATTGAAACTCAAATCTTGACACTTTGACACACAGAAACACTACCTCGTCTTAAGAATTTTTATTAAGAAGTTTTTATTAACAAGTAAGTAATACAAATGTTATGCTGATATCAAATATTCTTCAAGAAACCAATTTAAACCTCAATTTTATTTTTAGTTTCTTGTTCTTTTAGGGTAAATGATCTTGAGCGGAACTAAATGGCCCAATTCGAAGCAACTCGGAACAGTTGATCAAGCGGTATGGAAAGGGGCTATATCCGAACGAATTTATTTTAGTTCAGCGGGTAGATCTTGGTTTCTGCTTTCTAATGATGATTTGTAAAATATTTTAGAGTAAATCCTAATAACTCTAGAGCTGTTTTACTGAAGAAAGAACTATGATCTTGAGCGGAACCATTTTGTTCTGTAACATCTTTAATAGACCTAATTACTAATCTCTGTGAAAACTACAATTAAATTTCATCTTTAAAGATTGTTAAATTAAAAAATTAACGTTTTTACGTAAATAACAAAAACTTCCCTTCCCTAGCTGTTCTCATAATATCCGTTCAAATTTATTTATTTCTTCAAAAAAGATATACAATTTTCACTTTGATTCCTTTGATTCACTGTATCTTATTTCAAGAGAATCTATTCTCTAAACTCTAATTTTTGTTTTTTTATCTTGAAAATTCAATTCGTAAGTATATTTGAATGATTATTTGAATGTGCGCCGTACGCGTTTAGAGTCATATAGCCCCGAACAACTTTTGAAGGTAATGAAAAAGTCAGTAATACAAAATTAGATGCCTTTAATTACAAATTTTGCAAAAAAAAACTGTACATTTCGCTTGTTTTTGAGAAAAAAAAATCTGATTTTTTTGTGATTTTATCCTAATATTCCGTGATGGATTTTTGTGATGCTAATTCCTTCAATTTCATTGAAAATTCATGATAAATTGGGTCTTTTTTTACTCTTTAGTTGGGAAACATTGAAAATCTTATCATACTTTTCTAATTCTAAGCAAGAAACCTTAATTATATTGACAAACAAAAAATGAAGTTTAAATAGTAATGGCAATGAAGATGGATTCTTATTCTGAAATAACAACTTTACTTTATTGGCTTCGAGAACTTACTCGAACTATGACAAACAATATGTAGAAAGCCTTCCTCCTCCTTCCCGTCATCCCTCTGAAAAAAAGAATCAATTTTTGTGCGCCTGGTTTGATACGCTGTGACACCAACAAAATTAATTTTTGGTTCTATTCGAAATTAATTTTACATCTTTTCTGTCCCTAAAGTTTATATAAAAACCACGTGTGAGACATAAGGCATAAGGCAGCGCACCTAGCGGTTTATTTTGGAAGGTAGTAGTTCCGCTCAAGATCCTGATATTTTTATTGAAAACTTGTTACAATAATCCGAATACTGCTTTTTTATGAGTTTTTCTACCATTTTAGTCATTAAGAATCAGTTTATAACAGCCAAGGTGTTACATAAATTGACGTTCAAAGTCAGCTTAGATTGGTAAAATTGCAGCAGAAATGCGTATGTTTTTAAAGCTTTTAATAAAATTAATTCATTTCATAAATTTTAGCAAAAATAAAAAAGGTTGTGTGAGAAGATCTTAAAAAAATGTTATTTCAACATTTCAATAAGATTCGTAAATAATCGTAGCCTAGATCTTAGAAAACAGTCTTCACGGTACAACTTGGGTGCGAAGTGCACGCAAGTTTTTGTACTTACTTGCACACAACTTTTGAGGCGCAAGTTCAACACGCACCCATTTAAACTCACCGCACTCGAGTGTGCAAGTACAAGTTCGAGCTCGTGCTTGAACTCGGGTGCGCATCCATGTTCAGAATCCAGGAAACGGAATCAAATGCAGAAAGCTTGAGCATCTTAGGTAGCTTTTTTGTTTCAATTCCAATCGCGATGCTGTCTTCGGGTAAAATGTTTGTCTTGATTTAGGCTTTGAGAAAATTATTTAAAAAAAAAACAATCGGCTAGTGGATAAAAAAGTTATTAATGAAAAATCTGTTTTTTGTGCATCTCTTGAGCAAAATATTTCGTAATCCCATTCACGCCTCATTCGCAACCCCTTCCGATGGTCAGATTTTGCTTAATTAGGCTCGTGAACTTCTGGTAAGGCAATGTTTAATTTTAGCTTGGAGCTGGTTAGATTTACCATGTTTTATTCTTCCTATTACTTACGTAAAGTAACCATAACCGGAAAAAACTGCGTGCTTTTGAAAAAAAAGTTCTATATTTCTTTGATTTGGCTCCAAAATTCTGTGATAAGATTCTGTGATGTTTTAATACGATTTTCACTGAAAAATATTTCGCATATGCTTATTTTTACAATATTGCAATTACACTGTATCAATATACAGTGTTAACTTTATAACATTTTCGTGAAATTGATTCAGAAATCCGAAGAAAGTATTGGTATGAAAATTTATTAGTTTGGAAAAGTATACAAAATTTCAAAAATCTGTGAATATTTTGTTCTATGACATAGAATCTGTGACGAAAATATGCTCAAAATTCTGTAAAATTATAGATTGTTCTGTGATTTCGGCAACCTTGACCATAGCTTCTGCAACTTTCAACCGATTTTTGATAAATAAGAACTTAAAATCTTTGTTTTATATCAACATTCAAGTTCCGTATAAAACAAACAATATAAGAATGTTACCATCGCAATAACTTTTCTGTTTTAAGTCCAATCGGATTACAGTCTTCGAGTGGAATATTAGAAAGAAGTGTAGAAAAAAGTTATTAATGAAAAACCAGTATTTTTTGTTCCTCCCGAGCAAAATACCTCAAAATCCTATTCACGTTTGAGACTCAAGCTGCCCTCCCCATGGTCAGATCAATCTGAAATTTGGCATGTGGCCTTCTGGTTCACTAATATTTAACTTTTACTTGGAGCGAGTGAGATTTACCATATCTTTTTCTTTCTATACTATGATAAGTCACCGTGGTTCGCCAAATTATGCAAAAAAGCAAAAAATCCTGTTATGGTAAAGTAACCATAACTTTTTCAATTTTCAAGCGATTTTGATAAACAATCACTTGAAATCTTTGTTTTGAACTGATTTTTAAGTACAAAAGAAAATCGGATTTTTTACATATTACCTTCAAGTCTGAAACTAAAGCTGAAACAAAATTTTCTCTATAAAAATGCGTTTTTTATACAGACCTTGTTCGTTTTTGGCAACATTCGATTTTGGCAACATTCGATTTTGGCAACATTCGATTTTGGCAACATCCGATTTTGGCACTTTTGCCAAAATCGAACGGTTTTTAGAAGCGAAATTACTTTTTAGTTTTCTCTATAACAGGACCAATATAATTTAGACAAACACCAAAAATACGTTTTTACGTTCAAAAATGGTGATAAAATTCAACAACAAAAACAATTTTTTTTTTAAATTTATAAAGTACTCAAAAATTACAAAAAGATGAAAAATTAAAAAAAAAAACAAAAACAAATATAAACAAAAGCCTAAAAATGATAAAACCAACTTAATAATGATGAAGAATGACAAAAACAGCAAAAAATGCCAAAAAAAACAAAGATTATAAACAAAACGAAAATAATGCAAAATGCATCAAAAACATGAAAAAAAAAACTTTAAAAAAATCTAAAAATGGTCGGAAATAGACTTAAAACGTCAATGATAATAAAAATAGTTAGTTTGTAAAAATAAGGGAAAAATTTCAGATAAAACATCGTTCGATTTTGGCAACATTCGATTTTGGCAAGACAAAATTTTCGGGCATGTTGCCAAAAACGTACGGGGTCTGTATATTTTTTTCTATCATAAAGTCACTAATATCAACAATACTGTTAATCATAGGCCCAAAAATAAAGTTCGCATGATCGATAGAAAATTTTTTCACCTTGATTATGCGAATAAGAGATTTCGAATTCACGTCATGCATTAAAAGATATTTGAATTTCAGTACAAATACCTTCTGATTTTTTTTTCAAAATTTCATATTTCGAGCATAACTTAAAAACTGTTCTACTGAGATTTTTTAAATTTTATTCTCGGATTCAGAGCCCAATATCACATTAAAAATATAGGTCATTCAAACGAAGCTTGAAAGACGATAAAAACAATATTTCATGTACGACAGTCTACAAATACTCGAAAAATCTAGTACGGCCTATTATGAACTTTCAGAATCATGAACACTATTTTTCTATGAAGTAATTGTGTAAAAAACAATTAAATAAATAGATGATGTGAAATACAATTTTCAACAACTTACCAGTGAAAAGTTACCACTAACCTTCACTAACTAGGTTACCACTAACCTTACCACTAACCCTTCAAAATTGTTCGGGTCAATATGATAAGATCAAGTATGTTCATTCAAAATGATAATCAAATTAACAACAAAAAAATTGAAATTCAATTTAAAAAAATCGGCTCATAGAGAAATGAAATACAGCTAAGCAAAGCCAAAATTAGATGTCGTTTTTAAAGAAGATCCGAAATAGCGGTTAAAACTTTCATTGGATTCCAACATATCTAAACATCGTCGGATTGATGTTTTCTTGACTATTCCAAACATCAATGAAACATTCAAATACAGCAAAGCTGTCGGAAGGTATGAGTATTTTGAAAATATAATTGTTTTTTTTTTTTACTTTTAATATTTTCTGTCTGAACCAGTTTCTTAAAAGCTGGTAATACATATCGACTAAATTTTGAAATTTTGAGTAGCTTGAATAAATAATCTATACAATGAATATAATATCTTAAAAATCGGATAACATTTACGGCCTGAGGAACGCCATCAAACTGCAACTCAAATTTCCTCGAAACGGATGTTTTTCAAACAGCTTTAGAAGGTTGTGCCATTTAACCATGTGTTTATTTTTGCCATTTGTTATATTTTAGCCATTTTCTTCTTTTCTGTCACTAAAGCCATTTTTTATATTTTTGTCATTGTTGACATTTTGAATATTTGGCCATTTTTCCATTTGTGTCAATTGGATCCTTTTTTTAATAATTTTTAATCATTCAAATTATGCAAAAATTTACATGTTTTCTACTCGCCATGCGATTATTTATCAATTTTATGTTTGCATTTTTTAATGCCTCATAAATATAAACATTGTTTCATGAGGTTTGCGGAGCGAGAGTTGAAACGGATATTCCCAAATGTTTCATAAAATCATCAACCGGTGATTTTATGAAATATTTGGGAATATTTGGGAACTATCTAGTTTCAAACAAACAAATTTTCGGCCGAATTTTTTATTCGGTTTTTCGGCCAACAGACAAAAAAATTTCATCAACAATTTTCAAAAACCAATCATATATATGTATCGGTTTTACCACCCCATAAATAACTCCAAAAATTGCTCAAAAAACAGCAGTGAAATTGAATAACATACGCACAAACGATGGAAAAACTAACCGACGGAAATAATTCATACCGCATTCAACTCCCAGGCATACACAGGCAGAAACATTCAATCTCAGTTCAGCCAGCCACTATGAGTACAAAACTCGGTACGAACCCGAAGCGAACCAAGGTACGAACATCGGGGCGCGCATTCGGGTACAATAAATGTGCTCGAGTTCAGGTTCAAGCTAAACCCAAGTACAAGCTTGTGTGCAAGTTCATAGAAAACTTGCGCCTGGATTTCCGCACTCAAGTCCGCACTCGGTACATGTTTTCGTGAAGACTGTTAGAAAAAGTAAATGGTTCCGCTCAAGATCAGATTTTGACTAGTTCCGCTCAAAATCATTTACCCTATTTGAATGCTCAACTTTACATTCCAACGGGTTTTGAAAATTTAGCCTCATTTTTCCGAGGTTGTCGAAGGTTTTCATTCTGGTTTTATGCGTAATTTTAAATCACATTCGTTTGCTGGTGTTTCGAAAATATTAATTCATATTTGTAAACTAGACTGTTTTAAATGCATGTTCAAACAAATTCTTGGTTCAGAATAATGAGCATAATTTTGAATGATTTATAAATTATTGTCAAAATAGCATTGCTTTAAAACTTTGATTCTGATTTATTGTGTGTTTTAAGTTTGTATGATGTCCAGTAGTTAGAAAACGGTTGTAGAAATCTATTTTCACATTTTTTAAGCACTTTTGGTATTTTTATTATTTCTAGCTACATAAATTTGAATTTCGAAAACCACTCCCCATGGACGGGGTTCTTCGCACGGGCCTGATATTGACAATAGTTGAAATTTACCTGAGAAATTGAGGTTTATAATAAAAACTCATCAAATTTGACCTATTGCTTTAAATTTAACATGGTTGTCATAACTTTTTTAACATCCTTTTTTTTTCAAATCGCTGTGCTGGCCTACTTTTCGAGGAAAGGTCGGAATCCCGTTTGAGTGTTTAGGTATTCTAAATCAACCCAAATGTCGAAAAAAAAACGGTAAAACTTATGTTCTTCAAAATTACGCCAATTAAAAAGTGTTATGAAAATTCCTGCTGAAATGTGTAACCATCATCAATGGACCGGCCATGTCGTCATTTCAAGTTTATTGGTCCAAATTTTGGTAGAAAATAACCGTTTTAAACGTGAAATTCTCTCCGGGAATGATTAATTTATTACCTTTCGTTGGCCATAATGTGTGTGGACTTTTACGAAGCCCTAGAAACCTGAAGAATGATGATTTATCCTACCCATTCATTCTGCCGTGTAAGATCCACCGGGAAGTTCTGCGAGCGGCATTCTCCGATTAGATGTGGCATAACTAATCCCGAGATAATAAAAAAAATACCATACATCCGAACGGTGAGATTCCGATCCGTTGAGCGCTGAATAAAAATGCAAATCGACGGAGATTAATCAAATCATTCCGCAAATTTGTCATATTAGACGAAGATGCCGCTGCGATTGTGTGATGTTGTGGTTTATAGGTTTTTTTTGTTCAATATCTCGCGGTCAAAGCAAGCTAGGCAAGAATCGAAACCAATTCAAATCGCTTCTGTCAGCCATAAAAATGTTGTTCGGTGAAATAAAACAGAAAATGACGACGGCTCGTTCTTCGACTATGTGTGTTTGCTTTTTTGGATTCCTGAGTTCTTCTCGATCTTAATGAGCACCTATTTGCTCTGATCCGTGCAATGGAGCAGTGAAGTCAATCATATATAATTGGTGGCGAATTGATTAGTACGAGTCATTCACCTGGCAAAAATCGTGAGTACTTTTTTAGTTCTAAATTACACATAATGAAGCTGCCCGCAGACATTCGATTATTTAGTTGCAAAGCTTTGACCTGTTCATCAAGTTTAATTCTGGTGATTGATTAAAAAAACACTCTGGTCACATCATTTAAAATGATTCAAAATAATTCTAAATGATTCAAAACCTTTCGAAAGGATTCAAAGTCAATAAAAATTATTTAAAATTGTAAATAGATATTCATACTTTTGAGCACTAATTGAAATCACATTTTTTATAACATGACTGTGAGTTAACACATTTTAGTGTAAGCTTTAAACGTGGATCTTTTTAAGTCTGGAAAGTAGGTAAATTTAAATGTAGAAGTCAATTTAAGGGTAATTGCGTAATTCGGAGCCCATTTTTGGATCAGATAATAATTATGGTCGTTTTGCAACCCGCGAGTAACCCAGATCGTTTGACCTTTCTTCTCTGATTGTAGTCCTTAATTTCGACCAACCAACCACCGCCAATCTTGAATCGAGTTTTAATTGTTGATACTCAGAGGTAGGGTGTTGTCCGCCTGAAAGACTTGATCAACAAAAAAAATACCTTCCACCTTTGGTGTGATGTAGCCGTGTAGGAGTTTTGAATTTGCAAAAGTCGCTCATAAATCAACCCGAACGATACGAGAAAAGAAAATATTGCGGTTGCATTTTACAGTGGATAATTTTGTTATATGTTTCGCTTATCAGGTAGGAGGTAATTAACTCATTTTGAAAATATATTTTTTAAATAATTTTGTAAAAAATAAAAAATAAATTAATTTTCATTTCTCTCTTAAGACTATCAGCAGATGATAATTTTAGTGACAGGACCACAATTTTGAGAAAACGCATCAAAATGGGTTAATCATTTTCGTGGAAGGTCATCTCTCGAAAGCTTCGCACCAGTCCAGGAATCGGCAGCAGCATCATCATCACACTCTGCAGACTGAAAAAAGGAAAAAAACCGAAAAAAAAATCTGCCAGTTTATACAATTAATCATACTCCAGATTAACGGCGTCGGTGGGTTTCTCTTGGGTCCGAGAATGAAACCAACATCAACAGCAAACATGCAAAAAAGGTCCATTATAAAAATAGAGGGAGAGATGTTCCAGAACACAAAGAACAAAAAACCAAGACCTTTAAGTCTGCTTATTGCTGTTTAATTTCTGCAACGCTTTCTTTCCCGAGAATTGGACCGGAGACTGGAGGGTTTTTTTTTCGTTGGGCTTTTGCACTTCTGCATCCTCAAAATGGCTTAATGGAGGTGGCTGGCGCGGGGTGTGCATTCTTGCATCATCATCATCATCATAATCATCTTCAGCTTTGGCTTTAACCTCGTGGCAGCCAGCAGCGGTTGAAGACTTCCGAGAAATGTTGAGACCATTTCAGCAATTTTCAGTAGAGGAAAAATGAACAAAACTGTAACTTTGGCATTCTGTATCATCTGAGATGAACAAACATTATCGTTACAGTCGTCAAAACATTGACAGTACTTAGGGAGGCAAAGTATATTTTCGAGTTTGAGTTCTAGTTAATTTCGGCAACTAGGACTTCTATCATTGCAAAATTAAATCTGTCAGAGATTTCATCAGAAAATTTCTTTAATGTATGGAAAATAGGTATTAAATAGCTCGTGTGAAAATACAGAGATTTGTCTGTTTTGAGTTGTTTTTGACGACTTCAGAGGATTTCTCGCGTACAACGTTCTCTCCATGTCCATGTCCAAGGAATTCGAGTAGTTGAAGGCCACGGTCTGCACACACTGTAAAAGTGGTAAAAATGGTCAAGACGAAAGTGGAGCTTAATCCAGTGAGATCTAGCTTCAGAGGCTGGCTAAGGAGGTGAATATCTCAAATTCTACCATGCAGAGAATAGTTGAAGATGAGTTCAATGAATCATCGAGGGTAAGAGTGAAGCACCATTTAATAACAGAACAAATTAAAGCACTACGACTTTAGCGTTCGAAGCGATTCCTGCCTAAGTTGAAGAAGTAGCAGGGCATATAGTATTAGTTACTGGCCCTTACTCCCGAACGGCTGCACTGCAGCGCGCTGGCTGAAGGGCTGTTCAAGTTAAAAGAAAAATAAGAAGAAGAAGAAGAAGAAGAAGAAGAAGAAGAAGAAGAAGAAGAAGAAGAAGAAGAAGAAGAAGAAGAAGAAGAAGACGAAGAAGAAGAAGCAGCTGATCGTCATGTTCTCAGACGAGAAACTGTTTTCGATTGATCCGGTGTCCAATTTACGTGAAATTCAAGTTTACTACCAAGCATCACACCAGAGTCATAGTATTTGGAGCCAATTCTAGAGTTTGTTTTGATTAGGTCGTATGAACCACTTAACGAGTTTCGAGAAAATCGCTGTGGAAGTTTCAAACCACCTTTTAATTTCTCATTTTAAAAATATCGGTCAGAATTGTTCGGAAGTTTGTAATTCAATTCATAAATAGACGACAAATCCGTTGCTATATTCAATAAGGGTATTATTCAGATCTTACTTGTGTAAATGTACTTACGTCCTTTGGCATTGATTTTTTGGCTCAAACGTCGTTTTTTGAACTGACTAGTGTTATCTTTTAAACTTGATTTCGTTTGTTTAGAACTACGCTTTTCTGCTCCGTTCCGTTCCGTACGTCGAATAAAATAAAGTACAGAACAATCTAAATCCAAAAAATAAGAAGAATCTCCGTTCAAATGTTTCCTGAATCACTGTTGCGGGGGACTGTCTATCAGGAATGTTCTTAACACCTTTTGTTACTATCCTTGAGCCACAGGTGGTAACTCTGTGGAAATATATCTAATGCTGGATTCATCTGTTGTAGAGTATAAATATGCTCAATATTTTAACCAGTAAAAAATAACATTCATTTTAATTACCCACCAATAAATTTAAGCCAGCAGTTCTGTTAGAATAGCCTTAGTCATTCTTTCAAACAGTATTATTCATCTATAAATTTTGTATTTTCCATTAACTTTCACTACTTTCCTAAGCATTTTCTATGACGATGCAAAAAGAGCTATGACCAACTAGTTGAACTGTTTATTTTGCGACCTTTGGCTGCACGGCAACGCAAAAAGTCGTTAAAACTAAATTGTCTCGAAAATGAGAAAGTTATCATACTCTGTTTGGTCAGACCTTCGGATTGGTTTAAAAAAATACGTCTTATCTTGATCGCGATAAACTTAAGAATGACAGTTTATTTTCTTAGCATTCATATTTACAATTTTTCCCTCCAAAACTTTGAAGATGGATACAAAACGAAACAATGACAAACTGGCAACATTTAGGATTAAAATTATGGCAAACGTTCAAGGGGTTTGTGAAAACAAATCTATTGAGTCTATTTTAGAGTGACCAATATGAACGAGATTCATCATACTCTTAATTTCAAATCATGTTTAGAAAGCAATTTTTAATTTAAATGAATCCAAAGTTTTACCAAACATAGAATACATGTTTATCAATCGTTTGCATTCAATAACTGAATTTTGTTTACATTGGTTCATACGACGTAATCAAAACTAACTCTAGAATTACTCCGGTAACTCCGAATCGATTGAAGATGCCTCTTCCAGAGCAACCAAAAGTTACACATAGAAAGCATTGAAAGTTACATATTGGCTGACAAAGAGAATCAACTGCCTAATTCCCTTGAGTAAACTTTATGTACATTTAAATTAACCCTCATCCGCATTAGATTTCATTACCCTAATCAGCACTTGTGGTGTCAATTTGACACCACAAGCTCAAATCGTTATAACTTTTGGCGTGTTAGACCGATTTAAACAAAACTTACATCAAAAGAAACCTTGTAATGTCAGTAAAATATGTTTAGAACATTATATACAGCTAAAGTTACAAGTTTTCTCGTTATTCAGAATGAAAGAAAAAAAATCCGAAAAAACATGCCTCATGAAAACTGCTGTAGTTCATATATTACACGTCCAAAAAAATATTTGCCTTATGCATATGAAAGCTGAAGTTAATGCCTACATCAGGCATGTCAAACTGGGGGTTCGCGGGCCGCATGCGGCCCGCGGCCTAGGTCAATGCGGCCCGCGTTGCCCCGTCTTAAATTGTCACAAAAAAAACACCACTGATTTTTATGTAAAATATTACTGCAGAAAAACTAAAACTGAATGTACCGATTTAACTGATTTTGGCTGCGGCCCTCTACGTCATAAAAATTTTTCAATGCGGCCCGCACACCTAAACGAGTTTGACATGCCTGGCCTACATCATGAAGATAAAAAATATTTTTTTAAATTTTTTTTATGTAATGGTCACAAAAAGTTAAAAAAGTGGTCTAAAAAACCTACTTTTCATTCGATTGCCAGTAAATACTGTTTGAGCGATGGTAGAGTTTTAGAAAAAATATGACAACAAACTTTATTAAAATTCTAACATTTTGCTGTCTTTAGATTTTTTATGCAATAAAAATTGAAATTACTGGAATTTTTCAAAGTTCACTCTTTTGCGCAATTTTCTTACAAATTGAAATTTCATCTGTTTTTGTGGTCCACCGTCAGGTTGTACCCGGATTTTCAGTGCTTTTACTTTGTTTGGACCAATCAAAAGTATATTCATTGGAAAGCTAATTTAATCTACATTCTAGTGAAGTGCAACAAATCACGCTGTGAGATTTCACAAAAATATGAAAATTATAAACGTAAAATCATTCCTGAATTTCTAGAACCACAAGCAGCGCGTCCAGCAAAACGTGTTTGTTTGCTCTCCGAGTAGGTAGGGGAGAGGCGGGCTATATGCGCATATTAAGGAAAACACTCATTATCTCCCTTATTCCGAAAGATAGGAGCCTGAAAACTATATGCACATGAGCGGACATCTGTTTTGTATACGTAAGAGCAATTTTTCTGTTTTAATCTCTTACAGTTTTTGTGAAAATAACTTTATAATAAAAGAAGTCAAAATAGCCGATTTCCGAAACCGGCGGGCTAAATGCGCATATTTATGTCTTAAGCTATATTTCATTTACACTCGCAATATTTTGAAATTATTTAATTGAAAATGGTAGAAACGGATGTTAGGCATACGTCAAGGCTGAAATTTTGGTGAGATTTTTTACATCCCTAGTTCTTTTGCATGAAACATAGTTAAGTATGCCATATGGCCATATTTCATGGTAATATTTTGTTCATATTGTATTTTCATCGGATCAGTATGAAGTTCTTCTTTTTTCGCTGTAAGATCGTGATTTGAGCGTAGATTTAATGTTTCAATGATAGAAAGTAAAAAATGTTTAAGAATAATCTATTTTTCTTGATATAGACATTTAACCTGCCTTGATATGGGCATTCAGAACCTGTCTCGTATTCCAATATCTTATCATCTACAACTTTGCCAAAAGCTTCAATATGTTGAATTTCCGATTTCCAGATGAATAAGAAAGAAAAACCATTAAAATTTTTGTTCACAGAATCTGTACGCACAATAATTAAAGTTCAATGTATTACAACAAAACTGACAAAAATCTTGTTTGAATTTTTTAATTTTTTCGACTTTACATAACAATTTGATTTTTTCATGCCATGTGTTAGAAGCGTACTACCCTCAAACTGCACTGATTAGATATGATGAATCTCTAGCCATATCGTCAATCGGCTGTATGCGCATATTACCTAACATGCGCATTTAGGAACACTTCCCCCTACGGTGGGTGGTGATTCGAGCAGAGAGCGAAGCCGACAGACGAAATAACGATGCGTGTCGTGCATTTCTTCGTCTGTCGGCTTCGCTCTCTGCCCGAATCACCACCCACCGTACCTACTCGGAGAGCAAACAAACACGTTTTGCTGGACGCGCTGCTTGTGGTTCTAGAAATTCAGGAATGATTTTACGTTTATAATTTTCATATTTTTGTGAAATCTCACAGCGTGATTTGTTGCACTTCACTAGAATGTAGATTAAATTAGCTTTCCAATGAATATACTTTTAATTGGTCCAAACAAAGTGAAAGCACTGGAAATCCGGGTACAACCTGACGGTGGACCACAAAAACAGATGAAATTTCAATTTGTAAAAAAATTGCACAAAGTAGTGAACTTTGAAAAATTCCAGTAATTTCAATTTTTATTGCATAAAAAATCTAAAGACAGCAAAATGTTAGAATTTTAATAAAGTTTGTTGTCATATTTTTTCTAAAACTCTACCATCGCTCAAACAGTATTTACTAGCAATCGAATGAAAAGTAGGTTTTTCAGACCACATTTTTGAACTTTTTGTGACCATTTCATTAAAAAAAATTTAAAAAAATATTTCTTATCTTCATGATGTAGGCATTAACTTCAGCTTTCATATGCATAAGGCAAATATTTTTTTGGACGTGTAACATATGAACTACAGCAGTTTTCGTGAGGCATGTTTTTTCGGATTTTTTTTTCTTTCATGCTGAATAACGAGAAAACTTGTAACTTTAGCTGTATATAGTGTTCTAAACATATTTTACTGACATTACAAGGTTTCTATTGATATAAGTTTTATATGAAGTTCTAATAATTCTAACGACTTAAATAGATTTTACTTTTGTGGTGTCAAAATGACACCAAAAGTCGGAAAAGGGAGTTTTTTTGTCCAGGCTTCCAGGGTTCGTCCATAAAAAAAGTAAAGATGAAATATTGAAGAACTTTTGAATTCATTTCGGGTCCCCGAAGAAATTTTTGTATTTTGAAGCTTCTGAAAAAAGTTACAAGCCTTCAAACTTGCAATGGTGTCAAAATGACACCCTAATGCGGATGAGGGTTAACTAAAAAAAACGATTTCTTTTGAAAACAGTTTTTCTTGAAGCCTATACTATGAAAAATATTTTTTCCGAAGAATGCATTTCAATTGGTTATTATTAACGTTATTAGACTTTCAGACAGACAAAAATGGGGTAACTTTTTTCCAGATGATATTCATCACTATTAAGACACTGCTTCGAACATTTTGACGCTGCATTAACAGTGATGAATATCACCCTGAAAAAAGTTACCCCATTTTTGAAGTCTAATGCAGTCTTCGGATTAAATATTTGTCATAGCTTAGGCTTTAAGAAAAACCGTTTTTAAAAGAAATTGGCCGAAGGGGACCAAAGTTATTCATGAAAAACTGGATAGCGTGCTAAATTCTCATCACGAAGGTCAGGGTTCGACCCCAAGCCGGGCAAGTTTTTTTCAACAAATAATTTGGTACTTGGGTGATCATTCTGATGCGATATACCTATGTAGGAAATGTAGGAAAGAAGCAATTGAGCAATTTGTCGAGTTTGGAATCTGCCTCGTATAATTTCGGTTGCACCATGTACTGAACATAGTAAATAATCAAAAGAAGGTGATATCAGTCGGTGCCAAGGGTGCAATTGAGATAGAGGGGCTTATTATGCGACTCGAGTGACGTGACTTACGAAAATTCATATAGTTTTGCTGGCTTAAATAGCCGCTCTAGCCTCGAAATTTTTGTTCGGATGAGCTGTTATTAACTCACCCACCGATACACACATTTCTTTTCTAAAGCTTTTTCTGGAGTCAGGACGAAGACGTGAAATTTCGTGAGTCACGTCACTCGAATCGCAGAATAAGCCCCAGAGAGAGATTTTTTCCCATTTTACTATTTTTGGAAGCTGAATTAAAAGGCCGCTGAAAGCTGAAGATCATTAAGACTTGTTTTGAAACTTGACAGTATCAATAAGATCTTAAATGGTGAGCTGCATAGAACGTACTTCATATCAATGATGGGGCTGAGTAAACTTTTTTTACCTATTTTATTGGACTTTTGGTTGCTTGCGTTGTTTTCATAAAAGCTGGAGTAAACGTTAAAACTGAAGTCTATATGAATATTTTGAAGAGTCAGGTGCATCTGTGAATTTGGGCAAACTCCGGTGAACCAAAGAATGTTGCTTTTCAACTAGATGGAGCCAATGCCATACCTTGAAACATATCCGAACATAGGTGAGGGAGAATAAATATGAAGTTTTGCCCAAAGGATCTTTGGCCTCCTAGCAGTCCGGATTTGAACTCCCCGACTATTTCATATGGGCGTATGTTCAAACGAAGCCTGTGAATCTACTCACCCAAGTCTCGTTTTCAATGTCAGAGGCTTATATTGCGAAGGTATGCTCCCGATTCAGATCTCGCTTTGAGAGAGCAGTTGAGAACGAAAGTTGACAAATCGTGTGATTGTTTCTTTTATGTTTATCACTTGCATGAATGAATAAAAAAAAGTTTTAAAGTCATGATGACATCACGGAAAGTGTTTCAAGCCTTGGGGACAGATTTTTGTGTTTTTATGGAGTATACTGTTGTTTGTAGGCGATGGAAGGCGAAAAGGCGATGAAAAATAATAATAGTATTCTGTCGAATAGAAAGCGGGCTATTTCCCCCGAGAACGTATGTGTTATTTTAAGCATTTAGCACCAGCGTTGAATGTCAAAAAACAGAGGGACTTCAAAAGAGAGCGATTTCTTTGCATTTGGAATGTTAATGATCAAAATTCCACAACTGCTTCACAAGTTGCAGCAATTTGCAACAATTCTTCTCTGAGCACTGGTTTCTCTCATTTCAACTCAAACCTTCTCATTTTCCCGCACAAATTGCCACAAACTACCACAATTTCAATCATTGGCTGCAAAATTTGTGTGATCATTGACGTATCTTCTCCCTTCACCTTAGTCCACTCCCCCACAAAAAACGCAAAATGATATAAGTTATTAATTAACCCAAATTACAACAAAAAACAGCATGATCAATCATTCAAAAACAGGAAACTAAAAACATTTTCAGTAAAAAACCGTAACTTGATCATTTTTGTCATTCTTGTCATTTTTGTCATTTTTGTCATTTTTGCCATTTTTGTCATTTTTGTCATTTTTGTCATTTTTGTCATTTTTGTCATTTTTGTCATTTTTGTCATTTTTGTCACTTTTGTCATTTTTGTCATTTTTGTCATTTTTGTCATTTTTGTCATTTTTGTCATTTTTGTCATTTTTGTCATTTTTGTCATTTTTGTCATTTTTGTCATTTTTGTCATTTTTGTCATTTTTGTCATTTTTGTCATTTTTGTCATTTTTGTCATTTTTGTCATTTTTGTCATTTTTGTCATTTTTGTCAGAAGAAGATGATTTTGCAGGTTTTTAAGTTAAAGTATGAGTTAGAAGTTTTTTAGAAAAATTTTAAACAGAGCTGATATCATTTTACTTTGTTAAATTAATTATTAAAGTCAGAAGATAAAACAAATTTAATTAATGAGGAGCCCCATCGTTTGCAAGTCAGCATCGACAAAGAAGTTAGAAGAATGGTGTCCAAACACGGAATCATTTCCCTGACATCGCGCCTTAATATCCGCAAACTTCTTCTTCTTTTGTGGTCTCGGATAACAGTTAGAGGAGGTAGTCGTTCCCCGTACATTTAACGATCCCCACTGATTAGTCTCGGGGTCATAATAAGAAGAAAAAAGACGTAAATGGAGAGACAAATCGCTCGAACAACACACAAAATTTGTTTGTTCCTCCACAGGAGCCGTTCAAAAGAGAAAAAAAAACTCCGGGATCAAGAAACATTAAAATTACAGACCCCATCCGAAACCGACAAACAAATCACCTCCAATTGAGCTCACGAGACGGAATCCAAGATCCACAATCCGGCTGCAGCTTGGTGAGCTGGAGAAGATAAAAATCCCAATTCCAAACTCGAGCTGTGGCTGGCTGCTTAACGTATCAGATTAAGTGATAAGCGAAAATCTCTTCCGCAACAGCCAAACGACAGCAAGCCATTAACCCGGTCGGCGCACACCATCATCATCTTCTCACTTTTCCCTCACATTTCATCTCCCGAAAGAGGTTGGGGGAAAACTGCAAATTAAATAACCACGTTGTTCTTATTGCTGTTTCAGATGTTCCCTTTATTTCTCAAAGGTATTCGTAATTCGACAGAGTTCCCCCTCGAAAACTGTGTTGCCCCAAGGAGGGGTTCGTTCAATGAACCTTTTTTCCAGAAAATTTGCTGTTGGGGATCCCAAGGCTGGTATCAGCGTTTGGATTCTTTTTTTTTCTCTCGAGAAACAACATCCTTGGACCCGTCATTCATTGTGGCGGGGGCAGCAATTTTTTATTCTCGTTTTCCTCTCGGTGTTGCACCAAGCAGCAGCAACACGCCAAACAGAAGATTTTCAGGCCCAGATTCGGACCCCCGTAATCTGGTCGCGTAAAGCTGAGTAAAACATGAGATTCGACCCCACGTCACTGACTGCTGATGCACAAACCGGTCGATTGGGCAGGGATGTTCAAACCGGATCGAGTCGAAATAAATTCTTAAATCAGACCTTTTTAACATTTTTGACATTTTTGACATTTTTGACATTTTTGACATTTTTGACATTTTTGACATTTTTGACATTTTTGACATTTTTGACATTTTTGACATTTTTGACATTTTTGACATTTTTGACATTTTTGACATTTTTGACATTTTTGACATTTTTGACATTTTTGACATTTTTGACATTTTTGACATTTTTGACATTTTTGACATTTTTGACATAATTGACATTTTTGACATTTTAGACATTTTTGACATATTTAAATTTTTTGACATTTTTGAAATTTTTGATATTTTTGACATTTTTGATATTCTTGACATTTTTGACATTTTTGACATTTTTGACATTTTTGACATTTTTGACATTTTTGACATTTTTGACATTTTTGACATTTTTGACATATTTGACAATTTTGACAATTTTGACATTTTTGACATTTTTGACATTTTTGACATTTTTGACATTTTTGACATTTTTGACATTTTTGACATTTTTGACATTTTTGACATTTTTGACATTTTTGACATTTTTGACATTTTTGACATTTTTGAAATTTTTGACATTTATCTACATTTATCGACATTTTTGACATTTTTGACATTTTTGACATTTTTGACATTTTTGACATTTTTGACATTTTTGACATTTTTGACATTTTTGACATTTTTGACATTTTTGACATTTTTGACATTTTTGACATTTTTGACAGTTTTGACATTTTTGACATTTTTGACATTTTTGACATTTTTGACATTTTTGACATTTTTGACATTTTTGACATTTTTGACATTTTTGACATTTTTGACATTTTTGACATTTTTGACATTTTTGACATTTTTGACATTTTTGACATTTTTGACATTTTTGACATTTTTGACATTTTTGACATTTTTGACATTTTTGACATTTTTGACATTTTTGACATTTTTGACATTTTTGACATTTTTGACATTTTTGACATTTTTGACATTTTTGACATTTTTGACATTTTTGACATTTTTGACATTTTTGACATTTTTGACATTTTTGACATTTTTGACATTTTTGACATTTTTGACATTTTTGACATTTTTGACATTTTTGACATTTTTGACATTTTTGACATTTTTGACATTTTTGACATTTTTGACATTTTTGACATTTTTGACATTTTTGACATTTTTGACATTTTTGACATTTTTGACATTTTTGACATTTTTGACATTATTGACATTTTTGACATTTTTGACATTTTTGACATTTTTGACATTTTTGTCATTTTTGACATTTCTGACATTTATTGACATTTTTGTCATTTTTGACATTTTTGACATTTATCGACATTTATCGACATTTTTGACATTTTTGACATTTCCGACATTTTTGACATTTTTGACATTTTTGACATTTTTGACATTTTTGACATTTTTGACATTTTTGACATTTTTGACATTTTTGACATTTTTGACAATTTTGACATTTTTGACATTTTTGATATTTTTGACATTTTTGACATTTTTGACATTTTTGACATTTTTGACATTTTTGACATTTTTGACATTTTTGACATTTTTGACATTTTTGACATTTTTGACATTTTTGACATTTTTGACATTTTTGACATTTTTGACATTTTTGTCATTTTTGACATTTTTGACATTTTTGACATTTTTGACATTTTTGACATTTTTGACATTTTTGACATTTTTGACATTTTTGACATTTTTGACAATTTTGACATTTTAGACATTTTTGACATTTATCGACATTTTTGACATTTTTGACATTTCCGACATTTTTGACATTTTTGACATTTTTGACATATTTGACAATTTTGACAATTTTGACATTTTTGACATTTTTGACATTTTTGACATTTTTGACATTTTTGACAATTTTGACATTTTAGACATTTTTGACATTTTTGACATTTTTGACATTTTTGACATTTTTGACATTTTTGACATTTTTGACATTTTTGACAATTTTGACATTTTTGACATTTTTGACATTTTTGACATTTTTGACATTTTTGACATTTTTGACATTTTTGACATTTTTGACATTTTTGACATTTTTGACATTTTTGACATTTTTGACATTTTTGACATTTTTGACATTTTTGACATTTTTGACATTTTTGACATTTTTGACATTTTTGACATTTTTGACATTTTTGACATTTTTGACATTTTTGACATTTTTGACATTTTTGACATTTTTGACATTTTTGACATTTTTGACATTTTTGACATTTTTGACATTTTTGACATTTTTGACATTTTTGACATTTTTGACATTTTTGACATTTTTGACATTTTTGACATTTTTGACATTTTTGACAGATTACACATTTTTAAAATTTTTGGTATTATTGACATTTTTGTCATTTTTGACATTTTTGACATTTATCGACATTTTTGTCATTTTTGACATTTTTCAACAATTATCGACATTTTTGACATTTTTGACATTTTTGACATTTTTGACATTTTTGACATTTTTGACATTTATCGACATTTATCGACATTTATCGACATTTTTGACATTTTTGACATTTTTGACATTTTTGACATTTTTGACATTTTTGACATTTTTGACATTTTTGACATTTTTGACATTTTTGACATTTTTGACATTTTTGACATTTTTGACATTTTTGACATTTTTGACATTTTTGACATTTTTGACATTTTTGACATTTTTGACATTTTTGACATTTTTGACATTTTTGACATTTTTGACATTTTTGACATTTTTGACATTTTTGACATTTTTGACATTTTTGACATTTTTGACATTTTTGACATTTTTGACATTTTTGACATTTTTGACATTTTTGACATTTTTGACATTTTTGACATTTTTGACATTTTTGACATTTTTGACATTTTTGACATTTTTGACATTTTTGACATTTTTGACATTTTTGACATTTTTGACATTTTTGACATTTTTGACATTTTTGACATTTTTGACATTTTTGACATTTTTGACATTTTTGACATTTTTGACATTTTTGACATTTTTGACATTTTTGACATTTTTGAAATTTTTTACATTTTTTACATTTTTGACATTTTTGATATTATTGACATTTTTGTCATTTTTGTCATTTTTGACATTTTTGACAGTTTTGACGTATATCGACATTTTTGTCATTTTTGACATTTTTGACATTTATCGACATTTTTGTCATTTTTGACATTTCTGACATTCATCGACATTTTTGTCATTTCTGACATTTTTGACATTTATCGACATTTATCGACATTTTTGACATTTTTGACATTTATCGACATTCATCGACATTTTTGACATTTTTGACATTTTTGACATTTTTGACATTTTTGACATTTTTGACATTTTTGACATTGTTGACATTGTTGACATTTTTGACATTTTTGACATTTTTGACTTTTTTTTCATTTCCGACATTTTTGACATTTTTGACATTTTTGACATTTTTGACATTTTTGACATTTTTGACATTTTTGACATTTTTGACATTTTTGACATTTTTGACATTTTTGACAATTTTGACATTTTTGACATTTTTGACATTTTTGACATTTTTGACATTTTTGACATTTTTGACATTTTTGACAATTTTGACAATTTTGACAATTTTGACAATTTTGACAATTTTGACAATTTTGACAATTTTGACAATTTTGACAATTTTGACAATTTTGACAATTTTGACAATTTTGACAATTTTGACAATTTTGACAATTTTGACAATTTTGACAATTTTGACAATTTTGACAATTTTGACAATTTTGACAATTTTGACAATTTTGACAATTTTGACAATTTTGACAATTTTGACAATTTTGACAATTTTGACAATTTTGACAATTTTGACAATTTCGACAATTTTGACAATTTTGACAATTTTGACAATTTTGACAATTTTGACAATTTTGACAATTTTGACAATTTTGACAATTTTGACAATTTTGACAATTTTGACAATTCTGACAATTTTGACAATTTTGACAATTTTGACAATTTTGACAATTTTGACAATTTTGACAATTTTGACAATTTTGACAATTTTGACAATTTTGACAATTTTGACAATTTTGACAATTTTGACAATTTTGACAATTTTGACAATTTTGACAATTTTGACAATTTTGACAATTTTGACAATTTTGACAATTTTGACAATTTTGACAATTTTGACAATTTTGACAATTTTGACAATTTTGACAATTTTGACAATTTTAACAATTTTGACAATTTTGACAATTTTGACAATTTTGACAATTTTGACAATTTTGACAATTTTGACAATTTTGACAATTTTGACAATTTTGACAATTTTGACAATTTTGACAATTTTGACAATTTTGACAATTTTGACAATTTTGACAATTTTGACAATTTTGACAATTTTGACAATTTTGACAATTTTGACAATTTTGACAATTTTGACAATTTTGACAATTTTGACAATTTTGACAATTTTGACAATTTTGACAATTTTAACAATTTTGACAATTTTGACAATTTTGACAATTTTGACAATTTTGACAATTTTGACAATTTTGACAATTTTGACAATTTTGACAATTTTGACAATTTTGACAATTTTGACAATTTTGACAATTTTGACAATTTTGACAATTTTGACAATTTTGACAATTTTGACAATTTTGACAATTTTGACAATTTTGACAATTTTGACAATTTTGACAATTTTGACAATTTTGACAATTTTGACAAATTTGACAATTTTGACAATTTTGACAATTTTGACAATTTTGACAATTTTGACAATTTTGACAATTTGGCAATTTTGTCAATTTTGTCAATTTTGTCAATTTTGTCAATTTTGTCAATTTTGTCAATTTTGTCAATTTTGTCAATTTTGTCAATTTTGTCAATTTTGTCAATTTTGTCAATTTTGTCAATTTTGTCAATTTTGTCAATTTTGTCAATTTTGTCAATTTTGTCAATTTTGTCAATTTTGTCAATTTTGTCAATTTTGTCAATTTTGTCAATTTTGTCAATTTTGTCAATTTTGTCAATTTTGTCAATTTTGTCAATTTTGTCAATTTTGTCAATTTTGTCAATTTTGTCAATTTTGTCAATTTTGTCAATTTTGTCAATTTTGTCAATTTTGTCAATTTTGTCAATTTTGTCAATTTTGTCAATTTTGTCAATTTTGTCAATTTTGTCAATTTTGTCAATTTTGTCAATTTTGTCAATTTTGTCAATTTTGTCAATTTTGTCAATTTTGACAATTTTGTCAATTTTGTCAATTTTGTCGATTTTGTCAATTTTGTCAATTTTGTCAATTTTGTCAATTTTGTCAATTTTGTCAATTTTGTCAATTTTGTCAATTTTGTCAATTTTGTCAATTTTGTCAATTTTGTCAATTTTGTCAATTTTGTCAATTTTGTCAATTTTGTCAATTTTGTCAATTTTGTCAATTTTGTCAATTTTGTCAATTTTGTCAATTTTGTCAATTTTGTCAATTTTGTCAATTTTGTCAATTTTGTCAATTTTGTCAATTTTGTCAATTTTGTCAATTTTGTCAATTTTGTCAATTTTGTCAATTTTGTCAATTTTGTCAATTTTGTCAATTTTGTCAATTTTGTCAATTTTGTCAATTTTGTCAATTTTGTCAATTTTGTCAATTTTGTCAATTTTGTCAATTTTGTCAATTTTGTCAATTTTGTCAATTTTGTCAATTTTGTCAATTTTGTCAATTTTGTCAATTTTGTCATTTTTGTCAATTTTGTCAATTTTGTCAATTTTGTCAATTTTGTCAATTTTGTCAATTTTGTCAATTTTGTCAATTTTGTCAATTTTGTCAATTTTGTCAATTTTGTCAATTTTGTCAATTTTGTCAATTTTGTCAATTTTGTCAATTTCGTCAATTTTGTCAATTTTGTCAATTTCGTCAATTTTGTCAATTTTGTCAATTTTGTCAATTTTGTCAATTTTGTCAATTTTGTCAATTTTGTCAATTTTGTCAATTTTGTCAATTTTGTCAATTTTGTCAATTTTGTCAATTTTGTCAATTTTGTCAATTTTGTCAATTTTGTCAATTTTGTCAATTTTGTCAATTTTGTCGATTTTGTCAATTTTGTCAATTGTGTCAATTTTGTCAATTTTGTCAATTTTGTCAATTTTGTCAATTTTGTCAATTTTGTCAATTTTGTCAATTTTGTCAATTTTGTCAATTTTGTCAATTTTGTCATTTTTGTCAATTTTGTCAATTTTGTCAATTTTGTCAATTTTGTCTATTTTGTTATTTTTGTCAATTTTGTCAATTTTGTCAATTTTGTCAATTTTGTCAATTTTGTCAATTTTGTCACTCTGTTGTGGTATGAGCCTACTTGGTTGAATTTTGTCAATTTTGTCAATTTTGTCAATTTTGTCAATTTTGTCAATTTTGTCAATTTTGTCAATTTTGTCAATTTTGTCAATTTTGTCAATTTTGTCAATTTTGTCAATTTTGTCAATTTTGTCAATTTTGTCAATTTTGTCAATTTTGTCAATTTTGTCAATTTTGTCAATTTTGTCAATTTTGTCAATTTTGTCAATTTTGTCAATTTTGTCAATTTTGTCAATTGTGTCAATTTTTTCAATTTTTTCAATTTTGTCAATTTTGTCAATTTTGTCAATTTTGTCAATTTTGTCAATTTTGTCAATTTTGTCAATTTTGTCAATTTTGTCAATTTTGTCAATTTTGTCAATTTTGTCAATTTTGTCAATTTTGTCAATTTTGTCAATTGTGTCAATTTTTTCAATTTTTTCAATTTTGTCAATTTTGTCAATTTTGTCAATTTTGTCAATTTTGTCAATTTTGTCAATTTTGTCAATTTTGTCAATTTTGTCAATTTTGTCAATTTCGTCAATTTTGTCAATTTTGTCAATTTTGTCAATTTTGTCAATTTTGTCAATTTTGTCAATTTTGTCAATTTTGTCAATTTTGTCAATTTTGTCAATTTTGTCAATTTTGTCAATTTTGTCAATTTTGTCAATTTTGTCAATTTTGTCAATTTTGTCAATTTTGTCAATTTTGTCAATTTTGTCAATTTTGTCAATTTTGTCAATTTTGTCAATTTTGTCAATTTTGTCAATTTTGTCAATTTTCTCAATTTTGTCAATTTTGTCAATTTTGTCAATTTTGTCAATTTTGTCAATTTTGTCAATTTTGTCAATTTTGTCAATTTTGTCAATTTTGTCAATTTTGTCAATTTTGTCAATTTTGTCAATTTTGTCAATTTTGTCATTTTTGTCAATTTTGTCAATTTTGTCAATTTTGTCAATTTTGTCAATTTTGTCAATTTTGTCAATTTTGTCAATTTTGTCAATTTTGTCAATTTTGTCAATTTTGTCAATTTTGTCAATTTTGTCAATTTTGTCAATTTTGTCAATTTTGTCAATTTTGTCAATTTTGTCAATTTCGTCAATTTTGTCAATTTTGTCAATTTTGTCAATTTTGTCAATTTTGTCAATTTTGTCAATTTTGTCAATTTTGTCAATTTTGTCAATTTTGTCAATTTTGTCAATTTTGTCAATTTTGTCAATTTTGTCAATTTTGTCAATTTTGTCAATTTTGTCGATTTTGTCAATTTTGTCAATTTTGTCAATTTTGTCAATTTTGTCAATTTTGTCAATTTTGTCAATTTTGTCAATTTTGTCAATTTTGTCAATTTTGTCAATTTTGTCAATTTTGTCAATTTTGTCAATTTTGTCAATTTTGTCAATTTTGTCAATTTTGTCAATTTTGTCAATTTTGTCAATTTTGTCAATTTTGTCAATTTTGTCAATTTTGTCAATTTTGTCAATTTTGTCAATTTTGTCATTTTTGTCAATTTTGTCAATTTTGTCAATTTTGTCAATTTTGTCAATTTTGTCTATTTTGTCATTTTTGTCAATTTTGTCAATTTTGTCAATTTTGTCAATTTTGTCAATTTTGTCAATTTTGTCAATTTTGTCAATTTTGTCAATTTTGTCAATTTTGTCAATTTTGTCAATTTTGTCAATTTTGTCAATTTTGTCAATTTTGTCAATTTTGTCAATTTTGTCAATTTTGTCAATTTTGTCGATTTTGTCAATTTTGTCAATTTTGTCAATTTTGTCAATTTTGTCAATTTTGTCAATTTTGTCAATTTTGTCAATTTTGTCAATTTTGTCAATTTTGTCAATTTTGTCAATTTTGTCAATTTTGTCAATTTTGTCGATTTTGTCAATTTTGTCAATTTTGTCAATTTTGTCAATTTTGTCAATTTTGTCAATTTTGTCAATTTTGTCAATTTTGTCAATTTAGTCAATTTTGTCAATTTTGTCAATTTTGTCAATTTTGTCAATTTTGTCAATTTTGTCAATTTTGTCAATTTTGTCAATTTTGTCAATTTTGTCAATTTTGTCAATTTTGTCAATTTTGTCAATTTTGTCAATTTTGTCAATTTTGTCAATTTTGTCAATTTTGTCAATTTTGTCAATTTTGTCATTTTTGTCAATTTTGTCAATTTTGTCAATTTTGTCAATTTTGTCATTTTTGTCAAATTTGTCAATTTTGTCAATTTTGTCAATTTTGTCAATTTTGTCAATTTTGTCAATTTTGTCAATTTTGTCAATTTTGTCAATTTTGTCAATTTTGTCAATTTTGTCAATTTTGTCAATTTTGTCAATTTTGTCAATTTTGTCAATTTTGTCAATTTTGTCAATTTTCTCAATTTTCTCAATTTTGTCAATGTTCTCAATTTTGTCAATTTTGTCAATTTTGTCAATTTTGTCAATTTTGTCAATTTTGTCAATTTTGTCAATTTTGTCAATTTTGTCAATTTTGTCAATTTTGTCAATTTTGTCAATTTTGTCAATTTTGTCAATTTTGTCAATTTTGTCAATTTTGTCAATTTTGTCAATTTTGTCAATTTTGTCAATTTTGTCAATTTTGTCAATTTTGTCAATTTTGTCAATTTTGTCAATTTTGTCAATTTTGTCAATTTTGTCAATTTTGTCAATTTTGTCAATTTTGTCAATTTTGTCAATTTTGTCAATTTTGTCAATTTTGTCGATTTTGTCAATTTTGTCAATTTTGTCAATTTTGTCAATTTTGTCAATTTTGTCAATTTTGTCAATTTTGTCAATTTTGTCAATTTTGTCAATTTTGTCAATTTTGTCAATTTTGTCAATTTTGTCAATTTTGTCAATTTTGTCAATTTTGTCAATTTTGTCAATTTTGTCAATTTTGTCAATTTTGTCAATTTTGTCAATTTTGTCAATTTTGTCAATTTTGTCAATTTTGTCAATTTTGTCAATTTTGTCAATTTTGTCATTTTTGTCAATTTTGTCAATTTTGTCAATTTTGTCAATTTTGTCAATTTTGTCTATTTTGTCATTTTTGTCAATTTTGTCAATTTTGTCAATTTTGTCAATTTTGTCAATTTTGTCAATTTTGTCAATTTTGTCAATTTTGTCAATTTTGTCAATTTTGTCAATTTTGTCAATTTTGTCAATTTTGTCAATTTTGTCAATTTTGTCAATTTTGTCAATTTTGTCAATTTTGTCAATTTTGTCAATTTTGTCAATTTTGTCAATTTTGTCAATTTTGTCGATTTTGTCAATTTTGTCAATTTTGTCAATTTTGTCAATTTTGTCAATTTTGTCAATTTTGTCAATTTTGTCAATTTTGTCAATTTTGTCAATTTTGTCGATTTTGTCAATTTTGTCAATTTTGTCAATTTTGTCAATTTTGTCAATTTTGTCAATTTTGTCAATTTTGTCAATTTTGTCAATTTTGTCAATTTAGTCAATTTTGTCAATTTTGTCAATTTTGTCAATTTTGTCAATTTTGTCAATTTTGTCAATTTTGTCAATTTTGTCAATTTTGTCAATTTTGTCAATTTTGTCAATTTTGTCAATTTTGTCAATTTTGTCAATTTTGTCATTTTTGTCAATTTTGTCAATTTTGTCAATTTTGTCAATTTTGTCAATTTTGTCAATTTTGTCTATTTTGTCATTTTTGTCAATTTTGTCAATTTTGTCAATTTTGTCAATTTTGTCATTTTTGTCAATTTTGTCAATTTTGTCAATTTTGTCAATTTTGTCAATTTTGTCAATTTTGTCAATTTTGTCAATTTTGTCAATTTTGTCAATTTTGTCAATTTTGTCAATTTTGTCAATTTTGTCAATTTTGTCAATTTTGTCAATTTTGTCAATTTTGTCAATTTTGTCAATTTTGTCAATTTTCTCAATTTTCTCAATTTTCTCAATTTTGTCAATTTTGTCAATTTTGTCAATTTTGTCAATTTTGTCAATTTTGTCAATTTTGTCAATTTTGTCAATTTTGTCAATTTTGTCAATTTTGTCAATTTTGTCAATTTTGTCAATTTTGTCAATTTTGTCAATTTTGTCAATTTTGTCAATTTTGTCAATTTTGTCAATTTTGTCAATTTTGTCAATTTTGTCAATTTTGTCAATTTTGTCAATTTTGTCAATTTTGTCAATTTTGTCAATTTTGTCAATTTTGTCAATTTTGTCAATTTTGTCAATTTTGTCAATTTTGTCAATTTTGTCAATTTTGTCAATTTTGTCAATTTTGTCAATTTTGTCAATTTTGTCAATTTTGTCAATTTTGTCATTTTTGTCAATTTTGTCAATTTTGTCAATTTTGTCAATTTTGTCAATTTTGTCAATTTTGTCTAACTAGAATTTTTTTTTTTAGAAAATTAAACATTTTCAAATTCAAGCAAGACATTACCGCGAACACTTTAAACATTTTAGTTAAAAATGAAGAACAGACATTTAAATTAAGATGAATAATGAGTAAAATTTGAATTATTTTTGCCAAAAAGTGATAATATTTTTTTTAATATACTCAAGAGTTTGGTAGATTTAGCTTAGTTGATTTGAACGTATGTATGCATATTTTTAAGACATTAAGGATTTAAATAAATCTTATTCTATGCTCAAATCAAATAAGGTAAATCTATCAGATTCTTGAGCAAATTAAAAACAATTCCACCATCGATGAAAGCTAGTTCCTATTTTGTTACTAAAAATGAGGTTTTTGAATGTAGCTACCTAAACTTGCCACTTTGCGCGGTTTTATTCGGGTTGGCACGGATATTTTTATTAAACTTTGACAACATACACTCATCAAATACCATCCAGAACATTAATTTTACAACAGCTATAAGAACACATAATACCCGTTTTTTTAATTATCTACAACCCTGTCGGTCGTTTACAACTTTAGGGCAGAAACGAATTTCTTCCATCGGACCAACCAAATATAACATCTTACCCAATGATCTTAAAGAAATAAATAGTAGATCCATATTCAAAAACAAACTGCTTCAAATATTTAAGGAAAAAAATTAGTCGTTAAATAAATCGAACAAAGCAAGCTTTTATGATATTTTTATTTATGTAGCTTAAATTTAGTGTAACCTTAATTTTAAAATGTAAAGTATCTTGTAACTTCTAGTATAATCTATTTTGTTTAAATTTTGTTTGTCTCAAACATGAATCTCTTCAAAGGAAATCTTTTTTCCATTGAGATTCATAGCGTAAATTAGTTTAAATAGTATTAAAAAAAAAAAAAAGAAAAAAAGAAAACATTTAGGAGAAGTCTGGTCCGGATGCCCGGATTCCATTTTTCTCTCGAATTTTTCTCCGATTTTTTCACTTAATTCGCCGAAACTAAATTAAAAAAAAAAACAAATTGTGTTTCTTATTTATGAGTCCAAAACGCAATTTTTTGAGCAAGTTTTATGAAAATAATCATGGAAATTTATTTGAAAACCTAGACACGATTTGAAATCTGCTGATAAGTTTGTATTTTAATATGTCTTCATTAATTTTTTTAAATTTTTGTTGATAAATTATTGGGTCGAAAAAATTTGCTCGGATATTGCCCGGATTTTTGGTCGAATAGCCCGAATTTGTCCGGCCCAGATATGTGTGGTAAAATTTTTGGCAAGCTTAAACTAACCACTATAAAAATTCGTGACGTATTTTCAAAAGTTACTATTCAATTTGAAAACCAATGCCTAATGTTGAAGAACTTAAAAATGAGTAATCAATTAATACCTATTAAATTTTTTAAAGTTTCTTTCATCAATGCATCGTTTGAACGAAAAATATTATAAGAAAAAATCAGACACAAAAAATCCCCCATGAGACGGTTCTTCCTACGGCCCTGTTTCAAGTGACTAGGTACGAAATCTGATTACAGAAATTGGTTTGATCTTTTTTTTTAAATCATTCAGGTTCAGAAGGACTTATAAGATGTATTGCATTGTCAAAAAGCTAAATTTGTATTCCAAATTTAAATCTACCTATTACCAACCTTTTTCGTTCTGTTTTTCATGTGTCTGTGTCTCCAAGCCTAAGGTTGCCAAATTGCCCGGATATTTATTACCAAATTTGAGAAGAGTCATTGAAAAAAGCCCCAATTTAGCCCGGATTAAAAAAGAAATATTTATGCGTCAAAAACGAAATTTTTATGAGTAAGTTTTACAAAAATATTCATAAAAGGGTTTTTTGAAGCCAAACATACAATTTAAAATTTGTCGATAAATTTTGATGAAAAAATTTATTATTCATTTTTTTTTTCAATTTTTGTTGAGTAATTTTTGAGTTTTGACAAAATTTGCCCAAATATTGCCCAAATTTTTGGTCGTCAATTTGAAAACAAATGCCCGGATTTTGCCAGGTTTTTATATAAAATTGCCGGGATTTGCCCGGTACGGCTACGTGCTGAAAAAATTCTGGCAACCTTATTCAAGCCCTAATCATCTCTAGATTGACAACTTTTAAAATATATTAATATCGATTAAATGCTCCAAGCATCATCTAGCTTGCTTGAGAACCACCTCGATTTCGGCCCTCATGCAAAAAAAACACACAACAATTTGCCATCCCCAACTGAGCGAGCGACAGACGATCGACCTGACAATATTCCACACTGGAGAGCAGCAGCGTTTCTAAATCATAATCACAGCGTTCTTTCCGTCCTTCCATTCCTCCTCCATTTAGTCAGTGGGGTCTTCGATGAGACCCAGGTAATTGTATGCCTTTGCGAGGGAAGCCAGCAAATATGGTAAAAAAGACAAATCAGAGAATCCCCCAAGATCATCGCCATCGTCCAAAACGTCGATCAATTCCGAGGAACGAGGGACCTGAGGAAAAAAGGTAGACGTTCTATGTTGTACTTGCAATTATGTAGATTACCCGGGATTACCGTTAGTTTTGCGCGTAAAATACCTACGCCAATCGACGAACGTCGAGCGAAGGTCCCAGAACCAGATTCTTGTGCTGAACCGGCAGGCTGGCTGCCTGCGTCAGAGATAGAACGTTGAAAGAGCGCCCCATCTAGGCGTCTATCAGCTGGGCAGCTGCGAGATGCGATTGTTCATGGTCCATCGATTGATTCAAACCTTCCTACGCAAGAAAAAAACCACAAGAGGAATGGGGGGATGATCGGTGGCCTTCCAAGAAATTGTTGAATAAAAACGGGGCCAAAAGTGCAGTTGTTCAGTCAGCCAAGCCAATCTCTGACCGAGCTCAGCACGCAAATTCTCCAATTGGCCCGGCTAAGCCCGACTGGTGGTTTAAGTCACGCTTTTCTGGAGAGACCCTGCCTCGCGAATCGCGGATGCTGTGCTGCTCTTCGGAAAGCCATTTGGTCTGCTGGATATCTAGCCAGGCTAATTGAGCTTACCTCGTGGCTTTCAGCACCAGGCAAAAGGCACGAGCTGAATCTGGCCTGGACCGAGATATTTTACGCCCTGTCAAATCGCGATATGCCCGTGTGTTGTTGTAGTTACAACAGTACATACGCATGTTTGTGGATTACTTGTACAAGCCGCGGGCAAGTGAGTCCGCCATGCGATTTGCTGATGTAGTACCTGAAGTAAGTATGTAAGCATGTTCCATGGGGGTAATTTTTCTCCTCAATGCATAGCACTTGGCACTTTCTTCGCCTTCTCTTTCTTTTTCCCTTGATTTTCGTTGTTTCCCGCGTGCCAATTAGTGGTGAATTTATTCTTCCAAACATTCCTCCGGTTGAGCTTGAGGGCGCCGTTAGGCGCTACGGATTGATTGCTAGAATTTTCCAGCACCGATTTGACAGCTTCCAATCAAGGGATGAAAAATCCAGAAGTAATCGACACATCAACTTTTTTTTTAAATATTTATTTCATACAATTTTTAAGAAACATTCTTAACCGTTTCAATTTTCAAAAAACCACAATCACCAACTTTAAGCTTACAAATTCCGGTTGAAGAATCCCCTCCAAAGAGCTTCCTGTAATCGTCCATCGTACAGAGGAACATCCGGTAAGCCTGTTCAGCCTTATTCGGAGTGCGGAAAACTTCCTCCCGATCGAAGCACTGTTGAAGTTCCTTTATGTACTGTTTTTCCGATGTTCCGGAGTAAAAGTTCCTAAACAGCTCGAACACTCCACCCCACTCCACCTCGTTGTTATCGTTTAGAAATCCAGTCAATACGCCGAGGCAGCGAGCGATCCGATGCACCTCCGGATGATCCGGATACTCGTGGTTGGTGAAAAGCTTCCGGAACTTTTCCGGTGTTCCCAGCAGCTCGAAACACTCTCGCTCAGCCTTGCGGAAAGCTTTTCCGTCCCATTCGATGGCGCAGATGGAAACCGCCAGCTGTTGAAATAAAAACCAAATAATCGACTATCAAATTTTTCCAATAGATTAACATGATTAAACCTACCAGCAAAATGTTCTGAAAATACAAAAACCTTCTCATTGTGGTGGACGCACTTCAACTAATCTAATTATGCTGGAGTATGAGCTTTTATAAGCGAAAAAGATGCATCTCGCTTTCGACAAATGACAAAATGACAAGAAGACAAGTTCATTCTTCGGCACGTGTTGGTAATAAAATTAATTATTTTATTATGTTTTATTTTTCCCAACCACAGTGTATCATCATCAGGTGAGGACCAAGCTTGCTTTCACACTAATTTGTATGCTTGCTTTTTATTTACGCGTCCTGGAAGCTGTGAACATGCTACTTTAATTAAAGATGACATGAAAGGAAGCAGTTTTTTTTAATAATTTTTTTTATTTATGTACTTCGTACAATTTTTTAAACCTTACATTTACATTCAGGGCCGAAGGAAGAACCACTTCATGCGAGGGGGGAGGGGATTACTGGCCTATTTTTTCTATGCTGTTCTTGCTCAAACAATGCACAAATTTAAGAAAAATCAAAAAGGAATTTTCTGAAATACTGTTTGATCATTCATTTTTGAGTATTTTTCACATTAAGTTTTCTTATTAAATAAAAACTTTTGAAAATACCTTTTTGAAAATACATCCTAGAATCTTAAAAATTTTAATTTTGATTTGTATAAGGAATCCTTTAGTGATGACTGCAAATGCAACTTATTTTCATCGATGATCGAAATCTTTGAATTTGCTAAAATACTCATGAATTTAGCTTATTTGATTTCAACATAGAAAAAGTTTTTAAGGAAGCCTTCACTCTCTTAAAAAAACTTAATTTATGCTCAAATCGAATACTTAAGCTAAATTTATCAATTTATCTTGAGCAAATTACAAGACTTTAACCTTCCCAAGTCGTTCACAAAATTTCCAACCAAATTATTTGCCGAATGTTTTTACTACTTCATTGATTTCAATCCCCCTGGTTACATAACTCGACCAATATTTATAATTTCAGATTCATTGTGTAGAAAATTTAGCAGATGACCTACAGAAAGTTTAATTTCTCATATCTGCTGAGTGCATTGGCGTATTATTATTATTTTATAAGTTTTGCAATTGTGAAAAATAAATATTATCAATCATATATAAAAATATTGGCAGCGCAAATGGGACGAGGATGAGTTGGGTCGGTGGCTCCACTCGATTATCCCAAAAGTAAGCCTTAAACTCTGGTTTAATAGATTGGACCTGAGTCAGGATTTTATTCGTATATTTTCCCGTCTCATGTTCAATCCATACTCTATCGTTTTGACATTGCTGGCAGCAATTTGTGTGGTTACGGCCAAGGTAACCATGGCATCGAGCTCTAGAATCGTGTCGCTAGAACGAGTTTCACGGGCCAGAGGAAAACCACCCTATGTTACAGTGAAAGATGTGCTGGCCGTGATAGACTTGGACAAGGGTAACGGACTTATTTTGGACCAGAGGACCTATTTTGGACCACCTTGTCTAGCTCTCTTATAAAGCAACTAATAATGAAAAAAAAATTAGTGTATTACATTAAGTGCCCGGGTTTCAACAATGTTTGCTAAAAATTTTCATGATTATTTGTTTTATAAGAGAGCTAGACAAGGTGGTCCAAAATTGGACCTCTGGTCCAAAATAAGTCCGTTACCCTACATGTCCGAAATTTACCTTTTCCTAAAACCTATTGATCTTCGTCTATATTTCTTTTTATTTTCATATTTCCCTATCTATTTTCATTTCTATACTAATAAAAAGTGATGTACTAGATTTAAGCAACAAACATAACGAGTTTGGCTCCTCAAAGCCTAAAGGTAGGAGCCGTTTCAAATAAAATTGATACAAAAAAATATAAAAAAAGTTTGAGAATCACATTTCACTTTTGGCTGGTTACATTTGTACTTAGCAGCACTGTTTCTCATTCTTTATATGCACAATAGACTGCCCCAAATTTGTATGGGAAATTCAAAACCTGTGAAATGTTATGCGCTGCAGGCTAAAATTGATCCTAGGCCTAGTACTAGATCTCATGCCAAATTTGGGCCAGATCGGATCACGTTTAGGGGTCGCTCAACGAGCCTGAAGTTTGTATGGGATTTTGAGACATTTTGTTCGGGAGAAACATGAAAAACCAGTTTTTCATCAATAACTTTGGTTCCCGTCGGCCGATTTCTTTCAAAAACGGGTTTTCTTAAAGCCCAAATTATGAAAAACATTTCATCCGAAGATTGCATATCGATAAGAGTTAAGACAAAAAAGTTATTAGGCTTCCAAAATGGGCAAACTTTTTTAAGGATGGTATTCATCACTGTAAATGAGTCGGGGCGGTCGAACTTATTGACGCCTCATTAGCAGTGATGAATACCACCGTAAAAAAAGTTAGCCCATTTTAGAAGTCCAATAACTTTTTTGTCTTAACTCTTATCGATATGCAGTCTTCGGATGAAATGTTTTTCATAATTTAGGCTTTAAGAAAACCCGTTTTTGAAAGAAATCGGCCGACGGGAATCAAAGTTATTGATGATAAACTGGTTTTTCATGTTTCTCCCGAACAAAATGTCTCAAAATCCCATACAAACTTCAGGCTCGTTGAGCGACCCCTTCCCGTGATCCGATCTGGCCCAAATTTGGCATGAGATCTTGTACTAGGCCTAGGATCAATTTTAGCCTGCAGCGCATAACTTTTTCAAAAGTCGGGTCATTTGGGGCACTCTAATGCACAATGATAGATTTAAATCTGTAATTGCTATGTTTTTATGAGGTTTTCAAAAATTTGCAGCAACATTTTCCGAATTTACTGAAAGATGTCGGAATTTGATCAAATTTTCAAACGTTTTGTAGCAAGCATGTCTGGCAATTTTTACACCCAGCAACTGCTAATGAGGTTATCACAGTTATAAAATCTCTTAAAAATAAAAAAAGCAATGGTCCTGATAACATACCTACGCTTTTACTTAAAATTCACCATTTGTCATTTTCAAGCATTCTTGCTAAATGTTTTAACAAAATGTTAGAGTCTGGCATCTACCCAGAATGCCTAAAAACAGCTAAAGTGACTCCAATCTTTAAATCAGGTGACATCCTTGAGGTGAACAACTACCGCCCCATATCAACACTTAGCGTCGTGAGCAAGGTATTTGAAAAATTATTAATACACAGAATTAATTGTTTTCTGAACTGCAACAATGTGTTGTATAATCTCCAATATGGATTTAAATCTGGGTCGAGTACCCTAACAGCTATCTGCGAGTTATTGGACTCCGTAATTGAAAAAATTGACTCTAAAAAAATTGTAGGTGCACTTTTTCTCGACTTAAAAAAAGCCTTCGACACTCTCAACCATGAAATTCTTCTTGAAAAACTAGAGTGTTATGGTATCAGGGGCACTGCGAACAACTTGATACGAAGTTATCTGGCCAACCGCAAACAATTTGTTTGTTTGGGAACTGCAAGAAGCTCTTTAGAAGTTTCAGATATCGGTGTCCCGCAGGGCAGCAACATAGGGCCTCTCTTATTTTTATTGTACATAAACGATATCAGCAAGCTACCTCTGCATGGTGTTCCCCGTCTATTTGCCGATGATACAGCTCTTTTTTACTCTGGCACCTGTCCAAATAGTGTTACCATGCTTATGGAAGAAGATTTAGAAGTTCCTCATAAATACTTTTCCACAAACCTTTTGACTCTCAACCTCACCAAAACAAAGTATATGATCTTCCACTCTTATCGAAAAAAAAATTGAACCTCATAATAATCCCAAAATCACCGAAATCGCGATCGAAAGAGTGAACAACTTCAAATATTTGGGTATAACTCTGGATGAAACTCTGTCATGGAGCAATCACAATGAAAATTTACAAAAAAAGATCTCATCTTATAGCGGAATCTTATGGAGGGTCAAAGCATTCGTCCCACGCCACGTTCTGCTAAAATTCTATTTTGCCTTCATACATTCTCATTTATATTATTTGATCGCCATATGGGGAAGGGCATCTTTGTCCCTTTTGTCACGTCTACAATCCCTACAAAACCGATGCCTAAAGACTATCTTTAACCTTCCCCTACTCTATCCAACCAATCTAATCTATTCTAACAGGTCACACAATATATTACCCCTAAATCAACTTTGCGATTTACAAACAATAATTTATGTATTTGATAATTTGCACTCTTCAAACAGTAGTCAAAGCCTGAGATTTACAACAGGAGAATCCATAACACCCGCTTTTCTCATCACTTACGGCCAACGCCGAATTTCTTTTATTGGTCCAACCAAATTCAACGTTCTTCCTGAAGATATAAAAAATTCAACGAATAGAAATTGTTTCAAAACCAAACTTATACATTATTTCAAAGAAAATTTAAGCCGTTGAACATCCAACCACTATTCAGAAGTTATTTATTATTTGTCTTGTATTTTTCTTAGCTGTAAATTTAGTATAATTAAATGTAGTTTAATAAATTTTTTTGTAGTATTTCATATTAAATTTTAGTAATTAATATCAAAATATGTACATGGATCTCTTAAAAGGAAATATTATTTCCACTGAGATTCATGTTGTAATTAAGTTTTGTAACGTAACATCTCCTCGCACTAAGTAACAATATTATTGAAGTTCTCAGCATGAGTAAATTTTTGTTCGCGTTTGTGTTTTTCCTTTTGCTGTCAGACATGCTGAGAACAGTTAGCGTCCATTACCAGGGGGCTCATTTGAGCTTCTTGGTGTGGGGGAGTGTGGCGGGCCGCTAAGAAAAAAAAAAAAGCCCAATGGCGAAACAGGAACAGCGCTAGAAAATTATTCTGGGGATATTTAAGCTGAAGTGAAGATACTGGAACATTTTTGGGCGAAGAGATCGCAGAATCCACGGCCAGAGTTCGCCGTAATGCCGTCCAGAAACATGTTTGAAGGTATACCAAGTTATTTCCGCTGACAATTTACTTGTTTCCAAAGCGATTTTGGACAAGACTTGAGGTTACGTTGTACGCGACGTAGGTAGTGTTGGTAACAACGTTCACTGGCTATTTTTTATAAACGGAGTTAAGTTCACAATACATATCCTTAGTGATTTTGGTTTCTTGTAGTTTCGAAGGATACATCTTTTTGCCGTCTTCAGTTGTCGCAGTTCAGTCGTGACCCAGGGGATTCACATATTTCCATCGCTAGAGCGTTTTGGAACGTGACGATCGATGACATAATTCAGAATGTGTGAGAAGGTATCAGCGGCAGTGTTGGGATATGATGGATCAAGCTCAGATACCCAGTCGATAGTGGCCAGAATGTGAGAGATGTCGTCGAAGTTAGCGTTCTTAAAGTCGAGGTAGAACGGTTAACGAGATTCATCATTGGCAAAGCAGAGGTCCAGCGTACGACCGTATTCTTTCATCAGGGAGTCCAATATTAGGTTTGAAGGCGCCGAAAAGGTAGAGCGTGCTGGGTCCGGGTACAGAAAGCTGCCATGGTTAGAGCACCAGCGTAGAAGGAACTAACTTCGAAGATGCAGCGAGAAAACGGCTCAGCGAGGGCAACATCTCTTGAGCAATCGGGTGGCAGGTACAGTACACATACGTACAATTTTCGGTCTACAAGATCAATGCGAATCCATACAAGTTCCAGATAGCACTGCGCTGGGAGATTCAACTTCACGGCAATTAGCACCCCGCCTCCACTGAACTTTTTGCTGTTGCGCGCACTATGATCACAGTGGAACACTGCGTAATCAGGGCCGCAGATCTGACTTGATAGTGTCAGCCATGGTCCCTTGAAGGCGATGACGTCATAGCAGGAACACGAAGTTGTGACTAGGTAGTCGGTCAGGCAGGAATTTATTCGACCGACATTCTGGTAGTAAAGGGTTATGGAATTTAAAGGTCCCGGAGCGGATCTGATGAGACGTGCAATGGAAGGTAGAACATCATCAGGCACAGGAATGCAATCAGGGGTACAATACTTGCCTGAATTCACAGGCCGGGACGACTGATGACTCGTTGCGGGTGGTTGCCGAAGTGATACTGGCTGGAGTCAGCGCTATTGGTACGACTGGAAACCGAAAAAGCGTCACGCGGTGGGAAAGTTCCAAAGGACAACTTATACTGCCTGTCGATGAAGGCTGGAGAACCACGTCGCCGCTATCGAACTCAGGGCCGGGACGACTGATGCCGCTGGCTGGAAACAGCGCGACTGAGTCGGAGGGCTCTGAGGTCTCTAAGAAAAAAAGACACTATATATGAACATTAGCAGACCCGGCAAACTTTGTTGAGCCTTTGAGCCCCTCAAGGTGGGTGAACAGAGACAGTGGCTTGTTTATCGAGGAATACGTTCATTTGAGCTTCCATCTTGAACTTTGTTTTTCGCTTCGCAGAAATTGTTTTGTTTATTCTAACTCCCTGTAATGACCTTTTTTTCATGTTCGAATAAATGTTTTTGGTGATGCCTACCTCCAAGGGCAAAAATTATCGAAGAAAGAAGACTGGGCTAAAATGTATGTATGTTGTTTCTAGAAAGAAGTTGTTAAAATCAGTACAAAGCCGTCTTCGAAAATGATCTGCAAGTCGCCTAGAATTGGAATTTGACCCGCTCTTCCTTTTGAAATAATACAACTTCTTTTTTTTTCTTACAATTATTATTGAATTATTCATAGCTTTTATCTTCCTCAGTAGATTTTCTTGGCCCCATGCAAACTTTTTTTTTGTTTCGTCTTGATTTTTAAAACTGTATATGGATGGATGTCCATATACACCAGAAAACCAAATTTTTCGAATCGCCTTTATAAATTGTTACAATTTCTTGATTTGCAGCGAAAGCTAAAAGCGAATGTCTTCTGGGATGAGCCTTAAAGTCAATTTTGCTATACGGACAATTTATATCGAACTTTTTCGTCTAGGATTTACCGTTGAATAGTTAATAAATTTACATTTGAATCCCAAAAATTAAATATGAACAGAGATATTCAATTACAAAATTTAAATTAAAGAAATAAATAAGCACAAAGTCGTCGAAATTCAATATGATTCCGTTATAAGAAAATTGAAGGAATGTTCTTCAATTCTAGGATTTAACATACCGCTGCTCTGACAAAGTATAGTGACATTTTATGCATCACCTCAAAATATGGGTGCCGGAAACTCTATAGAGAGAATTTTCTTCACCATTTTCTCATTTCCTCGCCCATCCCGTGGGGTTATTTGGCGAAAGTCAGTCGCTCTCTCAAACATTTATTCATCCCCCATATTTATACATTTCGCAACGTTTGTTTACTTTCGATTCCGCCCGCTTCGCCCTCTCTCGCTCGGTTATTTGGTTGGTTCATTCGAGAAACCGCCAAACCGGCTCCTGCTCAACTCCTTCTCTTTTGGAGCACGTTCATGCGCTGTTTCTTCCCAGCAAGAAAAAAATTCATTACCGTTCATTTTCCGCTTCGCAGCGAAATAAATTCGAAGCGGCCCGCCTCGGATTTATTTCGCTGCGAAGCGGATAATGAACTTAAAAATCACTGGGTTGTCTTGAATCGAGTCGAGAATCTCGACTCCACTCCATTTGCTCCACTCTCCCATTCGGGGAGAATATTGTGGGAAAATTTTACAATTCATCCTCTCTTAAAGTTCATTTTACGAAAATCATTAATGAATCGAGGAATCATCCAGACAGGGGTCTTTCATAAACATTGAAAATGCATAATTGCACTGAAGTATGATTTTCTTGGCACTTAATAAGCGATGCAGAGGATTTTGTACATTTTCAACAAAATATTTATCATTTTTCGTCACTTTTGTCAATTTTGTCATATTTGTCATTTTTGTCATTTTTGTAGTTTTTGTCATTTTTGTAATTATTGTTGTTTCTGTAATTTTTGTAATTTTTGTAACATTTGTAATTTTTGTCATTTTTGTCATTTTTGTAATTTTTGTTATTTTTGTAATCTTTGTAATTTTTGTAATTTTTGTATTTTTTGACATTTTTGTAATTTTAGTCATTTTTGTCACTTTTGCCACTTTTGTCACTTTTGCCACTTTTGCTACTTTTGTCATTTTTGTCATTTTTGTCATTTTTGTCATTTTTGTCATTTTTGTCATTTTTGTCATTTTTGTCATTTTTGTCATTTTTGTCATTTTTGTCATTTTTGTCATTTTTGTCATTTTTGTCATTTTTGTCATTTTTGTCATTTTTGTCATTTTGGTCATTTTGGTCATTTTTGTCATTTTTGTCATTTTTGTCATTTTTGTCATTTTTGTCATTTTTGTCATTTTTGTCATTTTTGTCATTTTTGTCATTTTTGTCATTTTTGTCATTTTTGTCATTTTTGTCATTTTTGTCATTTTTGTCATTTTTGTCATTTTTGTCATTTTTGTCATTTTTGTCATTTTTGTAATTTTTGTCATTTTTGTAATTTTTGTAATTTTTGTCATTTTTGTAATTTTTGTCATTTTTATCATTTTTTTTTTTTCATATTTGTCATTTTTGTCATTTTTGTAATTTTTGTATTTTTGTCATTTTTGTCACTTTAGCCATTTTCGTCAATTTTGTAATTTTTTGTATTTTTTGTAATTTCTGTAATTTTTGTAATTTATGACATTTTTATCATTTTGTTATTACTTCTTTGTGTTTTTTTCATTTGTGCCATTTTTAGTCATTTGTGTTATTTTTGTCATTTTTGTCACTTTTGTCATTTGAAAAATCATTGAAAATATTTTTTTTGTTTTATATATTTGTCACTCTTGTCGTCCTTTACTTTGGTTTTTTTGTTACTTTCTGGGTTCTGGCAACGCTGCACTGAATGAATTCCCAACACTGAATTTTTCTCTCAGAAAACCCGCTTTTCCTCTCCCACGCTCTTTGCTCACCTTTATCAGCTGGCCGGCGAAGTCGCGGGCGAGAGAGCATTCCTTCAGCAAATGCAAGGTGGGTGGACCTTTGGCAAAGCACCGTCAATCCCGGAGAGTTCAGTCCAAGTTGGTACTCCGTTCGATGAACTCGGCCTTCCTTGCGTAAACTGTGTTGGGTAGCGGTTTCGCTAACCGTTTGAGAAAAATTTCTGGTTTTCTCGGTACGATTCTGTGTAGAGAAGAAGCAAAAAACGAAAACGAACGAAGGAGGACTTTACGCGTGTTTTTCCAGCAGCACCAACACCAGCGGAAACTCCTACGCCTGACGGCGGATCGCTGCTGCTGGCTGGTGTTTTGGTCCGATTTGTGTGTATGCGGGGGCATGTGTTTGTGAGTTGGCTGATGGAGGATTGACAACAGGGCGTCCTTGCGGGACTGCCGCGGTTGTTTTTCGTGGTGCTGCTGAGGGTTGCGAATTTTCGACAGCACAACTTTTGACAGTTTGGTGTTGTGCGGGATTCGCTCGCATGGCTGTCTTCGATGTGCACTGGTGTTTGTGCGTAGGTGACAAGTGAATTCCTTTCTTGAAGTTGTGTAGCACATGCGTGCATATTGATACGATATCATATCGCGTTTTTGGAATTTTCGGATGTAGGTGTGCAAGTGGTGGTGCGCCAAAAGGATTGGTCCCTACGGCGATGAAAAATTTCGGAAAAGAAATTTAATTAAGGCGTTCTGAAGCTGCTTCTTGAAAGTCCAGCAATTTGTGAAGAATACTCCTGGCAAGTGTATCGATCGAATCTGTCAAATTAAGGAGAAACCTGAGTAGGTAGCCCTTAAAAATTCCAGGGAAGCGTCTGGAGGATTATTGCACAAGACCCAGTGGACGGGTGGAAAATAATCGATAACTCGGATGTTTTGGTCCGGCTCCAGCTGAAGTGTTCCGGAGAGTTGTAGGATGAGGCCTCTTCCTTGCTGAGCAAGAAGCAGAAGGGTGGATGCTGCTGTTTGACAACAGTGCTGAAAAAGGGTGTGGAATTTTTTATCCAACTGGTCCACTGTCTGGATTGCTAAGATTGATAAAAAGAAGCCTAATTGTGAAGCCGTCCGGGAAGTGCGATTGATTGATTTATCACAAACCAAGATTGATCACGGCCTGCTGGGATAGTTGTTAAATCGGATATATCAGTTATTTATCAGAGTTGTCTTTAGGAGCCATAAGAAAAAAAAATCGAATGTGCAGACAAGAGGTGGACCCCTCTGAAGCCATGCCGCTGTGAAATTACGTTCCATAGCGTTCAATCCGAGTAGAATTGCTTCATACAAGCGGAACGCGTGTGAAAAAAATCCGCTGAATAAGCGATAAATGAGAGTGAAATTTTACCAACCTTTTACGTCAGGTCTCCGCAGTTGATTTTTTCCGGCCTTCTTTTTTATCGGAGTGTAGTTGTTACAAAATCGTTCGCAATTAACGTAAAATTGCCGACGATCGGGCTGCTCAAAAGCAATCACGCCTGCTTTGTTTACCCCCCCTCAGAAAAGTGTCTCGAAAAGTGGTGGCCTTCCGGTTGTTGTGATCCGGTGAATGATTCAACTTTGGTTTGCAGTCGGTATTATAATCGGCCAAAATCGATCGTGATAAGTATAAGAAAAGAGTGTTGGTGATGAAATAATTAATTCAATCATCGAAAAAAAATTACTTCGGCAACCAGCCAAATTGAGTTAAAAACCAAAAGAGCGTATTGACCTTTTCAGTTTGGGGAACCGTTCGCGAGAACTTCAAACTCCCGAGGCCATTTATCAGAGTGGGAAAGACAAAACGCAATTGGATTAATCGCACCTTCGTAGCTAGCAGCAGGACTTCGGGAACTGGTTTTCCCAATTTGGTGGCCTTTCTGGAGAGAACCTGTGAAGCCGAAACACCAAAAAATCCAGCGAGAGACACACTCAGAAAAATAAACAGGTAATTTACCTTTCAAGGATTTGTACCTACTCTTAAGAAATCAGTTTGAAGTCGAAGACCGCTGCCGCGGAAACCTGTCGATTTTGGTTGCCGGTTTTTTTTTCTTTGGTTCGGTCTTGTCTTTTTGTGCAACTCGAATCCGGCAACCGACATCTGGGGTTCGAGCTGGACAAGGTCATCATAATTACTGATATCTACCTGTTTCCCTTCCTTTTGCGACCGACTTGAGCGGCACTCTCGGTTGGCCACGGTTTTACTTTTTCGAAGGGTTCAGGTGAAAGTAGCGTATAAACTCGTACTCATGCCTAGTAGGTTTTGGGCCTGTCTCCATAATTGGATTTAATTTCACTTTCCTGCGATGATTTTTGGAGGTTTTCTTCTTTCTCTAGTGGTCTTCGGTGGGATGTTTACACCACCTGAACTTTTGTGAACTCACGACTGTCGACAGGTTGTTGAGGCCTAGTTTGTAGGAAAAAGGTCTCCAAAATAACTAACAAAAACTGTAATTTGAGGCAATGGATTTAAAATTTAAAGCTCTTTTATCTTAAAAATGAGTTTTGATATCTGAGTACATTTTTATCAAATATTTAAATAGAAATGTAAACATCCTACTAATGATTCATTGATCAACACTCGATACAAAATAGCATTATTATAACTCAACCAATTGAAATTCAAAATTTACTGCTATCAGAACGGATGTTTGTTTCGATAGCTGTATATAAGCAAACAACCAGTAAGCACTCGTGTTTGTTTTGGTTGTTATTTGTTGCTGCACTTTATCATGATTCAGTAATATTTGCTGGACCAATTCGACATTAGCATTTAGGGACCGTTCCATTGCTGAGAGCAGGTTTATCGTTCGAAAGCGAAAAACGTGCAACTATTTACCGATTTATTTATTTTTTTACTGCCAGTGGAGAAGTGTCTGGTGAGGGAAGATGAAACTATTTTTTCATACCTGGAATCACGTTTTTGCTTGTTTGAATGCTCGTGTTAAGGGTTGAGTAAGGTGTCACTATTTTTATTAGAAACCTTCCTAGGTGGATTGCTCATCGAAACTATTCGTTATCAATTCTCACCGTTTGCCATTTAGTTAGTTAACCCGGTTCAAAATCGTGCCCTAGGTTATTGGCTAGCAACACTTGGCGCTAACTGTGCTTCGAGGAATATAGAATTTTGTGGCGAGGTCATATCGCGAAACCCCGCGATATCAGCCCGGAGTGCACTTTTCGCTTATTTAGAGCTGCCTTCGGCGGCAGGGGAATTCGAACCGATATTATGGCTAATACCGAGAGGAAAAATGAACTATAGTTTATTTTTGTGAAATTTCCGTTCGAGCGCTATCGCCATCGGATTGGTTCGGTGGGAATGAAACTTTTAGGTTGCGGCTTTCTTATCGCGATGCAAGTTTCAATTTATCGTATAAACAGAAGGTTCACGAGGTCGGATTCGAGTTTAGTTTCCTAGGAACAGTGTGATAATAATTACCATGCCTGGTGCTGTTTCAGCAAAAATTAAAAAAAAAGTTGGAATCGACTTTCGTTTATCTTTATACAGAAAACTAAATCCAGCAGATATGCAAACGGCCATCCCGAAACCGGAATCTTCTTTTACGAATCGTCCTAGGAACTGACTATGACTATGTAGTAAACCAGTTACGAAACGACTAGCTGGCGCCAGGAGTTTTCCATTCGATGGCTCTCGGTAGGGATGCACTGGCCAATTCTGGATAACATCATCATCATCATGAGAATCAGAATCATGAACAACATATACAGCCCCAACGTCGTCTTTTCCATCTTGGTACGAAGGCTACTATTCTACCACAATTTGCTGACTTGTTCAGTTACTTGTGCAATCATCACTGAACTGGTCTGGTTGTCTCTCGCCGAAGCTATTTCAAAATTATGGAATTTCCTTACAACCTAAACAATCGATTCAAAAATAAAATTTATTAAAAAGTAAATTTTTTAAAGCACAGATGTGCCTAATAAAAAAAAATGCTATCCGAGATGAAATACAGCGCTGATGTGGTCTAGTGGATAGGATGGCGCGAGTCTGGTAACCCAGGCGTACTGGGTTCGATTCCCGGTATCGGCAAGAAAATCTTTTGGGTTCGAATCCCATTAGTTGCCGACAGATGCTTGAGGAGTAAGTAGAGGCCAGTCTCGAACCCACCCTTGTCCTTCCTCCAACTGGTATCCGGGGAGGTTTAGTTTATTATCTTGAACTTTCTATTCTACGCTGCCTACTCTAAACTTTAAAATTTCCTTCTCCAAACTATCTCTAATTTTCATTTCCAGCGTCAGCTCCCCGAGCTATTTAAACGCCACGAAAAAAAAAGGAACTAATAAAAAAATTGCTATCCGAGATGAAATACAATACCAAAAAATGTCTAAAATGTCAAAAACGTTTTAAAAATGTCTAAAATGGCAAACATCAAGCATTTCAAAACTGTCAGAGATGCTAAAAATGTCAATAGAGTCAAAATATTAAAAATGTTCAAAATGTCAAAAGTGTCAAAAATGTCACACATGTCGAAAATGTCAAAAATGATAAAAATGCCAAAATGCAAAAAATGTCCAAATCCCAAAAATATCAAAATTGTCAAAAATGTTATAAATGTTCATTGTTTCAAAATTTCAAAAATGTTAAAAATGTCAAAATTTCCAAAATGTAAAAAAAATTGAAATTGGAAAAAAATAAAAAATGTCAAAAAATACCAAAATATTCGAAAATGTCAAAAGTGTCAAAAATGTCAAATTTTCTAAAAAAAATGTTATGAATGTCAAAAGTGTTAAAATGTCAAAAATGTTAAAAATGTCAAAATGTCACGAATTTCAAAATGTCACAAATTTCAAATCGTCAAAAACGTCAAACATTTGAAAATGTAAAAAATTGTCAAAAAATTAAAAATTTTAAAGAATGTCAAAATATCAAAAACGTCAAATATTGTCAAAATTGTTAAAATATAACAAAAATGTCAAAAATGGAAATAACACGACATTTCATCAAAACTGGATGTGTTAGACCAAGTTTGCGAAATTTTCCGGTTTGACATAGACTTTCCCGGATATTTCACAAAAAAAGGTGAGAAAAGGCCGGCCCGGCCCGGTTGCCCGAATTTTGTTTGAAAATGCCCTGATTTTGCCAGTATTTATTTACTTTATTCGTAATATCAGACTGAGTTTTCAAATTTGTCTAGTTTAGCGTCCAAAAACGAAAAATATCGCCTGATTAAAAAAAATTCAGGGTTTTTTACGCGACCCCCGACCAGCAAAAATCGAAGAAATGATTTTTAACCAAAAAAAAAATTCAAGTTAAAATTTTTCCTTTAAAAAAAAAAGGTTTTTTACGCGACTCCCGATCAAAAAAAAAAAATTTAAAAAAAGGCTTTTTGCCAAAAACTGTTTGAGTTGAAAATTTTGCCGGATAAAAAAAAGAAAAGGTTTTTTACGCGACCTCCGACCAAGGTTGCCGAATAACATTCTGTGTTTTTGCGAAAAAAAAATTGTAACTGTGATTTAACCCAAAAATGATAGAAATACCATAAATTTCCTTGAGAAGACATGAAAAATTCAGTCCTTTTTACATTTTTCTAAAGTAAAATGAATAAACATTCCAATCTTATCATATTTTTTCAAAACAACACTAAAATTACTAAATTTATGTTGACATTCAAATTATAGTTTTGAAAATACGTACAAAATTTGAAAAATCTGTGAAATCTTTGAATGTTTCCAAAAATGTTCTGTGACACAGAATCTGCGATGAAAATTTGCTCGAAATTCTGTGAAATTATATATTTTTCTGTGATTTCGGCGACCTTGCAGGGAAATTGAAAAAACTGACTTTTTTCCAAAAAATATTCAAGTTCATAATTTTGCCTGATTAAAAATAAAAAAAACCGACGAATGTTTACAAAAAAAAATCAAGTTTAAAATTTGGCCTGATTTAAAAAAATTCAAGGTTTTTTACGCGACCACCGCCCAGAAACATTTTGAACATTTTGAAATTAAATGTTCGGATTTTGCCAGGTTTATTGTTAAAATAGCCCAGATTTGTTCGGCCCGGAGACGAGCGTGAAAAATTCATGCAACCTTATTAAAACAACAAAATCTGAGCTTCGAGGTTGGTTGTTAAGTTAAAAAAAAACTTGTTCGGGCTTGAAAGTTGTGAACCATACGAGACTTATTGTTACGAGCTTATTTATTACGAGCCACGGCACGCTTAGGGAAATTGAGATACAGTACCGTTCATAATTGTATAGAAATTGCAAGCACGCGCACTGTCACTTCGACTTTGAACTTCTATAACTTTTTACTCTGATGATATTTTTTGATCAAATTTTTTGCGTTAGATAGATCAACTATCGCACTATTATATCACAAAATTTGAGCTTTCTGGAGTTTGTGTATCCTGAGAAACAGTAATTCTACGAAAATCGGACTTTTTGGACTTTTCTCATTCAAACTGTAATATCTCAGAAGCTACGCGAAATTTTTTATTGAAATTTTGCAGAGTGATTGTTGAAACATAAAGCTAGCATGTCTGAAGTTTTCGAAAAGTTCTATCGATGAGATCAAAAGTTACGCGAGGTGCAATATTTCAGGCATGAACCTAGAAATGCGATTTCTATAGAATTTTGGACGAATGTTTCCACAAGATAATCATATTCTCTTTATATCATATAACTTTTGATCTTATCGATAGAACTTTTCGAAAACTCTGCAAAATTTCAATAAAAAATGTAGCGTAGCTTCTGAGATATTGCAGTTTGAATGAGGAAAGTCCAAAAAGTCCGATCTTCGTAGAATTACTGTTTCTCAGGCCACACAAACTCCAGAAAGCTCAAATATTGTGATATAATAGTGCGATAGTTGATCTATCTAACGCAAAAAACTTGATCAAAAAATATCATCAGAGTAAAAAGTTATGGAAGTTCAAAGTCGAAGTGACAGTGCCCGTGCTTCCAATTTCTATACAATTATGAACGGTACTGTATAACTATTTTACCCTCAATTCCCCTGCATTTTTGAAATAACAAAAAAAAAACCTTTTCGGACATAAAACTTTTTAACCAAATGAGACCTATCCTGTGTGATTTTTTCCAAGGACTATGGAAAAATCTGTACTTTTTAAGATAAATCTGTTTTTGTGGCAACCATACCCACTGCTGGTTTAGATTTTTTTTTTGCCAAAATAACTGTCAAATATGACAGCTCTTCTAAGATTGAAGGCGAAAAAACAGTGCTTTTGACGCCCTAATTTACGCAACAGAAGAGATCAACTTCTTGGCTGGTTTGCAGTTTCAAAGACTCTTCTTGTAAACCCGATCAGGAGGGAAAAACTAAATTATATCAAGATGAGATATTTTGATACTATTTTTTTCCTATCTAAATAAATTTTGATTCAACACTCGTAGGATGTTAAAATATCTCCAATTATATAAAAAAAATCAATGCCATAATACCTAAATTATATCAATTTTAGATATGCTCCTTTCAAGATTATATCTCGTTCAGATGGCATAGTTTGATATTGGGCAGAACAAAGTCTATCAAAATAATAACTTATCAAGATATGAGTGCTTCGAGAAAAATTGTTAGTGGAATATCAATAAACCACATTATTTGCTAAAACCATGCTCCATTTTTGGTTTCCCAAAATTTGATTCAATTTTATGGATCTGTTGAGCGAAACTCATTAATGTACGGCTTGGGCCGTGAACTTCGATATCTGTGTTTCATTAAAAGTTGTACGTCTATCAAAATAAGATATAATCATTTTATTTTAGGACAATCCGAAGAAAATCTTTATTATTGAAAATGAGCTCATCCCCATTCAAATCTGTCAATCAGAATAAGATATAATTCAGATTGGAGAAACTTAAAATCGAAAATTTTGAGTACCTACTTAATTAAAACTGAATCAGATGTAAATATCTTGGTGAGATACGTTTGAGCTATTATTTTGAAATGATCTCCTGATCGGGAACGTACCAAGATAAAACTGTATAAACTTTCAGATTTCTCCTCAACACAATGCGCAATCAGTGATGTCAACTTTCCAGATTTCGTCTGAATCTTCCAGACTTTTTGGACTTTTGCTAGACATTTTTCTAGGTTTCCAGACTTCCAGACTTTAAGTCATTTCTTTCAGACAATTCCAGACTTTCGAGTTTCGTCATGAATTTTTTGACAAAACAGTCAAAATTCAAAATTTTTGTGCAAATGGCTGAAAATTATTCGAATTAATAATTGAAGAGTGAGATATGCCACGAAGATGGTTGTAAAACAGGAAGTTTAGCATAAAACGTAGTAACGCCGACAACACCAAAATGGTCCTAGGCATTGATAGTATTTAAAATGTATAATTATTATCGAGTAATGAGTGTCCTTCCCTAGACTCCAATATTGCGATCCGGCGACTTAAAATAAAGTTGGCTCTACTGTGCGCATCATATTTTTCCGGAGAAAAGAATTCTCTTCATCAGCTGAAGTGAATGCACTCGCTCACCCTAATGTTTTGACAATCTCACTCTTGATTCATCTCTCTCCGCACAGCTTGGGGGGCAGACCAAAAAAAATGCACTTTCTTTCACTGGACAAGCCGGTTTGAGGATCAGGGATGCCAGGATTTTATTTGAACCAATTATTATCTTGGGTAATGCGTTAAACTATTTTATTTCCGATTGGTTCGATGTCCTGATAATTTCAATTTTAATTCAATTATAACTTGGAGATTTTTTTTAATCAGGAAAATTAAGTGCATTTAAAGGTCGTTTTCAAAATATAATGACAATTTGAAAAATCAGGATGGTCTCTTGAAAATTAGGAAAAATCCTGAATAATCGGGACACCTGGCACCTCTGCTGAGGAGTTTTGCCATCCATAGTGTCAAAACTCAGGTTGTAGGTGTCATGTCAAAGGTCTTATGTCTCAGGTTCCAGGTCTTTATTGTCTCAAATTTTAGAGCTACGGAATAAGCACGTTGAACACGATTTTCTACATTTCGTTATATAACAATTTTTTAGGCGATACGTTGTTAATAAAAATCTCGGTGTATTGAGTTTTTGGATAATTCACGAATCAATTTATCCGTATTCTGAACCAGAATCAACTATATTTTGTGGTCAGAAGCGGTGTCAGGTTCAATAAACCAGATGGTAACGCAAAATCAACCATAATTATTTCCACTTTAACATCACCTTCTGACTGATTCAACAAAGTCTACGGCTTAAATCTATAGACAACCATATTTATGGCTGAATTGAACTTGAATTTCAACCGGATTGTGCCATATATTTTTCTACTTGAGAATAGCGAAGTTGAAATTTTTCACAGTCAAAATCAATTGATGAATGGTCCATTGATAGGGTGTAGTTCTGTTACCCGAAGGCATCAACAAAAATTCCAAGCATCGAAGGGTAATCGTCGCATAATTTACCGACCTACATATGGTAAATGTCATCCAAGGTGCTGGTCCGATTTTTTTTTTTTGTTTTCGTTTCTGTTCACCGGACCCAAACAGCTGAATAAAGCCATTCATGGGGTGGTGCTGCGTAAATCTGCCGGACCAATCGCTCGCGGCGACCTTGAGCTGTTGTGCGTGCTGATGCACATTGATTGGGGACATAAATTACCATCCGATTTCGGAATACCAACATGGGGATGAATGGATGGATGACAGAGCTTCATCTTTTTTTCCACTTTTGATGAACCAAGAAAGATCCGACGATGAGCTGTCTGTCAGGTCAGGTCGCATTGATTCATTCGGACTTTCCGAATGGCAATGCTCCGCCACCTTGTGGCTTTTGATTATGTAGTTTTTTTTCTGTTTTTTGTTTTCGAAATGCAACCAATTCAGCATATCGTGCCGAAGCATAAAAGCGTCGCCACAGAAATGGTCAAGAAAAGGAACTTTTTTCAATTCGTTCCACCTTTAGCCCCAAAAGCAAGCGCAAGACAAATGCGCTTTTACGAGGAACGACACTGCATATAAATATGCGGTTTTTTTCTGTCTCTTCTCACTGAGATGAAGCAAATAATAATAATAAAAAAGCGCTTTACAGTATTTATGCTGTTTTGTCCGCCTGCCTTTGCCCCTCTGACTGGGGCCGCGCGAATCAATCTTTCGTGCCTGGGGCCTGCTTGTAAAAAAAAATTGCATAATCCGAGAGACCGAAAGACAAGAAGAAAAAAACCGGCTGTCTTTCAACTGCCAACGAATAGGTAAGGTCTCTCGGGGGAGTTTTGTGGTGGCCTTAGAGCAACGTACAGAACTTCTTGGGACAGTTGACTAGCGAGCGACCTACCGGCATAGCTCTCTGAAGCTTTACGACTGACCACAACCGAGATACAAAATCTTTCCTTGATTTTCTTTTTTTTCTTCAAGTTGGATTTTAAGACTTAGGGATGTCAATTCATTTGAAACATTATCCTTAAATAAAAAAAAAATGAAAATAAAATATCCTAAACTCAACATTTTAATAAAGTTCCAATGAAAAAATCTACTGAAAAATTTGCAACTTAATCTCCACGGTCTGGCAACCCTGTTTAGATCCCGGTAGCTTATTCCCGGCATTGCTCCGGCAGCGTGCATTTTTTTTTTGCCAATAAAAGATATTCACCTTTATCTTGATTTGCTGGAATTAAGCAGTTTAACCCCACATGAGTGACGACCAAACTTTTGCAGCTGCCTGACCGACCAGCTTAGTTTAGCCCAGAGAGTTAAGGTGCTTAAGATTGCTATGGCAGCACAAATCTGCCATTATTCTTCCAAGCCAGCAGCGGCTTGTTGTTGTTAACGGTGAGATTTCATTGACCAGGTGCCATTATTTGGTATGCAATGGTATGTTTTGATCGGCTCTATTCGACTAATACCGGTCCTCCTTCCAATTGGTACAAATCCATTAGACAGATCAAATTAGAGGTCTAATAGCGTTGTAAGATATGTTTGACTACCTAGACGGTTTTTTTTAATTGCGGAATGATTGCATTTCTTTGGTTAGTAACCAAATATTCGCTTCATCCATTCTTTTTTAAAGCTGATTACCGCTGATTTTAGAATTATTATTAGAATTCATGATTCAAAGGCCTAATAAGTTTAGATTCGAAGTATGAATGTTTATTTCCAAATCTTCATATGATAATTTACGATATGAAATTTCCACAAAATGTATGGTTTCCGAGGTGGTTGTGAGTACACCAAAGAAAAGGTTGCCAAATTTCAATGCAGCTCGGCGCTAACTCTATGCCAAAAATGCGCAAAAAGTGTACTCTTTACCAAAGATGATATGATTGGAAAAGCACTACTGGCATAAAGACCCGAGTTCCCATGTAAAATGATACATGACAACTACATTCAAGCGAAACAAGACATTTTATGGGATTTTCATTCTATTGGATAATTTTTCTCAAATTAAAAAAATATCTAGTGAGAATCGAATCCCACGCAACATTCCTATTTCGACTTGCCAGCCCGATAACTTAACCAGTGTACCAACTGAGTCAGTTAGCAAAAGAAGGTTTATTGTCATGGAATTTCGCCACATTAGAACTTGGACATGGACCATGAAACTTGAAACGTCTGGCTGGCATGGGAATTAAGACCTGAAATATGACGCGAGAGACCCAGAAACCAGTGAAGTGAGATGTGAGAAGTATGAGATGAGACTTGAGAAATGAGACGTGAAAAATAAGAAGTGATGCGACAGACATAGAAATGATATGTGAAGCGTGAAAACCGAGAGAAATGAAGTGAGAAACAAGACATGAGCAAAGAGAAGTCTCACGTTTCACTTCTAATCTGAAAGATCGTCTCACGTTCTATCATATATGGAAATAAAATAGAAATAGATTGAAAGTTTATGTTTAGACAAAACTAAACTTAAACGGTTGAAATGTAATTAAAAGCTCTATCCACAAGCATTGTCCTTCATGCTTCGTGGAAATGTATCAACTGACTAGTGTTTTATACGTTTTATAAAACGTTTTCAGCATTTTTCCAAAATAAGAACCGCATACGCTTCGTGCATGAAGCAGTTTTTTTTGTGTTCGTGCCCAAAGGTCGTAACTTTGGATCGGCCCTCTCAGTCGCCTGATGCCAATCCAATTGAAAAGGTTTGGGCTCAAATGAAGAAGAAATTAAATCAGTTGTTAGGCCAGAAACAGGTGCTTGCGTTCAAATTCTAAGAAACGCAAAATGGATTAAACGACAAAATCCTTACAGTATCCTATTCCAGTATAGTGAAATTGACGGTTGCGCAGAATACACGCAGTAGTAAAGAAATCAGTCCGACTGAAAAAAATTGAGAGGACTAAATCTGCGAAAAGTGATAGCAACGTTATAAATAATTCGCTCATGAAATTGGAAGAAACTTTTCGTTTGAAATTTTGAAACACTCTCAAAACAGGATATCAAAGTCACACGCAAGGAATTAAAATCATCTCTAGATCCAATAATTTTAGGAGTAAAAGTCCGTAACATGGACTCAACAGAAGAGGTGTTTGTCAGGTGTTGGACTAAAGAGAAAGCTCAAAGTTTCATGACACAGGCTCAAAAAAATTTCAGCATGAAATATATAATCGACATTAAACAACCCGCTAAGCCTTAACTGAAAATTATAGGATTTGAAAAAAAATGATAATTTAGGATTTTGTTAATACATTAAAAAACAGAATAATTAAACCGATGCAGAAATCACAATGACAAAAATTGAGAAAAATGCTAAATGGAAACATAATGAAGGATGGGAGAGATGCAAAATTAATTAACCAGTAAGTGTGTCAGAGATTTTGTATCTCAATGCTTGTGCAATGATTGATGCATAATTTCGAAAAAAAATTGTTATTGCGGTTGAGGAACTAAAACCTATCCTTATAGTCTTAGTCGAAACCCATCTAACTGTAGACGCAAATTTGAACAAACTCAATATCATAGGCTATACAATGATCAAGTGTTTTTCGATGAATAACTAAAACCTATCGTTATAGTCTTAGTTAAAATCCATCTAACTGTAAACGCAAATTTAAACAAACTCGATATCATAGGCTGATCAACTGATTTTCGCATTCGAAACATACTGGTAGTTATACTATGTTTGTGCAAAATGGATTAAAAATGTTTTACTGAATGCTTTATTTCGATATTGTGATCTAAAAATTAAGGAATTGAAAGAAAAATATCATCGTTGGTGGAATTTACCATTCGCCAAGCGCAAATGATGCCCGCTTTATGGATATCCTTGAAAACCTTTGGCTTAGTGATATTGTAGTTGATGAAATTGGTCATATTTTTTGTAGCGATTTCAATATCAACTTTAATAAAGAAGCAGAGTGCAGAGACTTGAAACGTGTAACCAGAAGTAGGTACTAGAATTGATCTTGTTTTCACTAATGTGGACAAGCTGAAGCAGTTATCATTTCAGATTGTCGCATATCAGTTCATGAGACAATATATATTTATGCTGGATTTGAACATAACGAACGGGTTTTCGAAAATCATTACATGGTGAAGGATTGGAGTCTTTTGACAACGTATTTCGTCAGCTTCTGGAGGCAAGAATACCAATCTTGAGATGAGCAGACTTAAATAAGTTAGTAAGACGCTTCGATTTATTATTGAAAGACACTTCTTTTTTTTTTTTTAAAAAAAAGGTTTCGTCGGTACTAAATGTACTTGAGACAATCTTTATAGAAAGTTTTAAAGAACGAAATGCGAAAAAAAATTGGCGGAAATAAAAATTGGTGAGGAATGAATATTTTCGTGGAAGAAATCTGGCTAAAAAACGATCAATTCAAGATGAGATGGAAGAAATTCAAAATAATGGAAAAAGTCTATGGAAAACGATAAAAAAATTCGTAAGTTCAAATGCTGCAAAATAAAATTCGGTCTCGTTTGATGGGGTTGAAATCACGGACGAAACTAAAATTGCAAAGACGTTTAACGACTCTTCATTGACAGTGTCATGGAAATCCATGACAGCCTTTCGGAAAGTTCTAACGTCTTCGTGGATCATATTGTCTGCAATGGTGGAAGTTTCAGTTCATTTAAAACAACAAGTTGTCAAGAATTTAATAAAATCGTGAAAAATATGAAATCCACGACTGGTATCGATAACATCTCTTTTAAAGGTTTAAAGGCTACCGGTACTAGCCAATCAGTCGAAACAAATTATAAATACGAGTCCACGATTAGGAATAATACATTTCACATGGAAGCATTCGCCTGTTGATCTAATTGAAAAAGACAAAAATGCACAAAGGCTAAATTACATGATCCGATAAGCAAGTTTGAAATACAAGAAAAGCTGTTGGAATAAGCAGTTAAAAAGCAATTCATACGTTTTATAGAGTCTGAAGGAGTATTGTTTATCGAGCAATTTGGATTCAGAAAGCAGCATTCATCGGAGTCTGCAGCGAGCTTGATACTTCGAATTTGGAAGACCAATATTGAAAACGGTATTAAAACAGTTGCCGTGTTTCTGGATTTCAAGAGAGCTTTTGGAACGATTGATTGGTTAAAGTTGGTAAACGTTTTGGAAATAATAGGTATCAACGGAACGGTACTTAATTGGTTTAAAGACTTTTTAGATAATAGAATACAAAGAACAAAATATGATGGATAATCGTATTCACGATATAGAGAAAAAAACCTAGTAGTCCTTCAAGGAAATGTTCTGGGTCCTTTGTTATTTATATTGTACATCAATGACATAAAAAAAAACACTGTCTACGTTATGGTTATCTCAAACTGTTTGCAAATGATTCAGTCTCCTACTGGAGTGGTGATGACTTGGAGCTCGTTTACTAAGAAGAAAATGCCGATTTGAAAAAATATTTCTGTGTTTTTTAAACATAAAAAATTGTGTCTGAATCTTAATAAAACCAGCTGGAAGGTTATTGGTAATCGTCAAATAAGAGTCTGCCCAGAATTGCAAATTGATGGTTGTGCCATCGAAAGAGTGCGTCAGGTCAAATACTTAAGAATACAAGTTGACGAGAAGCTGAATTTCATAGCCATTTCTATACAATCAAGAAAATCGCCATAAAATAATGGCATAGTTTGCCGAGTTAGCCTATGTATGACTTTCTGGTCAAAACTAATTCATGTTAAATCCGTGATTATACCACACTTCGATGATTGCGCTACAATATTGCTTCACGCATCTGACAAACAAACAAATCGACTAGAAATAATACAAAATTAAAATAATGCGAGTAGTGAATCACTACTAGTGATACGATGCACGATACACGGCCACTGTTTTTATTCTCGATATTCTTCAGAGAATTGCATTTAACAGCTTAATGTTTATATATAAGATGACAATGGAATGTTACCAAATTGTTTAACGGGCGGCCTGCAATACGTAATCGACATTCACAGATAAAACACTAGAAGAGCAAAAGAGATGATCCAACGCTCTCTTTTCTATAATGGATTGAAAATGTTATACAACCTACCGACGAGCATCAAAGATTGTGTGAATATAAATTTTTCAAGAAAATTGCAAAACAATTCATAAACAGACTGTTTGAAAATATGACCAATCCTGACAAGGACCATACGATGGAAGTGAAGGAATCTGACGAAGAATGAGATGTTAAATTGAACGGTGATGAACAAACACGGGAGTAAGACGAAATAACTCGTATAGAAAAGGAAAATTTTAAGTAAAATAAAATTATCCTTAGGATAAAATGCCCCTCCCTCTTCTAAGGAAGCGTATGGGATGGAGAAAAAAAATGAAGCTAGAGTAGAATCGACCCTGCACTTTGAAGCAGCGTGTCCACCGGATTCACAAAGTTTGGAGGTCGTTTTCAGAGGAATATGCGCAAATTCTTGTCCAAAGTGGTTAAGCTTTTAGATAAGAGTTGCTGTGGGTGAGTAGACCTGTTATTAATGTTTTTGCATTGGTAGTTTTTGATGCTATAAATCAATAGTAAAACGAATTTCCGTAATGGGTATATTAATTTTCTCGCAACAGTGATTACACTCTTAGATATGTAAAGGACTGTAAATCAACCAGGCATCGGTCTATTCTGTCAATCAGCAGCTAAGTATGTATTGTTGAATCAACCTCACATGATGGCTGAAGGATATTAGATATTGTTGCCAGTTTAACAGAATGTGATTTTCAATCAAATATCAGAGACATTGAAGAACACATCATGCCAATATTAAGAAGAACAGCAACGAAATGCCGTCTGTCTCTTAGAAGCTTAAATATTTGTTTTAGATTAGAATAAATAAATTATATATTCGGCACAACGCATATTTGGTGTGATGTATCTATGTTGAATTAGGATGCTTTGAAAAATATATATTTCGAATTACCTTTTGCATTCTAGCCAGGATATCGAGAGCTCTTTTTTTTGGCGAGAAAATTTGTGAAGAAGTTTCATATATTTTTGAAAATAACAAGTTTTCACTTCGTAAGATTTTTGGTAGTTGGCAATTGGAAGATCGGAGTGCTCTCAACTTTCAACTACATTCTCTTACAGTGTGAAACCAAATTACCATAGCATTTGGTATTTGAACTAATAACCACCATTCCAAATCCACGAGATTCGAACAACGAGATCAAACACTTAAAGCTCCCCGAGCACTTACGCTCGACAATAATGGAATTTAGAACGAATCCCACCCCAGTTTTGTTTTTTACTCGGATCCACAAAATTAAGGCTGCCGACGATTGTCTGAATGTATGTACATAGTTGATTTGCTTTTAAGGAATTCCACTCGAAAACGGTGCTGGAAGAAAAAAATGAAATAAAATAAATCGAGGCAGACGAAAATAAAACGAAAATGCTTAAGTATCGAAGAAGAAAAAAAGTACCACTCCCGGGTGCCGTCGTGAACCGAAAAGCTCGCGTTTCGAATCTTTATGCAAATCACGGTAGTAGTCCTCTCGTCCTCCGGTGGCAGTCTACGGTCTTATTTCTGCCTTTTCGTTCAAGTTCCGAGACGGTTCGACCGTAGGAGTTTGAAGTTATTCGCCCCTCAACAGCCAACCGGTCGTCGAAACCGAATCGAGGGTACTAAACTCAATTTCTTCATGGCAGTATTTTATCTTTTTTCGCGCTTTTTCTCTTTCTGTTTCCCCCCAGCGAATGTGCGTATTATTCTAACGCCCGGGAATGATTGGGGTTGGGTTTTGGTGGAGAAACTTTGCAGCCCCATATACATATAGGTGTGGGCGTCCCCGGGCCTTGTGGTCTCGGCGAAGAGTTTCGTGAAGCAGTGTGTGACTCAAGAGGAGGTCCATTGAACGATTCATTCAACTTGACCATCACCGTCAGCATCCTCGTTTCCGAAGGTTTTCTACCAGTAAAGTCTGCTTCATTTAATATTGGAACAAATTCTTTTGCTCATTGTGGCGCTCCTAGTGGACGGATTTGGAAACTTTTTTCACCCACGTGTCGGGAAATTCATTACCTTTCACCATGTATTTATGTCATAACACCAAACGATAGCATTTTGTAAACAACCGCCATGGAAGCCGAACGGAGAGATCAAATTGTGCACAGTTTTCTTACAAGTACGAGTACGATAATTTCTTCGAAACAGCAATGAATAATTTTTTTAATTTTTTTTATGAAAGAGTAAAGAAAATGCTACATTTGTATGAAAAACAAATTATGAATTCGTTAATAAATGACTGAACTACACGCAATTGTTTGTGTTCCAATATTAAATGAAGCAGACTTTACATCCGCCGAACTTGGTCAGCACTTGTTCGTACAGCTTTCTAGCACGGATTCTGGCCACATTGTTCTGCTTCAGCGTTCGATTTGGCTGTTTGCTGGCTCGGAATGACCTTATTCCTTCCCGGAGACGAATTCGTCGCACCGTACTGTGAGCGGCCTGGAACTTATTGGCCAAATCGCGGTCTGAAAGATTGGGATTCCTCTTGACGGCCTTGATGACTTTCCCACGCAGTTTCCGGTCGACAGTTCCACTCCGACGCTTCGAATGCGGCTTCCGAGCCGTTGTCAATGTTTCCTTGTACTGCTTGATAACACGCCATACGGTATTTCTGGGCATTTTAAGCTGTTTAGCTAGCTTCGATGCCGACAACAATGGATTTTCAAGAAAACTGTGCACAATTTGATCTCTCCGGTCGGCCTCCATGGCGGTTGTTTACAAAATGCTATCGTTTGGTGTTATGACATAAATACATGGTGAAAGGTAATGAATTTCCCGACACGTGGGTGAAAAAAGTTTCCAAATCCGTCCACTAGGAGCGCCACAATGAGCAAAATAATTTGTTCCAATATTAAATGAAGCAGACTTTATAAGTTAGAAGCAGCTCTTGCTGATCATTTGAATTGGTGAACATGGAATTTGAAGTATCATTGATCTTGGAAAACAAGAGTGTCAACATATAGGAAAAGATCTTTGTAATCGGAGTAAATTAATGGAACCTCACTGACCATTTCATTCAGCAAAAAACTCCGAAATCTGTATTGCAGATTTTTTTGAGCTCATCGAAAAAATGCATTCTTCATTTTTTTTTTAATGACAGTAAAAATATAAGGGTTCAAACTTGTCCTCTTTGGGTAGATACAAATCCAAATACTCCAAAATTTGGTTCAAGAACCCAAAATATGTGATTCGGTAATCAGTTCTCTGAATTCTGTTAAATTTTTGAAAAAAATTAGCAATCAAACTATCGTGGACCCTATACACTTCCTTAGGGAACGTCTAGGCACGCCATTTCAAAATTAAGAATTTTGATGTTTTTTTGCATTCTGAAAGAGTTAGACCATTGTTTCGAATAAATCAAGCGATAGAAATTGCTAGATCTTTTTTCCTCGAAGAAATTATTGGATTTTAAGGAGTTTTAGTTTTCAATCACAGAAAGTGTGAATTGAGATTGACTCAAGAATCTCTCACACCAAAGTTCAACTGCAACCAGTTTCTAACCTTCGAATCCAGGTGACCCTTTTACGCAATGGTCTCGATACAAAGAACCAAAAACCTTGCCATCATTACCAAATGTGGATCTCGTTTGTATATTTTTTTTCCACACATATTAAACCAAACTAAGACAACTCTTTAGTGATAGATAACCCGACTTCAACAGATTTTCCCGCCACATTTGCTGCAATCAAAGGCTAGAAATAACTAGTCGGTCATTCATCAACCAACTACTTACTCATACTTCAAGCAAGAAAAAAAAACGTGTCCGATTCCGGACCAAATATGGCTCGCCCGGACCGGTCCAGTCCAAGCTAGCTGTCCGTCTTGTGTCGTCTTGTGGAGAGCCGAGAAGAAAAATCTTGGACAGACAAGTTGACCAACCGGCTTGGCTTGATGACTGTCTCAGTTTGAAAAAAGTAAACGAACGTTGAAATTCCTCGCGCAGCTGACCGATCAGCTAGCCTAACTTAATTTTTGGTTAGACCGGCTTTTTAAGAGTGAACGAAGAGTGTCGTCTCCAGTAAGACTGAACAGCAAACTCTTCTCATTCTTACTTCGAAACCAAGCAGGTACGCGACTTGAGTTGATGATGAGTAAACCACCAGAACAGAGACAGCTTTGATGAAGAAGTTGAGGCGAGATGTCCTTTTTCAAAGTTTGCTCTCATGACGATGATGATTCGGGTTATAGTTAAGTGACGTTGAATCCGAGCCAAGGTGATGGCGATTAAGTTAATTACTGTTGGATCTTCACGGTTTTACCGGTCAGGAGATTGTCGTTCTTGACATGGTGCTGAACTTTAAACGAGCTTGAGAGCCGGGTTAGGTTGACAGCTTATTGATGGGATGCCCGTTTGGTCCCCGCCATATGATTGATTCCCGTAGCGTTCAAGTATACTATTCTTAAATAGTGATAATATCAAAACCTTTCAGCAAAGGTTTGACATTTTTTTAAACGAACACAAACACATATAGGTTCTCAATGAAACTTGATGTTTCCTCGAAGATTCCTTTTTCTCAACTCTATGCTTACATCTTTCGAGAATATGATGGCTAGCATCTTACAAGTGCTAAAACCACCAACCCACAGCAAGTGTACTATGTATGCCGTGAACGGGATTCGATCTCATGCCCGCTGGCTTAGAAGAATTGAAGGTTATCCTCTAGGCCACCGGCTGTGGCCGAGTTTCGTCCAAACAGAAGGATGCTGTCGAAGTCCGCAGTTAAAAATATTTAGTAAGACAGACAAACGAAAAAATAAACACAATCTTTAAAAATCCAAAGTTGTGGGGACTTCAGAAAGGCTGTGAGAAAAATTCTATTGGATTCTATTGGATTGCTATACTTATTTCAAACCAGTGATCAGTAGTTTCCTCCTTAAATAAAAATCCACTTTTAACTGCAAAGTAAGAAAGTTGCCTACCAAAGCTTGTTAGTTTTAGGTCTCTCACGAAGTCACTATTTAAATATTTCCAGAGCTGTCCGATCAATGTTTCAGAAATTAACACAATTGTGAAACGACAAAATCTACCTCATACAAATGAACTTCAAAGCATTTGGAAAATTATTCGAGGTACTTTAAAGATCACTCTTCCTTAGTTTGTCAAATTGCCCAGTTTAACCCGAACTTGCCTACCCGATTATCCAAATTTCTGTAAAAAAAAGTCCGAATTTTACACACATTTCCTCACTTCGTTTGAGAAATCAAATTGTGTGTGTTTTGTAACAAAGCTCAATTTATTTTGAAAACTTCACGAAGTAGCAACCATTGGCGATGTGGAAATATTTCTAATTAGTCGCGCCTGCGATCATGGCTTTCGAAATGCATTCATGATGATATTGTTGAGAACAACCAAAAAAAAAACAAACTTTTCCAGCTAAGATAATTTTGTAAAAAAAAATACTGCATTTCGGGTTCCATGTTTCAGGTGGATGTGAGTAGTCGATCAAGCTAAGCTAAGCTATAGCTCAATTTATTATGAAAACTATAAGTGAGTTTAGTTGATTATGACTCTCTAGTTTTTTGCAAATATTCCTAAATTTTTCACTGTCACCTCGTATACGGTTTCTTTCAATAGGGTTTTTTTTAGATATTACCGAAGAAAAATTACTGAAACATTTTTTTTAGCAAAATGATAATCTTCAAAATTAAACAGTGTTTCAGTTTTTCAATTCTTCTTCTTCGGTGATGTCTGAACAAAACCTACTGAAAGGAACCTTCAACGTAAATTGCAGCAGATCGTGGCCTAGAGGATAGCATACTTGTCTTCAAAGCCAACGTTCATGAGATCGAATCCCGGTCGTGACATAACCTGGCACATAGTATGGCGAAGGTTGGCGGTTTTAGCATTAGTGAAATGCTAGCCGGGTATACCTTGGAATTGAACGCCTCAATGATGCAACACATGCATGTGGATGGATCTTTTCAAGGGAATTTGGATTGCACTTGGAGATCCTACCTAGTTATGTGTGTGCTCCTAGTGCTACCGGTAAACAACTGCAACTTTTGATCATTGCTAAAAAAAACACACACTGATGAGGTACGAAGTAACGGTCTTTGAAAAAGTTGTTCAGCGAAAAACTTCCTATTTAGAATTTGAATTTATAAATTGGCACAAAAAAACATTAGCAGGCTCGGGCCCACAGAAGGAATAAAAATAATGTTGATTTTTTTAAACAAAATATTCAATTTTCCCATTCAAACCTAGAAGTTCAAATAAACTCGTGTAAACGTTACTAAAAATTCGGCGAAAAATCAAGGACGAGTTTTGATAAAAAAAAACGAAGAACCATAGTGTTTGAGAAATTCCAAAATGACCCCAAATATGGGCAGTCTAAAGAGTGTATTCCAAAAAATGCAACACTTTGTTTTATGAATACCACTAGAGTTTGTTTTGATTAGGTCGTATGAGCCACTTCACGAGTTTCAAGGAAATCGCGAAACAAGTTTTAAATCACCTTTTCAATTCTGCTATTAAAACTATTGTTCAGAATTGTCTGAAAACTTGTTTCTAATCGTAAAATGATTAAAGAATATGCTTGTGTATTCGATATGGTGAATAAATTTGTTCTTACAAGTCTACATGTTCTTATAACCTTTTGCATTTATGGTTTCCGCAAACGTCGTTTTGAAACTTTTGAATTCAATCTTCATAAATGATTGAATTTTCCCAAAACCTAGCTATTCCGTTTGAATTGTATGTAGGGAAGATTAGAACAATCGGAAGCACAAATACATCTTATAAGTGCCTGCTCATATGAAGTGAATGCCCAATGATTCCTTGAATTGGTGCTGCGCCGAACTGTCGTCCTTCGGCGAAATTTTTCTATGAGACAGAACACTAATAGCCATCACCTGTTTCTCAGTTGATCCAACAAGTACAGCGAAAACGTGTCCAGTAAAAATTATGGCTATGGCTAGTAAAAATTAACACATATCTCACTTACCCAGCAAAAATTTGAGCCACTCGTTCTTCTAAGCCAGCTCTCACACTCTCACAACCGATTTTCATCTAATTTACTTATAAGCATTTTTTCACAAAATTTCAAGTACTTCCTTCGAAAATGCAAAAGGACCGAACAACCAATCAGCCGAGCTGTTGTTTAGGTCCTTTTGCATGCATGGCAATTTAGCGCAACGCAAAAGGTCGTTAAAACCAAACTGCATTCAAAAATGAGAAAGTCATCGTACTTCTTAAATTCAATTAGTTTTGTTGAAGTTAATTAATGACTAAATGAATCCATGTTTTTATTAAACATAGAATACATTTTTTACAATCATTTGCCGTCTAAATCTCAATTTTGTTTATTGGTTCATGCCACTTTATCAAAACAAACAATAGAACTTTTAAAAGCATGGAAGGAAATTGATCAAATTTTCAGTGAAGCTATCTGGTAATGTAATGTATACGTGCACAAAATTTGGTGACAATCTGTCAAGTGGTTTTTGAGATAGCGTCCAATACTGAAGTTCAAATTTTTGGGCAGGATCGAAAAAAATCCTGAAAAGTCTCAGTCGGAGACCCAAAAACAGCTGGAAATCCACTTTTCGACCAAAATTCACATAACAAATCTTTTTGAAGGCCTAGAGGACCCAATAGTGAGCTAAAGTATGAATAAAAGTGAAGATTGTTAATTCTTGAAGTGAGAGGAATGTGAGAGGTTTTTACAAACTCAATCCGAAAATATAAATGAAGAAGTGATAAAAAAAGTGACTGGTTCATTCAACTGATTTATAGAAAGCCTTGACGTCATTTCTACAAAGTAGAAAAGCTGCCACCGGTAAAATAAACGAAATACGATGGTAAAATCGTGCGCAAAACATTTGCACTGCTTGTGGAGAGATATTTTGAAAAAAATGGGGATATTGGCCTATTGGGAAATCAATTGTGCTTGTATGGACGAGAAACACATAACTTATGCGTAAATTCACATTTGTTTGTTACTAGAATTCACTTATTTGTGATTGTTTTGAATCGTTAAATGATTTCGAAACTGGGTTTCTGATGAAGATATGAATATGCGCAGAATTGGAGCCGGTCACAGTGAGGTTTTTAAAATATAAAATCTTAGTATTACATGACAATTTCTTCACTAAACCTAGAAACTAGGGCAAATTTAAGCGTTCTTTTGGCCTTAGTAAAAAATTATTGAATGATGTTAATGGAATCACTAGTTAAAAGCTGAAAGCTTCATTTCAGTTCATAAGAATCCGGAATTTCGTGAGTTCATAAGGGAAAAAGTCGTGGAAAATGCGGGAAATCAATATTTGGAATTGAGTGACCACCCTGAAAAAGATAGATATTTCCCATAATTTCTTGCTACTTTTAATTAGCATTATTTTGTTCAAAAATATCTATCCCTGCGGTATATTTCCATTGATTTGTATTGCTAATATCTGTTATTAACTATGCGATCATTCCAATACGTAAACCACATTTTCTGTAGTATAGACTGTTACGATAATTATGAATACACTAGAAAATAAATGTCATTTTGAAAATCGTGTAGTGTTCAACCAAATTTTGGCTGCGTACTGTTTTTTACTTCCAAGTGAAGTGAGCGTTGTCATTTTTTCCGTTTTTCTCTAAGAAATTAGAAAATACGTGGCCTGATTCCCGAGCAAAGAAAACGGATTGTGAACAAATGGCGCACTGTGAGTGCTTTTTCAATAAGAGAACTAGCTAAGAAAGAAGGTGTGAGTGTCGGAGCAGTTCAAACCGTGTTGAGAAATTATGGAGAACAGTGTACTTTCGCAGATTTCTCAATACGCGGTAGGAAACCTGGCCCTGCTGACCCTACAATGGACAAAAAAATCTAGGATTGCTACAAACGGCATCCTTAATTAAACAGCATAACAATCCTACAATCTTTTGGCCTAATCTCGCTTCGTGATACTAGTCTGAGGCAAGGTTGTCTGTGTATTTCACAAAAAAAATCTCGAACTCTGTGATTTGAACCAAAAATTCTGTAAAGGTTTTCTGTGACGCTATTTTTATGAAGTTCATTGAAAAATTAGGTCAAACATCAACTAATTGGAAACAACTTACAGTTCTAAAAGAAAAAGATCAATTTGCAATGATTTTGGAAATCTGTACAAAATTTCAAAAATCTGTGAATTCTGTGAAAATTTTAAAAATTCTGTGATCTGTGACGAAATTTTGCTCAAAATTCTGTGATAATACTGATTTTTCTGTGATTTCGGCAACCTTACTCTGTGGGTGCATTAAAGTGGTATGAATAAGGTTGCCCGATTGCCCAGTTTTATCCGAGTTTGCCCGGATATTTTATACAAAATTTGAGAACAGTCCGGCCCGGATCGATTGCCTGTATTTCATTGAAAAAAAGCTTGGTTGCCCGGATTTTTTAACTTTATTTGGAAAATTAGCCAAAAACAAGCAAATTGTGTTGTTGAAATTGAATATTTATACCTCCAAAACGAAATGTTTTGAACAAGTTCTAAAAAATTAATAATGAAAGGTATTTTGACAGCCTTAAATGTAATTTAAAACCTGTCAATGAGTTTTTATTAAAAAACACCATTTTTTTTCTTAATATTTGTTAAGTAATTTCTGGGTTTTTAACAAAACTTGTCCGGGACATTACCCGGATTTTTGGTCGTCAATTTTTAAATCAAATGCCCGGATTTTGCCAGGTCCAGATACGTATTGGAAAAAAATCTGGAAACCTTAGTCAACAAGGTCACATGTTTACCAAAAGACATGAACCCACCAAACTGTCCAGAGATTCGTCGTCCAATAGAAATTTTCTGGGTTTTGACGAAAGCAAATCTGAGGAAATATATTAAACCAGCAGACAGTGTTGTAAATTTAAGAAAGATTGGCTGGCCTAAAGTGGTTAAAAATAGTCGGAGAAAGCTCTGTGCAGAAGCTGGTGGTTAGTGTTGAAAGAAAAGTAAGAGAACTTTACTACCCTACAAATCTAATTCTAATTGAATTATAAGTTGAAAATAAATTACAACATGTGTGAAAGAAGGTTTTTTTTAATTCATTGTATCTTTTATTTAAGAAAGAAAGTGTATTTATAATTTTCGGAACAGTCTATTGCTAAAGATATTTTTGTATTCCTCAAAATTCACAATCTGTTGTTTTGTTTAAATACTCAATTGAAGAATATGGCAAAACAAATTTGTTTTTTGATTGGTTTTCGAAAGGAATTTAGCATCGATTTCCGATCAAAGATCTCAAAACTCGAATCCCCTTTTCCAATCTATCTTAATTTAAAACGACCAGGAATAAGTCCGATTTCCAAAACCATATGTGGAGTTTGGAGTTTTTTTATTATCTGACGGGTTTCTTCAGATTTTCCCCAAAATTGAAAAATGGGTTCATTTTAACGTCTTAAAACACATGTAATTTTTCAGGTTTCTAACATTTTTATTTTTCGAGTTAGACTCGGTTAGATTTTTTTTAAATAAAAAATAAGCATATTTCAAAGCTACATAACTTATTTTTCATCGGAAATTATAAAATAGCACATCAAAATGCACTGAAATTTTATCAGCTTTCCAAATAAAATACTTAAAAAAAATTAATTATTGTGTTTCAACACGAAAAATTGTAAACAAGCTTTAAATGGCGTCTAAAAGTACCGTCTGCGTCACCGAATATTTTGCAGAAAAAAAGTTTTGAGAAGTTTTTAAAGTCGTAAAATTGAACCAAATTTTCAATTTTGTAGAAGATCTAAAGACCCCCGGCGCAAATTGTCAGGTAATAATAAAAACTCTCCAAATATCAAGCCTTTTTATGTTTTGGCTTTCGTAAAAACGGGATGAAATAAAATTGACTTTAGGTTATTGACTTTGCAACGTATTAAAACCGTAAATCTACGTCATTATTTGAAGCGGAAGAAAACAAATGTGATTAAATTCTTTCGTTAGTAATATTGTTCAGAATCATAAGCGTTGTGAATCATTTACCTGAAGAAGTATACATTAATGATTAATCCTTTAGGAATTTTTTGTTCCGTAAAAAATGCTAGCATTACTTCTAAGTTCAACAGATCATGTAAACACTAGCCATCAAATATTGGAACACCTAAAACTAAAAAATCTCCTGAAACCCATCGGAATGCCTGCCTGACTGTAAGAAATTTCCAGTCTCGACTCAAATAAACAAACACATGTTCCAGGTGAAGTGAACTGGCCAGATTGGATCACAGAAAAAACCGCAACTGGGACCAGCCACAAAAGTCGGAGCTGGCTCGACTTATTCGTTGGTATTTGTATGTAGAAAATGCTTACTCAAAGCTTGTAAGGCCAGAATGTGCATGATGTGGTCTCCGTACTGGGGCCTCAAAGAAACAGGTTTAGCGCCCCGCGCTACCCTCGCATTTATGGGCTCCATCCTTCCTTGAATCACTTCTGCTGCCCACGAGATAAGCCACAGCCAACTTGCCAGGCGCTTTTACAAACATTTCTCGCGTAGAGACCCCCTGAACTTCGCGCACTGCCTTAAGGTTCTTTCTTCAAGGCAGCTCTCACGCGCGCGCAACCGAGCAGTGGCGGCAAATTGCGGCGGGCTGATGTATGTTCTGCGCCTCAGACCTCCTTTCCTCCGCAAAACCCCTGATGAATCAAGAAGGTAGTTTGTTTGAGGTTGTTGCTGCTGCTGGCTGCCTTCCCAGAGAGATTCCTAAGGCTTATGGTAGCAAAATAATCCCATCAATGCGCACACGGCCTCTGCCAAGAGCTACTGTTGGTTTTCATGTTCAGCTTCAGAAATCCCGGCCAGGTTCTCGGTTTGTTGCTTGGCTTGGCATGCGTCGTCGTCAGCCCTCAAAGACGTCGTCGTCGTTCAGCCAACCAGTTGAGTCTTGTCTTGTCGCGACGGCTTTTGTGAGTGCGTTGGTGAATGGGAAGCCCATTTTTATATATTTTTTGCTCGTTACTGCCAGCCTTCCTCAGCTCCCGCATCTTCCCACAAGTGTAGATCTCACCACGCTTTCGTGGAATTTAGGGCCCCATTGATGGCTTAAATGAGATCAACATTTGCCGTGAATAGAGCACATGTTAATGGGGCTACTTAGGCCGCACGATGGGGGTAATTGAAATGAAATATAGAACTACATTCCCCTAATCAAGATTGATGCAACCGATCGCTTGCGGGTATTGATCTGTTTTTGGTAGATCCAAATTGAAATATACCCGCTTCATTTGTGTTAACTTGGCAAGATTTAAAAAAAGTCTAGGAAACCAGCCTCTAAGTTAAAGAAAAAAGTTTATTAGAACAGGTGTCTTATGAGGAAAAAAAGCGACAATGAATTGCGCACGCGAAAGTAAGCAACCCACCGAACCAGGTGACATCATTCCGCAAGTCGCCCCCCGAATGGAATTGTGCTGGTCGGTTGTTGAAACAGCACAATATTTGCTCACGCGTGCTCATTTTTTCTTCCATACATGCTATCATCCTGTTATTTTTTTTTCTGTGCATTATTTTATCTCGATTTCCGAAGCCGATGAGCCAATATGAGCTCATGAAAACGTGCACTGACCAACCGCTTCTCTCGTTCGATATGTATTATTGATTCAGACCGCTCGCTTCTATGAATGTGTTGTGTATATTCACCGTTTTTTTTTCTACCGCAAACCTGATGACAGTGCCCGGTTTATTAGTTTTTCTTGAATGAAACACGTTGCAGAAATATTAGCGTCTCTAAAGATTGGACGATGTTTTTAAAAATTTCAAATTTTTGTTTAGCCAGATTTGATCAAAACTTCATTTTCAAATGTCATGAATATTCAGTAAATCAATGCTTACCGAATTTTTTCTTAGCCTTTATTTCCACATCATAAAAGTGAATTAAAGTCCCAAAGTGGAATTACATACAATCGTTGTACAATCGTGGAATTTCAGTATAGCGCTGTCATCATGGCCGTAGGAACGGGTGAGGGGAGGGAGGGGAGGATGTTAGGGACTTAATAGCCCCTCCCTCAATGAGGGTCAAAAAATGCCATGCGTAATGTTTTTTTTTAAACTCAAAATTTCAACTTTTAATAACGACCAAAATTTTTCTAGTTTAACAATCTCGACTAAAGCTAAATCCTCGAAATCATCTTGGGTACACATTTCTACTACAGTTTTTTTTTTATAAATTTTATCACTCGTTGAAATTTAGTCCCGAATATCGAATTTCCAAAACATTAGAACTAGCTTGTCGGGTTGCCCAGATTTTGCCTGATTTTTCCACTTTACTTGCAAAATCAAATAAAAATTTGTAAAAAATTTGTATAAAATTATTTTAGGTATCTCTTGAGGAAGGTCAAGAGTCAAGACCAAAGGCCGAATGTCAAGCAAATTGTAAATTTTGTATTTGCTTCCTTTTGACGGGAATGCCAATTAAAATTAAAAAAAAATGAGTTTAAAATTATTAATTTTGAGGGCAAATGTGTAGTGAAAATTTATTCAAAATTAACATAAACATACTCTTACCCAGAATATCTGGCAACACTGTTGTGTTACCGCAAGCCCAATTTGAGTATTTTCGCCTATCCGTGTGATGATGTAAACTAAGGTTGCCAGAATTTTTTCAGTACCTACCCGGGCCGGACAAATCCGGGCAAATTTTTATTAAAAACATGACAAAATCCGGGCATCAGATTTCAAAATTGACGACCGAAATCCGTGCAATATCCGGGCCAATTTTGTCAAAACCCAAAATTTTTTCAATAAATATCAAGAAAAAAAAATATTGAAAGAATTTTTTTTTCATCACAGTACATCGACAGATTTTAAACCGTATAAGAGCTTCCGAAAAACCTTTCATGATTATTTTTTTTATAAAACTTGCTCAAAAAAATTTATTTTGGAGGCATAAATTATCAATTTTAACAACAAAATTTGTTTTTTTTTGTTTTATTTGCCAAATAAAGTGAATAAATCCGGGCAACATCCGGGCATTTTCCAATGAAATCCGAGCAACCGGGCCGGACCGGACTGTTCCCAAATTTTGTATGAAATATCCGGGCAAACCCGGATAAAACCGGGCAATCTGGCAACCTTAATGTAAACGTTTGTACCGCGTTTATCATCATCACCTGTCATCAGCAATCATTGATCTATTGTTCTCGATTGCGAATTGAACATAGCAAGAGGAACCAAAACAAACAATGTTTTGGTTCTGCTCGTGGCAGCAATGGACATATGGTCTCCGATATCGGTCCAAAGAGCTCTAGAAAGAGACTCAATTGGGGATTAATCCACAAATCCAGAAAAAAAGAAACTCGTGGCAGCAGAAGTTTGCTGCTTACCCGGAGGAAACTGTAAGTTTCAACATATTGTTTATCAATGCCAAAAGACATCCTCGTTTTAAAGAGCTGATAACTTTTTGTCTAATAAGATACGAAGTTGCGGTCTTCGACAAAGTAATTCAGCGAAAAAAATCCTTTAGAGAATTTATAAATTGGCACCTGGAATGGTCACAAATCATTAGCAAGCCCGGTACCACAGAAGAAGCAAAAATGATGTTGATTTTTCGGTACACAATGTGCAATTTTGCCATAAAAATCTAAAAGTTCAAATTTTCTTATGTAAACGCTACTTAAAAATTCTGAAATAAATCATGGATGAGTTTTGAACCAAAACAAAACTTTTTAAACCCCAGGGTTTGAGAAATTCATAAATGACCCTAAATCGACTAAGTCTAGTAGCGGGGACTCCCATACAAAATCAATAAAAAAAATCGTTGCTACACGAACAAATTTATATCAATTGTCATAGAAATTGACTTTACAAACTATTGACAAAAATGACGGTTTATTGTATCAGATTATAAAAACTTTTAGGAGACTATTTTTCTTGCATAGTCAAAATTAAAAATGTCACAATTCAAGCATTTTTAGTGATTTTCATAAAATTTGGTGCGAGGATTTCCAAAGAACATGAAACATGACACAGCTCGAACAAATATTGAAAATTTGCATAAAGTTAATAAGTTATTAAACAAGATGAATTATTCCCTTTTAGTCCCTGTAGCAATTTTTAAACGGAGAAGTTAATATGAAATTAATGTGAAATACGACAAATCGGAACCATTTTTAGAAATTTTGAATTTCTTTTGAAATTGAATTTTTTTTTTTGAACTTATTTTTGAAACAAACATAAATAGATGATCCATTGGATTGACCAACTTCTCGCTCTTTAAAAAGATGGAAGCTTATATACAAACTTGATCTTCTACTAACCTCTACCATTTTTGAAATAACTGATGAATTATTGTATTGAATCAGCTATAATCAACTTTTCAAGTACTTTTCATAGAATCATCTCATTAGGTAGATGATTCATTGAACTGACTTTCAAAGTCGTAAGATCCCATATAAAATCATTGTAGAAATTCAATAGATTAGCTTCAGCAACATTGGCTTACATTTAATGAATATTTGAAAGTACATGGATAAAGGAAATAGGTGTGGTTTTCTTCAAAATGCCAACATTGCCAACAATGAGGTAAGGCCATTTCTGTCAACGATTTGCATTCCTCACTAAAATTGATTTTAGAGTTGGAATATTCTACAGAATTTACTGAGGTTATAATATCTTGAAAGACTTCCATCCAAGAAATTGTTTTTTTAACTTTGTTAAAAGGATTCCTTCAAAAATGATTCCCACTACTGTGAACGGAAATCTTCCGGTGTTGTTCATGTAACGCTACTTAAAAGTTGTCCAGTCAGAAAAGAAAGGAGGAAAAACGAAATAAACAGCTCAATATTAAAACCTTTTTCACCAAATTTATGGTAGAACGAAGTCTACCGGGTTACCTAGTTTGTAATTATAAAAACTGACTTTAATGAAAAATAATTTGAAATTGTGAAATTGATTTAAGAATTAAAATAGTAAAAATGCGATCTCTTGTATTTTGAAATATTCGACTTGATATTTTTATCAGGACCGTAAAACTCTTTAACGGGCTGAATCTGATTCTGAATTTGAATATTTATTCTAAATTCAAATTATAGATTTGGATTCTATTCTCGAATTCCAATACAATTGCTAAAATACATTCCAAATCAGAATATTCAATAAGACCCAGGAAATGAAATTTGTTCCAGAGCCCTCAATTATGAATCTCTCATTTTAATTTTGAAGTTTGGGTTCCAATCTAGGTTAATTATTTTAAAAATTTATATTTTCTCTGACTCGTGAATCTGTATTAAAAATTTGAATTTCAATGGATGATTCTAAGTTTTCAATTCTGGATTGCCATTTTGAAGGTTTTTTTGAATTCTGCATTTGAATTAAGTTCAAGATCTTAGAATCTACATATGATACAAAAACTCATGATGGTTTCTAATTAAATTAACGTATTCTAAAAATTATGGTCCAAGTATTGAAAATGCATATCTAGCGTAACAATTCATAAGGGCGAAACTAGCAGTTAGCTCGAAACGAGAAAAACGCGTTTGAAAATTCGGAACACCTATTCAAATCCTATTTAAAAAAATCGACCACCTTTTGTTCAACAAAAAAAAAATGTGCATTATATTCCCTTATTGTTCGAAGGTTATCAAGAACTTTAACTTTTTTCGCTTAATTTCGGAGATTTTCGAGTTTCGCCCTTTTATTGTTTTCGATTCCAGTTACGCCTGCAAGTTTCGCCCAATTGATCGGCCGCTTTTGTTTTGGTTTTGAAGTTTCGCCCATTCGTCCTACACGCAAAAACTAATTAGGCCGTTTTGTCACACACGGTCAACTCAGTTACGCCTATATATAGAAAAATTCACTCCATTTTGAATAGGCGTAACTTCACGTTCCAACGAAAATACATCAACAGGAAGTTTCGCTCAATTGAATTTTATCAATTTTTTTAAAGTTTTAGGTAATTTTAAAATGAAACCACGTTTATAAGGTAAAGTGTAACCGCGTGCATCTGGAATGACCGTTAACTCGATTTGTTTACATTCGGCCGTTTCGCCCTTTTGAAATGTTACGCTAGATATGAATTAAACCCTCAAAACTTCCCCGTTCCTACGACCATGAACGGAGTTATGACATGTTGAACGAATGTATGTCTTATATAATTGAAGGCAGTTCAATTTAATCCGCAACACTGAAATTTGAGGGAAAACAAGACGAACCAGCCCGAGGCTGAAAGTCTCTATAATAAAGAAAAAAAAAAAGAGAGAAAACACCTATAACCAAATTCGTCAACCAATGTTTTGTTTGTATCTGACAGCGTTGCGGGTTTAATTGAACTGTCTTGATTGCCAAAAGACACTTCTTACAACTAGAGTGTCCTACCCGGAAAATTCAGGAATTCTCGAATCCCGGGAAACGCTTAAAAAATCCCGGGAATTCCCGAAGTCAGTAAAATGTGCTAAATTAATACAAATTGAAAAATCAATCAGATTTTGCAAGGAAAATGATAATTCTACCACTGACAATACTGACTGGACACTCGATTTGGTTTGTTGGATTTTTTTTTTTTTTTTTTTTTTTAAATATGTCTTTATTTGTATCAAATCATCATTACACTTATATTACATTATTGCATTAAACTAGGTGTTCAGCTCAATAATGAACTGTTCATAGCCCTATAAGTAACTAGATTATAAAAATTTATTTATAAGATTTAAATTTGCTGAGCGCAATCAAGTTTTTAATGTAGGAGAACATCCTGTAATAGCAAAAATATTTTATACTTAAAACTAAACACTATCTTAAAATTAAACTAAACATAAAGAGAACGAATCTCTGCGATGGAAGACTGCATCGATTTGCCTCTGAAGTTGGAGATGATTTTGTTGGCCATCTCTTCGATCGATTCAATGCCCGCAATCCGATGAAGATCTTCGGTGCTGTGCCAAGGTGGAAGCCGCAAAATCATTTTCAGAACCTTGTTCTGAATCCTCTGGATGGCTTTCTTCCTCGTCGCGCAGCAGCTAGACCAAATCGGAACTGCATACATGATCGCTGGTCGGAAAACTTGTTTGTAGATGAGCATCTTATTTCGCAGACACAACCGGGATTTCCTGTTGATGAGAGAATAAAGAGATTTAGTGTATTTATTACATTTAGATTGAATATCTTCAATGTGATTTTTAAAAGTAAGATTCCGATCAAGTGTAAGTCCCAAGTACTTCACGTGATCAGACCATTCTAATGAAACCCCATTAAAAGTTATGGAATGATTTTCATTAGGTTTTAAAAAATTTGCTCTTGGCTTATGGGGAAATAAAATAAGTTGAGTTTTGGAAGCGTTAGGAGAAATTTTCCACATTTTCAAGTAATTCAAAAAGGAATTTAAATTTTGTTGCAATCTACTGCGTACCACCCGTAAATTTCGACCTTTGGCTGAAAGCAAAGTGTCATCAGCAAATAATCTTCTACCTTTTCCTTCTGGTACTTCAGGAAGATCAGAAGTAAAAATATTATATAAAATTGGCCCAAGTATACTACCCTGAGGGACACCAGCTCTAATGGGTGTCCTTTCAGAGCATGAATTTTGATAGCTTACTTGTAAGGTTCGGCTAGTCAAATAATTTTGAATAATTTTGGTGAGATATACAGGAAAATCAAATCGAGCTAATTTAGCTACTAAACCTTTGTGCCAAACACTGTCAAAAGCTTTTTCAATATCAAGAAGAGCAACACCAGTTGAATAACCTTCAGATTTGCTAGCGTTAATCATATTAGTTACACTCAAAAGTTGATGTGTAGTAGAATGTCCATGACGAAAACCAAATTGTTCATCAGGGAAAATAGAATTCTGATTAATGTGAATCATCATTCTATTCAAAATAACTCTCTCAAATAGTTTACTTAAAGAAGAAAGCAAACTAATTGGTCGATAACTTGAAGGCTCTGAAGCACTTTTTCCAGGTTTCAAAATTGGAGTTATTTTGGCATTTTTCCATTTATTGGGAAAATAAGCCAAATGAAAACATTTGTTGAAGATTTTAACTAAAAAATTTAAAGTGCTTTCAGGCAACTTTTTAATAAGAATATAGAAAATCCCATCTTCCCCTGGAGCTTTCATATTTTTAAATTTTTTGAAAATCAATTTAAGTTCATCAATATTTGTCTCACAAGAACTTTCAAACACATTTTGCTTGGAAAGAATATCATCAAATTCTAGGGAAATTTGAGCATCAATTGGACTTACAACGTTTAAATTAAAATCATGAGCAGACTCAAATTGTTGGGCTAATTTTTGAGCCTTTTCTGAATTAGTTAAAAGAAGTTTATCCCCATCTTTCAAAGTAGGAATTGGCTTCTGGGGCTTTTTCAAAATTTTAGTTAATTTCCAAAATGGCTTTGAGTAGGGTTTTATATCCTCTACTGCTTTAGCAAAATTTTCATTACGAATGAAATTTAAACGACGTTTGATCTCTTTTTGAAGGTCGCAATAAATTAATTTCAAATAAGGATCCCTAGTACGTTGATATTGGCGTCGACGAATGTTTTTCAGTCGTATCAAAAACTGAAGATCATCATCAATTAAAGGTTGATTAAATTTATGTTTTACTTTAGGTATTGAAGCGGCTCTAGCATTGACTATTGAAGTTGTCAAATTTTCTACAGCCAAATCAATATCTTCTATTGAATTCAATGGAACGTTTACATCTAAATTACGTTCAATAAAATTCATATATCGCTCCCAGTTAGCCTTTTGAAAATTAAAAGTCGATTTTAAAGGGTTTTCAATGGGACTTTGAGATATAGAAAATGTTACTGGAAGGTGGTCTGAATCGAGGTCCGCATGAGTAACTAATTGACTACAATGCTCGCCTAAATCCGTTAGAACCAAATCAATTGTGGAAGGATTTCTAATTGAAGAAAAACAAGTATGCCCATTAGGATATTCAACAGTATAATAACCTGCAGAGCAGTCATTAAACAAAATATTCCCATTTGAATTTGATGAAATATTATTCCAAGATCGGTGTTTTGCATTAAAGTCACCAATAATAAAAAATTTAGATTTATTTCTGGTGAGTTTTTGTAAATCTCCCTTCAAAAAATTTTTCTGTTCACCGCTACATTGGAAAGGCAAATATGCGGCAACAATTATAATTTTCCCCATAGAAGTTTCTAATTCAATTCCAATTGTTTCTAAGACTTTTGTATTGAAAGAAGGAAGAAGTCTAAATTTGAGACGACTAATGATGACAATAGCTACACCCCCACCTTGCCGATCAAGTCGATCATTTCGTAAAATTTTAAAGAAAGCATTGCTTTTCAAGTTATTGTCTGGCTTTAAAAAAGTTTCAGTGATGGCAGCAATATGTATGTTTTGAGTTTTCAAAAATAAAAAGAATTCATCTTGGTTAGCCAGCAAAGATCTAGCATTCCAATTCATAATGTTTAAACATCTATTTGGATCCATGAGGGAATCGTAAAGTCATAATAATTTTGTTAGCATAATTAAAAGAAGTTTGGAAAGCTTCAAACATTGAATTTGCTTTCAACATAAGTTGCATCATTTCCATTAAATTTTGATGCAAAAATTTTAATTTTTCCTCAGTAATCTCACCCAAATCAACAAAATTGTTAGGATCAGAAAATGAAGGAGAAGAACAAGTATTTGAATTTCGGGGATTTTCCCAAGCCTTTGCATGAACGTTGAGACTTGGTTTTTTCCCATTTTTATTAGTTAAACCTGAAGAGGGAATCCCATTTTCAACCACCTCTGAGAACGATAAACAACGAGTCTGGGGCGCAGATTCAGCACAGGTAACATTAAAATCACTTCGGGTATTACCCAGCCGTGATTCCAATGTCGACCGAGGCTGACCGCGAACAGGCAGGTTGTTTGCCGGCCCGACGTGTGAAGACGAAAAAGAGGAAGGAGGAGAAGAAACTTTTCTGGAAACTTTGGGATTTTTCCTAGAAGCAATAATTTTTGCCCTGATGGGACAATCTAGCGAATTCGAGGAGTGCGCAATTCGCACACTTAAAAAATTCTGTTTTTGGCTTATCACCACCAAAAAGGCATTTAGATTTTTCATGATCAAATGAGCCGCAAAACATACATCTGGCATTCATTCTACAATTTTTAGTGCCATGACAAAAAGCTTGACAACGACGACATTGCGTAATGTTTTGTAAAAAATTGGTAGAAGATTTACGAAAAGGTTCGAATTTGACTCGACAATGAAACATAAGACGAGCCTTTTCAAGAATTTGCAGATTATTAACCTGATCCTTTTTAAAATGGATCAAATAAAGTTCAGGAGCAAAACCAACACTACTGGTATTATTCGTGTTGGTTCTTTTCCTCATTTGAATTACTTGAATTGGAGAAAAACCTAACAAAGAATTTAATTCATTTGTGATCTCATCCGGTGTCTGATCGCCAGTGAGACCACGAAGTACAACTTTAAAAGGACGATCACCTCTAGTGTCGTACGTAAAAAATTGGTGTTTTTTATTATTCAAATAATTTAAAACCTTTTGAAAATCATTAAAAGATTCCGCCAATATACGAGCAGTTCCCCTTCGACCGATCTGAAAAGAAATCTTCACATCCTTGACGGAAGTGACGATTTCTTTTCGAAAGGCATTGAAGTCAGGAATCGTGACCGTTATTGGTGGAATCTTTTCGTTTTTAAGAGTATAAGAAGAAGAAGGTTTCTTAGTACTCTTGTCAGAATTAAATATGAATATTTCCTCATCACCGATGTTATGAAGGACATCGAATGAATTGGAAATTTCAACTTTTTTGGCAGATGGCCCTGGATTAGGTTCAGCAATCCGTTTTCTTCCGGCCCTTGAGCCGGCCGAAGACTTCCCCATGCTGGAAAGAAAAGAGAAAATATGAATAAAAGAAAATGAAAATAATTTTAGCACTGAAAAGTGCTGATTGAAATACAGGTAAGGAAAAAATAAATAATGTAAAATGTTCCTGCAGGTACACAGCAACGATACGATGCTCCGGCGTACGTGTTGACGGCTCAACGGTACAGATGGAAGTGATTTGGTTTGTTGGATAATTTTTCCAACAGTACGCAATATCGATTCCAGAGTGCGCATCGATCGATTTGAAGAAATGTGTTCCCAGTTAGGAAGTGCCCCCCAACTTAAAAAGGTACATTTTTCCTACAGGGCATTTTTTGTCAAATTTTGCAGGTTCGCAATACCGACATCACCTATTGTCGGTATTGCGAACCTGCAAAATTTGACAAAAAAAATTCGCTAGTCGAATTTTTGTTCTAAGTGTCATGTCAGTGTGATCAGTAGTTCTATCTTGACGGCTTGATCTTTATTTTTTTTTTTTCAAATCTGGTTAATACATCGAGTGTGATGAAAAAATGTTTTTCCAACTGAAAAATTAGTGTAAAAGTGAAAAACGACAAAGAATCTATGAAACCAAACAATTCCAATAATGCGACGCTACGGGAAAAATCTGAATGTTATATTTTGCAACACTCATCATTCAGAAATTTCGTTTCGGATATAGTTTACAGTAACAAAATTGTCAGCAAAGAAATGACATATTGTGCACCAAATGGATAGTTATCTGAAAATTTACGATGTTTGATGAATAATCTGAAGTCTAGCTATCGTATACTAACTTCTATCGATAGTGAGAAATCTTTCTCAATCATTTCAAATTTTTGCAGCTAGAATCAGACCAGTTTGTCGGTTAGAGTACTTTTTTTTGGGTCTTTGGTTTGCTTATTGAATTTTTGAGGCATTCAAAAAGTTTGAAATGTTTTGCAATACTAGGTACTACCTTAAATTTAAAAATACCATATTGATAAGAATTCGTACGCAGTAGAGCGTTAATATCTTAAATTTTTCCCGGGGTCCCGAGAATTTGCGGGAAAAGGATCATCAGATTTCCCGATTCCCGGGAACGCTAAAATGGCCGGGAAATGGACACTCTACTTTCAACAGGTCAAAATCAATTTAAATTTAAAATTGTTTACAACTTTTCTTCTTAACAAGTGAAGCTGAACTTCAGTTCAGTAACTGCGATTTTCTTAATTGTCAAATTTAGGTTAGAATTTGCAAAATTCTTCTAGGAGATCGTTACAACGAAACAGTAACTTTAACTCAGTTATGTTGTTCAACTCATGGCAACAATCAACTTCTCATGTTTTCAGATAACCCGAAACCCCATGAACTCCAGTTACCTGAGGTCGTTCCGTTCTGTTGACCTTCGATATCAACTTGAGAGCAAAAAACTTATTTTTTTCATCGCCATCATGATTACGAATCGTTTTTTTTTCTACAGTCGGACTGAACCGAACCGTTTCATCATTGAAAAGCTCAAGAGGAAAAAAAACTTCTTCATTTATGAAACGAAAAAAAAGGTGTCCGTCGTAGGTGAATATTCTTGAATGCTGCGTTCAATCGCTCGCTCACTCGCGATAGGGGGAGAATAATTATCGTTGATTGAAGACACAGTTGCTGGCAGGCAAATGGATAGATAGATGGATGGATGGATGGATGGTTGGTGATGGAACAGTAATTATGGGTTTCCTTCCTCTACGTATGCAACTTGATGAACTCTTTTACGAGATATCCCTCCGTTTGGATCTTCCTCGTCTAGTCAAGTCCAGAATTTATCGAAGACGCGCAAAGGTGCGCGCGCATCGATTAAAGCGCACAATTATTCTTGAACGCATCAATCGGAAGAGGCTGTGATAGGCGGTCGGCGATTTATCTTAAAGATTTTTCCTCTTTCTAAAACGGAAGTGGTTAAGAGCAAACACCGTTAATTGTTTGCTTCCTTGCAGAAAAATGCAGGAAAAATTACAATTATCTAGGCGCCTCAAATGTTTTCTAAGTTCTTCATCTATGCTACTGTTTTTATTATTAATAAGAGCATAAGTCTGAATTTTGCTTCAATTCAGGCGGTTTCATTTACTTATACAGACACGAATGCCATGTAAATGGTAAAATGTCTTTAATAAAAATAATAATAATAATTTACTTATGATTACAAAAATATAAACATTTTTTTTTTCATTAAATCTATGCTTCAGGCCACAATTGGCAACGAAGTTACCAACAACAGATTTAAACAAACATCCCTCTGGGTGTCGTTGGAAGAAATGCAGCAATTTAGGAAAACAGACTCACCGATTACAGCATATTGCTTTGCAAAAATTGCGTTTAAAATCCCAACAACATCGTGGTCCTGCGGGAACTACCGACTTTTACTTTGTTCAACAAAGTAGGAAAAGCCTCGCGAGGAAAAGCCTCGCGAGGAAAAGCCTCGCCGAACTTGTACTGCGCGTGGTAATTTTAAAATTATGCACAAAAAACTTCCCCCTCAGTCAGACGGGGAGCCAGCCAGCCGCCATCCTGGCAGCCAGCAGTCTCAAAAGCTAACGAACGAAATAATATCCGCAGGAGACTAAATCTAATTACGGGTACCATCCTATGTTTCTGTTGCATAAAACCACTACCAATACCAGCTACTACTAGCGAAAGATAGTCCAGGGACAGACGACGAGACTGAATACATAGGTTCTGGGGAAAGGGAAATGGATGAAATGAGAGAAAAAAAATGTAGGAACCCCAGAACAGGTTCAACCGTTCTATTTTTCCGCTCAAGTTACACTCTCAAGTGACGATGGTGCCTGGTTTGCTTGAGCATCTACACGGTTCATCGTTATCATTGCTGTGACAACGTCGCTGAACTCAGGAAGCAGACGGAGTGGAAAATATTGGAAAGCGCTTCCCTAAGGTGGCTTGAATTTTCAAATTTCTTTTATGACGGTCGCCATATAACCTTTTTTTCTGAAAATTATTGTACTTATTTTACTGAAAGAAGATTCTTGAGGGGGTTTTGAAGGCAAAAGGCGATTTTAAGAAGAGTCTAACAAAACTCACCTTTTACTGAAATATCATTTTTTATTTCGCGGAAAACCTTCTTTAAGCTCGCTACACTTGATATCGTGACGATCTTCCTATTTGGATGTACCTTAAGAGATTTTCAATTTTTTTTCTGATTTCTGCTAAAATCACCATCTAATGACTGACTTTAACAAGGAGTTGTCTCTTGCCATCCGTAAATTTTTGCGCCGAAAACAGTAGAATTTCAAATATCAATAAAAACAAATTTTTCCAAATAACAAAACAAAAAAATGACAAAAATTAAAAAGAAAATGGCAAAAGTGATAAAATTCTTAAAAAAATATTACAAATATAACATAAAAGTCAAAAATGACAAAAATTGAAAAAAAGGCAAAAATTAAAAAAAATGACACAAATAAAAAAATAACAAAAATTAAAAAAAATGATAAAAAAAAAACAAATCCAAACCGACAAAAAAATATGATAAAAGAGACAAAAACAAATCAATCCAACAAAATGACATAAAAACAATAATAAAAAAAAAAACAAAAAAATAGAAAAAATTTAAAAGAGTGACAAAATTAAGAAAAAAATTAAATAAAAATGCCGAAAAATATAAAAATTACAAAAATTTAAAAAAAACCAAAATGGGAAAAAATAACAAAAATGAAAAAAGGCAATTAAGACAAAAATGACAGAAATGACAATAACGAAAAAAAAAATTACAAAAATGACAATAATCACAAAAATGGCAAAATTAAAAAAAAGGTACAAAACTATAAAAAATGCACAAAAATAACAAAAATGACAAAAAAAAAAATAAAAATTACGAAAGTACAAAAAAAAACAAAAATGACAAAAATGCAACAAAAAATACAAAAATGTCTATTATGACAAAAATGAAAAAAACAGTAGATATGACTAAAATGACAAAAATGACAAAATTGTATAACTAGCAAAAAGGGCAAAAATGTTAAAATGACTGAAATGACAAAAAAAGGAAGAAATAACTAAAAAAAAAAATTACAAAACTGAGAGAAATATCAAAAATGACAGAAATGACCAAAATGACAAAAATGACAAAAAATATGAAAAATGATAAAAATGACTTTTTTTAAACATTTAAAAAAAATCAAAATTAACAAAAGCTACAAAAATGACATAAAAAATAAAAAAATACAAAAAAGGAATCAAAATTAAAAAAAAAGAAATTTTTAAAAAGATTCCAAAAGATTCCAAAATTTTCAAAAAAGAAAAAAACACCAGTAATGATAAAATTAACACAAATTTACAAAAATACCAAAAATGACAAAACTGTAAATAAAACGACTAAAATTTAAAACTTTACAAAAATGACTAAAATGATCTAAATGACAAAAATTACAAAAATTTCAACAATGACAAAAATGAGAAAATGACAACAATGACATAATCAGCAAAATGACAAATATGGCGGATATGACAAAAATGACAAAAATGATAAAAATTACAAAAATGACAAATATGACACAAATGACAAAAATAACAAAAAAAAAAAACTGAGAAGAAATGGCAAAAATGACCAAAATAACAAAACAATGCCAAAAATTACACAAATAACAACAATGACCAAAATGAAAGAATGACAAAAATGACAGAAACGTCAAAAAATAACAAAAATGACTGAAATTACAGAAAAGACGGAAATGACAGAAATGACAGATATGACAAAAACGACAGAAATAATAAAAATGACAGAAATGTCAAAAAATACAAAAATCGAACACAGTTGTACCGGATAAGTTTTTCTATAACGATCCGCCAACTGCAACGTTGATAAAGTCGCGAATGCTATAAAGATGGTGAAACGACTATAATCGAAACAAAAAAAAATAAATAAATAAAAATAACTTAAATCAAAGAAATTATAAAAAATAAAGAAATTTTCAAAAATGACAAGAACGACCAAAAAATATAAAAGTTACAAAAATTTAAAAAAAGTGACAAAAATGACCAATATTAAATTATGGCAAAAGTGGCAAAAATGACAAAAATGACAAAAATTACAAAAATGATAAAAATGACAAGAATGGTAAAATTGACAAATTGGCAAAAATGACAAATATAAAAAAATGAACAAAATGACAAAAATGACAAAAAGCACAAAAAAGAAAAAAAAGGACAAAAAAAATCATAAATGACGATAATTACAAAAATGACAAAAAAGACAAAACGGACATAAAGGACAAAAATGACAAAAAGCACATAAAAGAAAAAAGGACAAAAAAAAAATCATAAATGACGATAATTACAAAAATGACAAAAATGAGGAAAATGACAAAAAATGACATAAATTCATAAAAATTACAAAAATTACAAACATTACAAAACATTTAAAAAAATTACAAAAATGACACAAATGACAAAAATTACATAATTTAAAATAATGACAAAAATGACGAAAATGACTAAAATGACAAAAATGACAAAAATGACAAAAATGACCAAAATGACAAAAAATATAAAAGTGACAAAATTAACAAGAAATGACAAAAATGACAAAAATGACAAGAATGCCAAAAATGACAAAAATAACAAAAATGACAAAATTGACAAAAATGACCAGATTGACCAAAATTACAAAAATGACCAAAATGACAAAAATGACAAAAATGACAAAAATGACAAAAATGACAAAAATGACAAAAATGACAAAAATGACAAAAATGACAAAAATGACAAAAATGACAAAAATGACAAAAATGACAAAAATGACAAAAATGACAAAAATGAAAAAATATAAAAATGATAAAAATGACAAAATAACAAAAATGGCAAAAATGACAAAAATGACCAAAAAATGACAATTATGACAAAAATAACAAAAATGACAAAAATGACAAAAATGATAAAATTGACAAAAATTATAAAAACTACAAAAATTACAAAAATGACAAATATTACAAAAAAAAAAAAAACAAATGACAACAATGACGAAATTGACGAAATTTACAAAAATGACAAAAATGACGAAAGTGACAAACATGACTAAAATTTTAAAAAATGACAAAAATGACATAAATTACAAAAATTCACAAAAATGACGAAAATGACCAAATAAAATTTGACAAAAAGACAAAAATGACAAAAATTACAAAAATGACAAAATTGTCAAAATGACAAATGTGACAAAAATAACACAAATTTCAAAGATGATTAAAGAAAAACAAAAAAATACTTAAAGTTCTGTAATATCAAAAAAATACTGCAAGGGACCATTCAAATATTGCGTAACGCAATTTTCGATCATTTTTGACACCCACAGACCCCCTCCCTCCCCACGTAACACATTTTTATCAAATTTTCTTTTAACATTCACAAACCGTAACCAACTGCCATACCCCTCCCCATAAATGCGTTGCGTTATATTTGAATGGTCTTCAATGAAAAAAATAAAAACATTAAGTTAACTGTAATTATTTTACGTTATTAATTTTCAAATGATTAATGATGAATAATTTTTCATTAATTTAACATTTTTCTTCTCTCTTGCAGGTAAACCTCTTTAGAAATCGTCGATTAGAAAAATAACGGCAAGGTAATTTGGTTACCCATTAAGAAGCTGAAAATTAAGACTTTCAACTGGATAAATTCGCTATTGAGTAGCTAAGACTTTGAAAAGCTCGAAATTTTTATCTCTGAAATCTTTTTATCCCAGATAAAATTCAGTTGGTTTTAAAAGTTTGTTGATAATAAGATAGGCACCGATTCCAAAATTTGCAATCTTATAATTCAGGTTCAAGATTTGAATTATTTGACTCAAATATTGTTGTCTATCATCCAATCATTTTTCTGAATCCAGATTTTTTTTTTCAAATTGATTAGCCTACCGTGATTCGAAATCAGAGTGAGCACTTTTTTATAAGAATTATAAATTTTGAAATAAAATTCGATATGCATAATTAGTATTCTTACATGAATATTTCAGAAGTGGTAAAGTGTCTCTTATAAACTAACTTAAAAATAATTATTTTTGGTGTAATAAACCAGATTCAAATTAAAAACATTGAAAGAATAAAAAATCACAATTTTGAACTTGTGTTGAAGCCACCCTTATAATGTTCCTTTATCGTGATTTATTTCCGATCTCCATGTTGATATTTATTTGGCAGACACTGTAGCCCTATGGATTGACTTTTTTTTTTGCAAATCCCAAACCGAGAAATTTAATCGATATTTGATGTCAGTAGAATCTGGAGACTGCAAGGAAAAACTAGAAACAGAAAATAGATTTTTTCAAATTAAATTTTCAGTTCTCCGTAAAATTTGAAATTACCATCTTTTCCATTTTAATGAAGAAATAAATCATATCAATTAGAAAAGTATTGAATATCAATGAACATCCATGTGTCAGATAATTTACTTTAAATATAATAAACTGTTTCCGATCCAATTTGTCTTCTTTGAGTGGATTCAATTATAGAAATAGATGGAAAGAATTTGATAAGTACCCAAGAAAAAGTAACGGTTAATCCGGTTAATCGAAAGCATGCAGAAAGGCTCAAATTAAACTTCCAGTCGTAAAACAAAACAATTAAAAGTGTTTTTAATGGGGAACAACCATAAAAAAGACAACATCCACCGATAAAACATTACCAAAACAAACCCAATTGGATCTCGATCAACCCGACGACGAAGAACGAATGAAGACGCGAATGTAACAATCCATCAAAGCGCCAATAAACGTCAATAAACCCCAATCGATCAGAAGAAGTCCAGAAGAACATCTACCGAATGGTCATTCTTCGGGAAAATTCGACCGGAAAGAAGGGTAGAGACAAGTAGACACTCAAATGCTTTCGTGTCTGTCTGGGCTTCGAAACCGGCAAATGGGCCACCGGATGATTCCCAGTTTTCATCCATTCATTCATTGGTCCAACTGGAGCAGCTCTTCAGAAGATGGTTGATTCGGTTTCGAGAAGTGGGAAAAAATCGATCTCATTGAAGTCTATGGGCTGCTCATCGATGGCAATGCTGCTGCAAATGGGAAAAGCATAACTGTACCTAGTTTCGGAATCGATGATCGTTCCTCTTTTTTCGTTCAATTTTCGAAGATAATCGTTTGGCCTCGAAGAAGATGCAACGAAAAAGCTAGCGCTGCTAAAAATTTTACTCGCCAATGACTTGCAGTTCCTGGAGATAAGCAGTGTTCAAATTTTTTACCCAAACAATTTCAATTCGACTTAAAACTGACAAAATTGAAAAAATTTACAATATTTGTTTTCCAATTCATAATTTCACCATTTCATCATGATAAAAGTGGCAAAAATTACAAAAGTGGCAACCATGACAAAAATGACAAAAATAACCAAAATGACAACAATTACTAAATGACAAAAAAAAAAAAAATACAAAAATTTCAAAATGACGAAAACTAAGTGACCGAAATGACAAGACTAAAAAATTAACAAAAAATTTTAAAAAATGACAAAAATGCCAAAAATGACAAGAATGTAAAACTCACTGAAGTGACAAAAAAGACACAATGATAAATGTGTCAAAAATGACAGAAGTAATAAAAATGACAAAAAATTATAAATAATATACATAGTAACAAAGGGGGCAAATAACAAAAAAAAAAACAATACAAAATTTATAAAAAGTACAAAAATTACAAAATCGATGAAAATGATAAAAATTAAATAACTAACAAGAACAGAAAAAACAAATCACAAATGACAAAAACTAATGACGAAAATTACCAAAACTTCCAAAATTATCAAATTGATAAAAATGACAAAAATTACAAAAAAGACAAAAAAGCTAAATGCCAAAAATCACAGTAGGGACAAAATGGAAAAAATGCTAAAAATACAAAAATGATAAAAAATGACAAAAAAAAAATAAAACTGAAAAAAAGTCAAAAATGACAAAAAGGACAAATATTTAAAAAAAAGACCAAAATCTGATAAGTAACAAAAATGACAAAAATAACAAAAGTGGCAAACATGACAAAAATGACAAAAGCGTCAAAATGACCAAAATGACGAAAATTATAAAAATGACACAAATGACAAAAATAAAAAAAATATAACAAAAATAACAAAAATGACAAAAATGACAAAAATGACAGAAATGACAGATATGCCAAAAATGACAAAAATTATAAAAATGACGAAAACCATAAAAATGACAAAAATGACCAAAATGACAAAATTAAAAAAAATGACAAAAATGACAAAAATGACAAAAATGACAAAAATGACCAAAATGACAAAAATGACCAAAATGACAAGAATGACAAAAATGAACAAAAATAACAAAAATGACAAAAATGACAAAAATGACCAAAATGACCAAAATGACCAAAATGATCAAAATGACCAAAATGACCAAAATAACAAAAATGACGAAAATGACAAAAATGACGAAAATTACAAAAATGACCAAAATGAAATGACCAAAATGACCTGAATGACCTAAATGACCAAATTGACAAAAATGACAAAAATGACCTCTCTTTTTTCGTTCAATTTTCGAAGATAATCGTTTGGCCTCGAAGAAGATGCAACGAAAAAGCTAGCGCTGCTAAAAATTTTACTCGCCAATGACTTGCAGTTCCTGGAGATAAGCAGTGTTCAAATTTTTTACCCAAACAATTTCAATTCGACTTAAAACTGACAAAATTGACAAAATTTACAATATTTGTTTTCCAATTCATAATTTCACCATTTCATCATGATAAAAGTGGCAAAAATTACAAAAGTGGCAACCATGACAAAAATGACAAAAATAACCAAAATGACAACAATTACTAAATGACAAAAAAAAAAATACAAAAATTTCAAAATGACGAAAACTAAGTGACCGAAATGACAAGACTAAAAAATTAACAAAAAAATTTAAAAAATGACAAAAATGCCAAAAATGACAAGAATGTAAAACTCACTGAAGTGGCAAAAAAGACACAATGATAAATGTGTCAAAAATGACAGAAGTAATAAAAATGACAAAAAATTATAAATAATATACATAGTAACAAAGGGGGCAAATAACAAAAAAAAACAATACAAAATTTATAAAAAGTACAAAAATTACAAAATCGATGAAAATGATAAAAATTAACTAACTAACAAGAACAGAAAAAACAAATCACAAATGACAAAAACTAATGACGAAAATTACCAAAACTTCCAAAATTATCAAATTGATAAAAATGACAAAAATTACAAAAAAGACAAAAAAGCTAAATGCCAAAAATCACAGTAGGGACAAAATGGAAAAAATGCTAAAAATACAAAAATGATAAAAAATGACAAAAAAAAAATAAAACTGAAAAAAAGTCAAAAATGACAAAAAGGACAAATATTAAAAAAAAGACCAAAATCTGATAAGTAACAAAAATGACAAAAATAACAAAAGTGGCAAACATGACAAAAATGACAAAAGCGTCAAAATGACCAAAATGACGAAAATTATAAAAATGACACAAATGACAAAAATAACAAAAATATAACAAAAATAACAAAAATGACAAAAATAAAAAAAATGACAAAAATGACAAAAATGACAAAAATGACAGAAATGACAGATATGCCAAAAATGACAAAAATTATAAAAATGACGAAAACCATAAGAATGACAAAAATGACCAAAATGACAAAATTAAAAAAAATGACAAAAATGACAAAAATGACAAAAATGACAAAAATGACAAAAATGACAAAAATTACAAAAATGACAAAAATGACAAAAATGACAAAAATGACAAAGATGACAAAAATGACAAAAATGACAAAAATGACAAAAATGACAAAAATGACCAAAATGACAAAAATGACCAAAATGACAAGAATGACAAAAATGAACAAAAATAACAAAAATGACAAAAATGACAAAAATGACAAAAATGACCAAAATGACCAAAATGACCAAAATGATCAAAGTGACCAAAATGACCAAAATAACAAAAATGACAAAAATGACGAAAATTACAAAAATGACCAAAATGAAATGACCAAAATGACCTGAATGACCTAAATGACCAAAATGACAAAAATGACAAAAATGACAAAAATGACCTCTCTTTTTTCGTTCAATTTTCGAAGATAATCGTTTGGCCTCGAAGAAGATGCAACGAAAAAGCTAGCGCTGCTAAAAATTTTACTCGCCAATGACTTGCAGTTCCTGGAGATAAGCAGTGTTCAAATTTTTTACCCAAACAATTTCAATTCGACTTAAAACTGACAAAATTGACAAAATTTACAATATTTGTTTTCCAATTCATAATTTCACCATTTCATCATGATAAAAGTGGCAAAAATTACAAAAGTGGCAACCATGACAAAAATGACAAAAATAACCAAAATGACAACAATTACTAAATGACAAAAAAAAAAAAAAATTCAAAAATTTCAAAATGACGAAAACTAAGTGACCGAAATGACAAGACTAAAAAATTAACAAAAAAATTTAAAAAATGACAAAAATGCCAAAAATGACAAGAATGTAAAACTCACTGAAGTGACAAAAAAGACACAATGATAAATGTGTCAAAAATGACAGAAGTAATAAAAATGACAAAAAATTATAAATAATATACATAGTAACAAAGGGGGCAAATAACAAAAAAAAACAATACAAAATTTATAAAAAGTACAAAAATTACAAAATCGATGAAAATGATAAAAATTAACTAACTAACAAGAACAGAAAAAACAAATCACAAATGACAAAAACTAATGACGAAAATTACCAAAACTTCCAAAATTATCAAATTGATAAAAATGACAAAAATTACAAAAAAGACAAAAAAGCTAAATGCCAAAAATCACAGTAGGGACAAAATGGAAAAAATGCTAAAAATACAAAAATGATAAAAAATGACAAAAAAAAAATAAAACTGAAAAAAAGTCAAAAATGACAAAAAGGACAAATATTAAAAAAAAGACCAAAATCTGATAAGTAACAAAAATGACAAAAATAACAAAAGTGGCAAACATGACAAAAATGACAAAAGCGTCAAAATGACCAAAATGACGAAAATTATAAAAATGACACAAATGACAAAAATAAAAAAAATATAACAAAAATAACAAAAATGACAAAAATAACAAAAATGACAAAAATGACAAAAATGACAAAAATGACAGAAATGACAGATATGCCAAAAATGACAAAAATTATAAAAATGACGAAAACCATAAGAATGACAAAAATGACCAAAATGACAAAATTAAAAAAAATGACAAAAATGACAAAAATGACAAAAATGACAAAAATGACAAAAATGACAAAAATGACAAAAATGACAAAAATGACAAAAATGACAAAAATGACAAAGATGACAAAAATGACAAAAATGACAAAAATGACAAAAATGACAAAAATGACCAAAATGACAAAAATGACCAAAATGACAAGAATGACAAAAATGAACAAAAATAACAAAAATGACAAAAATGACCAAAATGACCAAAATGATCAAAGTGACCAAAATGGCCAAAATAACAAAAATGACAAAAATGACGAAAATTACAAAAATGACCAAAATGAAATGACCAAAATGACCTGAATGACCTAAATGACCAAAATGACAAAAATGACCTCTCTTTTTTCGTTCAATTTTCGAAGATAATCGTTTGGCCTCGAAGAAGATGCAACGAAAAAGCTAGCGCTGCTAAAAATTTTACTCGCCAATGACTTGCAGTTCCTGGAGATAAGCAGTGTTCAAATTTTTTACCCAAACAATTTCAATTCGACTTAAAACTGACAAAATTGACAAAATTTACAATATTTGTTTTCCAATTCATAATTTCACCATTTCATCATGATAAAAGTGGCAAAAATTACAAAAGTGGCAACCATGACAAAAATGACAAAAATAACCAAAATGACAACAATTACTAAATGACAAAAAAAAAAAAAATTCAAAAATTTCAAAATGACGAAAACTAAGTGACCGAAATGACAAGACTAAAAAATTAACAAAAAAATTTAAAAAATGACAAAAATGCCAAAAATGACAAGAATGTAAAACTCACTGAAGTGACAAAAAAGACACAATGATAAATGTGTCAAAAATGACAGAAGTAATAAAAATGACAAAATAACAAAAAATTATAAATAATATACATAGTAACAAAGGGGGCAAATAACAAAAAAAAAAAAAACAATACAAAATTTATAAAAAGTACAAAAATTACAAAATCGATGAAAATGATAAAAATTAACTAACTAACAAGAACAGAAAAAACAAATCACAAATGACAAAAACTAATGACGAAAATTACCAAAACTTCCAAAATTATCAAATTGATAAAAATGACAAAAATTACAAAAAAGACAAAAAAGCTAAATGCCAAAAATCACAGTAGGGACAAAATGGAAAAAAATGCTAAAAATACAAAAATGATAAAAAATGACAAAAAAAAAAAATAAAACTGAAAAAAAGTCAAAAATGACAAAAAGGACAAATATTTAAAAAAAAAGACCAAAATCTGATAAGTAACAAAAATGACAAAAATAACAAAAGTGGCAAACATGACAAAAATGACAAAAGCGTCAAAATGACCAAAATGACGAAAATTATAAAAATGACACAAATGACAAAAATAAAAAAAATATAACAAAAATAACAAAAATGACAAAAATGACAAAAATGACAGAAATGACAGATATGCCAAAAATGACAAAAATTATAAAAATGACGAAAACCATAAAAATGACAAAAATGACCAAAATGACAAAATTAAAAAAAATGACAAAAATGACAAAAATGACAAAAATGACAAAAATGACAAAAACGACAAAAATGACAAAGATGACAAAAATGACAAAAATGACAAAAATGACAAAAATGACAAAAATGACAAAAATGACAAAAATGACCAAAATGACAAGAATGACAAAAATGAACAAAAATAACAAAAATGACAAAAATGACAAAAATGACAAAAATGACAAAAATGACAAAAATGACCAAAATGACAAAAATGACCAAAATGACCAAAATGATCAAAATGACCAAAATAACAAAAATGACAAAAATGACGAAAATTACAAAAATGACCAAAATGAAATGACCAAAATGACCTGAATGACCTAAATGACCAAAATGACAAAAATGACAAAAATGACCAAAATGACCAAAATGACCAAAATGACCAAAATTACAAAATGACCAAAATGACCAAAATGACCAAAATGACCAAAATGACAAAAATGACAAAAATGACAAAAATGACAAAAATGACAAAAATTACATAAATGACAAAAATGACAAAAATGAAAACAATTACAAAAATTACAAAAATTACAAAAATGACAAAAATGACAAAAATGACAAAAATGATAAAAATGACAAAAATGACAAAATAGACAAAAATGACAAAAATGACAAAAATGACAAAAATGACAAAAATGACAAAAATGACAAAAATGACAAAATTGGCAAGAATGACAAAAATAACACAAAAATGACAAAAATGACAAAAATGACAAAAATGACAAAAAATGACAAAAAATGACAAAAATGACAAAAATGATAAAAATGCCAAAAATGACAAAAATGACAAAAATGAAAAAAATTACAAAAATGACAAAAATTACAAAAATTACAAAAATGACAAAACTGACAAAAATTACAAAAATGACAACAATATCATAATTAGCAAAAAATGTCATAAGTGACAAAAAATACAAAAGTGGCCAAAATTGCATAAGTTGCAACCATCACCAAAATGACAAAAATGGCTGCAATGACAAATAAAAAATAAAAGTAAAATATGTCATATATGGGTGCCACTTCCCAACTGGGATACCATTTCATCAAAAGCTATCGATGCGCACTTTAAAATCGAAATTGCGTACTGCTGGAAAAATGATCCAATAAACGAAAACGAGTGTCAAATCAGTATGGTCAATGATGGTACCATATATCAAAAGAAATAGTTTTTTATTTTCAAATACCCTTCCATGAAAATTTGATTCCATTTGCTCTAATTGTTCTCGATAAAAGCAATAAAAATCCTATGGGAGCCTCACTTCTCCCTTTCTATCTTTTCAATGGGAAAAGGGAGGGGCTCCAATAATCATAGAAATATTTCTGGTCCTCAAATACCATCTCATGTCCAATTTGTTTCCATTTACTTAAATACTTTCCGAGTAATTTAAAAAAATGTACCCACGCTCTCTTCCTCTCTCCTCACTGGAAAAAAGAGAGGGATACCAAAGATTCAGGCAATCATTTAACGTACCCTAATGCCATGCCAATTTTGATTCCATTTGCTCGATTTGTTCTTCAGTAATATAAAAATTTATATAGAAGTCTCCCTCCCTTCTCCTGTTTACCCATTGGGATGAGGGAGCGGTCTCAAATAATCATTAGAATATTTCTCGTACCCAAATACCCTCGCATGCCAAATTTGGTTCCATTTGCTCAATTAGTTTAGGAGCTATGTAAAAAACTATAAAGGAAGCCTCCTCCCCCCTTTCTATCTACCTATTGGAAAGAGGGTGGGTCCCAAATGATCAAAAAAAATTATATTTCGTATCCAAATACCCTCCCATGCCAAATTAGGTACCATTTGCTTGATCTATTCTCGAGTTATACTAACATTTGTCTTTTGTTTGGCAGAATTACAAAAGTGGCAACCATGACAAAAAATGACCAATTTCACAAAAATTACAAAAATGACAAAATTGAAAAAAATTATAAAAATTCTAAAAGTGACAAAAATGATACAAATATCAAAAAAGACAATAAAATCAAAAATGAAAAAAAAAGAAAATTATGAAAAAATTGACTACTTTTTTGAAAATAAAAAAAAACAATTATTACTAAAATGAAAATTCTAACTACTGACATTATTTTTAATCCTGATCCTGATTGGATATTTCATTTTTTCCGATTGATTTTTTCATTTTTTGTTAGTTGAATTCCCATACTTTTTTCCCAAGTTTATTCCCCTCAATTGTTATCACATTTTTATCAGCAACATCCGATTGAAACAACCTTTCTGGTAGTCGGTAGCATTGCGCTTGAATGATGTCGTCCCCAGTTACATCAAATCTCCTCCATTTTTGTTTTCAGTAGCCGTGTTGAGGCAGAATTGGCTTTAAACTTTACAACTCCCACAGTTTGACATCGTCACCCCAACAGGGATAAAAAAGGGGTGGCAGCAAAACATTTCATCACTTTTTTTTATCGTTATTCAGTGGTTCAGATTTTGAATATTTACATGGTGCTGCTTCTGTGGGGTCCAGGGCTGTAATAAAAATTCGACCATCATCGGAGGGGGGACGACATTTTATCCCCGTGTGTCTGTCTGTGTGAAAAATCAAGGTTTAAAAACGCCCTAAGCTGACGAGGGGTGAAGAGCCACGGATTTGTGTATTATTATCAGAGCAGCAGAGTTCATAAATCTGCCGTTAGAGGGTACAGGAGAAAAAAAACCCTTCAACCGGGGTGCTGTCAACGGGAATCCAAACCAGAGGAAAAAGCCAAGTTATCCCCTCTTTTTTTTTTATTCCGGCGATTCCGGGGATTGGATTCTTCCCTTTACTAAACCTAACGTCCCGTGTACTGGAAACTGTTTGCTTGGTTCCATTCTTTCATTTTTTACCAGCAACCATCATATCAACATTTTTGCAGCTTCCAGAGAGAGCGTAAAACCTTTTGCCGAAGTGGCGGGGCAGGAGGAGGTCGGTTAAGCCTGTTGGAATTCCGGCTCTGGAGATGATGACTATCCTCTTACGAGTGTTTTTTCGGATGAAAAAAAACCCTTGAAGCTGCTGGTTCATGGCCGAAAAAAAACCTGGACTCGGTTGTGGATGGAGTAGATTTAGTGACATGATAACGGTCCCGGAATCCGACGCGGTCCGTTTTCATTTACTGGTTTTCTAATTCTGTTCGAGGAAAATTCTCCTTGGCGCCGCTGAGTCTGTGAGGTTGTTTTTGAAGCGGGATAGAAATTCGGTTCTTGGGACTTGAATTTGAGACTAGAAATTTGTTTCATAAATTTTCAACCTTTAATTTATCCTAAGATTTTACTCAGAATTTTACAAATGTGAATTTCAATATTAGACCCTACCTCTGGAGTTCGGTTCTGAATTTTGTTTTCAAAATTTAGAACTCCTTAATTTGGGGTTGGATAATCCGAATCAATATCTTTAATTTTGTATTTCAGTAAATTCTAATTGAAGCTGTACGATTCTTATCAGAGCAGGAGAGATCTGCTAGGTTGATGTCAAAACTGACATCCGTTTTGCTAATGTTATTTATTGACTATTTTGGTGTTACTTCAAGTAACGCGCATGTGCCAAATTTCCGTTTCAATATTGTTGTTGTTCCAGCGAACTTGCAACCCGAACACCGACACTACAGTTGAAAAATTAGCGAACAGAAAAATAACATCGTTTCCTGGTATTTGTTACCTACTGCCGGATCCGGATCTTCCTGTCGTTATCAGTCGCGGAAAGATAAAAAATTGAAAAATTCTCCCTCGGTAGTAGTGGTGGTGTGTTATTGTTTACACTTTTACCCCGAGAAAGATAATTTCCCCATTATTTACTTCCACCGGGTGGTCGGTGGTCTTTTGGAAGAAAAGCGGATTTGGTGAATTGGGAAAAGAAGGGTTTTGTTTTACCCCAGCGACCGGATGTTGTAACCAGTGTATCATTGTTACGGTGTTTTCTCGTCCAGTAAACACGATTTTTCCAGTCAATTGACTACCGCTGTTGTTCTTGTTAATCAAATATTTGTGCTAGGTTTCAGTTTTGGTCCATCGGTTGGGTTGGACACTAACTAATGGAATAGAAAACCAAGCGGAAGTGGGAGGATTTTTCGGAAGTTTCGAAAGGATCAGTTACGACCCACCCCCAAATTGGACTAATTGAAAAAGTCGGAAATTGGATTTGCGCAAATTCTCGGAATTAGATTTTGATGGAGATTATCTCGGCGATTGAACTTCCAAATTTTAATCAAGATTCTAAGAAATTTTAATGAGGGAAGTTCATTCACTTCCACTTGATCGAACGTAGCTTAAATACGTAACGTTTACTTGAATTCTGTCAAAAAATTCTGCAAATTTAACCTAATTTAAATTCTATGAACTTTGTTTTCGTAATTTGAATCCGAAAAGAGAATTCGACTTTTTCTGGGGTTGAGCAAACGCAGCACAGGTTCTTTATTTTTTAAAGTTCTATTTCCGACTACGGTGACACTCTTCCAGAGTACTTTCTGACGGTTGCCATGTTAGGAGCAGTGTTCATGTTTTAAGATCTGTATATATATATTTTTTTAAACCTACCCATCAGTTAGCTCTTACATACCGTTTAACCAAAAAATATACCGCTAATGGGAAGCGAACTGCGAAGCGAAATGTTCATTCACCAGATGAATTTTGCAAGTTCGTTCTTGAAGGCTGGCTCACAGTGCTCGCGAATTGCGAAGCGATTCAACGCTGAAAAAATACCTTCTGTGTCTTTCAAAATTTAATCACACGTGATAAAATCTTTGCAAATTACCCGTGTGAAAAACATCGAATTTCAGGACTGTGGAAACGATTAAGACCGCAGGGGGTATGAAGAGAAATCTTAAGGATATGAATGCACGGTGCCAGAACTTGGTGAGGACTTTAGAAAAAAGATTTTTGACGCCATTTTGAAATCCAAGAAGGGCCGGCTTTCGCCTAAGGCTGATGTCATGCTGAAACAACTAGCAACGCGACCTACAACGCAACGTTCACACGACTAACCAGCTCTCATTTGATCTCCATGGAAATCGCGCAGACCTGTCATACTGATCGCTTTGTATAGCGCGACCAATCTGATGCCAATGTGTTTTGTAGTGCGACTAGTAGGAAATCCAATAGGAATATTTTTTTTTCTCAATTTGAAGCAGTGATTCCGGGTTTTAAGCACAATAGTACGAAGATCTGTCCGAACTTGTGATAATAAACTAAAAAATATCTTAATCGGCGAGAAAATTTTCATGAATTCTTAGTTCCAGCAAAAAAACAAGGAATTTTGTCTGTTCAAATTTCGGCATTCTTGCAATCCGGGTCGTGATTTGAAGAGTTTTTGATGGCTCCCGAAAGAAAGGAGACGATTCAAAGCATTATCAGATGTAGAGAAGTGATGATTTGTAGGGAATTTCAAAGTGACAGGTCGCGCCAGCATGACATACCAATGCGTTGCAACGCAATCTTATTGGAACGTTGCGTTGCGTTGCTAGTTGCTTCAGCATGACATCAGCCTAACTTGAAAATGTTTTAAATGACTGAAAATCTCATGAAACACCAACAATATGAGTGTCTGTCTGATGCTCAAATTTTGTAAATGACTGCAAATCGCATGAAAAAAAATCTTACAAACAAATGGCAAAAAATGTAACAAAATTTTGTTAAAACGAAAAAAATAAGTCAAAAATTTTATGATTCTGACAAAAAAAATCACAAAGCCATGACCAAAATACAAAAAAATTAAATAAAAATATGACGGAAGGCAGAAATTTTACAAGAAAAAAAAATCTGACTTAACTGTCAAAAAATTGACAAATAATTCATAATAATGACAAAACTCGAATTAAAATTGTGAAAAAAATTTGACAACATCATGGAAAATATGACAGATAATAACTAAAAAGAAATTACAAATATGACAATATTTGGCAATAAAATTACAGTCATCTACAAAAAAATCTAACAAATGAGGCCCTCAGAGCCAAAGGGGTTGAAGTGACAAAATGATCGATTTTGAGTTAATGATGCCTAATGATTCTTCATATTTCATACAATATTTGGTGATTTTTTTTCAGATTTTTTGAATATTATTTACATACTTTTAAGTTTGAGAGCAAAATACAAATTTTCGAAAAAATATATGGAAACACAACAACTCTAAAGCGTATTTTCTCGAAATAAGCTTTTATGCACTTATACTCCTTTGGCTCCAAGGGCCTCAAATGTGATTAAAAAATTAACATAAGTGGCCAAAATATGTCAAAATTATTGCAAAAATATAATAAAACTATGACAAAAAATTTACCAAAGTTTGTTATTGTTCTGTCAGATTTTTGTCATTTTATTGTAAACTTTTGTCATAATTTTGTCATTTTATCGTTTGTCGTATTTTTGTTAAAGCTCTGTCGAATTTATTTTCATTTGATTTTCAAAAAATTATCATAGTTTTTCTTTTTTTTTTTTGTTTCGATTACAGTCGTTTCAACATCTTCATGTCATTCACGACTTATATCAATGAGGCATTTATCGGAAAATAACTGAAAAACTTATCCGGTACAACTGTGTTCGATAACTACTCTTGCGAATTCGAACCAATTGACATCGTCTCAGGAGGCAACTGACTTGCCAACTGAGCTATAAGGAGTGTATTCGAAAAAAATGCAACACTTTGTTTTGTGAATAACTTTTGAATGCATAGATGTAAATTAATGGAAATTTCAGAGAAGTGACCTGGCAACGTAGTGTTCACATGTGGAAATTTTTGTGATGTTTTTAAGTGGTTAGACAATATCGTCTAATGAAGACATTTTTCGACTTTAATTTTTGGGCAACACGCAAAATGCATATTATAAACCAGCTTATTTTTCAAATCAAAGCTTTCTTGATAACGTTTTCTGTTTCCTGATGTTTCACCTTCAAAATAACTCAAAATATTGAATTTGGTCGAAGTTATAACAAATTTAGCCGATTGTTCTTCTTCGGCTTAAAAACAATATATTTGACCTATTGAAGTGCTTTTCAGAGAAAACGTTCGCATTTGAAGGCATTCTTCTTTGTATTTTCAGCCATTTATCGTGTCAATCGTTATGAAAAACTGAGTAATATGCTGTTTCCACAGATCATTAGCCTCATCAAGCACTAGACATTAAGTTTCTCATTTTTTTCTTCTTGTTTATCTCCGTGAAACACAGGCTAGACTTGCCAACGAACAGTTTCTGATTGGAATCCTGCCAAGTGACCGCTAAAAGTTCGTTTTACGAAATTCTTCAAAATATCTCCTCAATAGCAATCTAATTATTTTGCGCACGATTTGACCACCGTACATTGTTTATTTTTAGTTGGGCAGCTTTTATTCTTTGTAAAAATGAAGTCAGACCTATTTATAAGTCAGCTAGATGAACCAGTCAGAAACATTTTTCTTTTTTATCACTTCCTCTATTTATATTTTCGGATTGAGCTTCAAATAACCTCAGTTATTCACAAAACAAATTGTTGCATTTTTTCGAATACACTCCTTATTGATATCTCAAGTTTATAGTTTGTCTTAACTTCGTCATGTATTGTCATTATTCCATCATATTTTTATAACATTTGTCCTATTTTTGTAAAAAAAAATATTTCGAATATTTGTCATATTTTTGTTAAATATTTGTCATTTTATTGTCGTACTTGTCATCAATTTTTTTCTTTTTTGACATATTTTTATCAGAGTTTTTTTTATATTTTTATCCCATTCAACTTTGTCATGTTCTAGCTCATTTGTCATTTTAATGTCAAACTTTTGCTATATTTTGACCAATTTTGTCATAAATTTATCATAAGGTTGCCAGATTGCCAGGTTTTATCCGGATTTGCCTGGATATTTAATAAATTTGAAAAATTCCGGTCTGGTCTCGTTGCCCGGATATCATTTAAAAAGCCCGGATTTTGTCCGGATTTATTCAATTTGCCTAGATATTGTCCGGGTTTTTGATCGACAATTTTGAAATCCAATGTTCGGCCGGATACGTGCTATAAACATTCTGGCAACATTATTTTCTCATATGTTTGGGATTTTATTGTATATTTTTTGTTATTATTATGTCATATTGGTAAATTTTTTGTCAAATATTTGTCCTTAGTTAAGATCGGTCTGGTTTTTGCAGGTTTTGTCCCGATTTTGTCATATTTTTTATCACATTTGTCAAAGTTTAGAAATGTTTGCCAATTTTTCTTCATATTTGTGTCACAATTTTGTCATATTTTCGGCATAAAATTTCATTACATTTTTTTCAAAGTTCTGTCATTTGTCACTTTATTTGTTTGGCTTAGTTCTTTCAGATTTTTTGTCATTTGATTGTCAAATTTTTTTTCATAATTTTTTCATATTCCTGCCACAGTTTTTTTTATATGTTTGTCATTATTTTGTCTTATTTTTATTACATTGGCTATATTTTTTTACATATTTTTTCAGTGCTTTTTCAGATTTTTGACATTTTTTTGTTAAATTTCTGTCATTTTTCATGTATTTTTTAACCCCTTTCACTTGGGAGTTCATGCAATTTTCAGTTATTCCCAGCATTTTTAAGTTAAGTGGATGCCGCCATATTAGATATCAATATGGCGTCTGACAGCAAAATTCGACTTCTTCAGAGCCCTTTCATCCTATACCCATCATACTGTATGGGTTCCAAGTGCTTTTTAGTCACTCCCAACATTTTAAAGTTGAACGGAAGCCGCCATGTCTAGATTTTAAAACGGCGTCAGACAAAGAATGTCTACTTGTATCTATTCAGCCCCTTCACCCTATAGACATATTGCGGGAGTTTCATGACACCGGTCGTTTATTGCCAGTTCCAATTTGATTCCATTGAAAAAGACTGACATCGCGTTATTTACGAAATTCCGCACTAAAAACCGTGCATTTTTCATAACCATCATAACCAACGGCGATGATTATTTAATAAACAAACCTTTGAAAAAAAAAATTCGAGAAATTATCATTTGCGATGATAAATACACGAGAGAATATTTTCAGTGTACGTTCGGATGAACTCTGGATAAAATCGAGCCGGTTCTTCGTGCGAAAAATCACTTGCACTGCGGCCGTTCGATGTTTTTTCAACGTGTTTCAATCTAAGGGAGGAAGAATCAAATTCGCTGTATCGTTTTCTTACTGTTTTTTTACTGTTCGGCGAAAAGCCAGCAATTTTCGGAAAGATTTGTAATCGCTCAAATTTTTACTTTAGATGATTAGTTTAGTGTAGCGAGTCATGTAACTCAGTTGTTTAGGTGCTAAATTTTAAGCCTTCTGAACTAATTGCAGCAGATTCAAATGTAAACATCTAAATCGAACACCCCAGCTAGATTATCCAATGCCAGTTGAACTTTTGAACTATATACAAACGTTGTTCGGTCCATGGGAACTACCAAAAATCTAATTCTGTTATTTAAGCTATTTTTAGAACAACCATTAGTCAAAAAATGATTGTTGAGCGAATTAATACGCCTGACCCTGCAAGAATTTGCCAGAACAAAACAAAACCTAATTAAATAATTGTTTAACGAAAAACAAGAGCTTTTAAGCATCAAAAATGCTTCAGGACCGTCTGCCAAAAATTACTAAACAAGAAATTCACTATCATTGGATTGCCAGTGGAAGGTAATCCCTGATCCCAATGGTAGTGATCACTTGCCAATCAAAATTACAATCACCAATGGGGCCAGCACTTCAAATTCAACAAATATGGCATATGACCTTACAAGACACATCGACTGGAAAAAGTACTCGGACGAAATAACAGTTGCCATTGATTCTATGAATGTTTTACCTCCTTTGGAAGAGTATCACTTCCTTTCACGTTTGATCCATGAAAGTGCACTTTGCGCCCAAACAAAACCCATCCCAGATTCAACTGTTCTTCGAAGGCCCCCAAATCCATGGTGGGACCAGCAGTGTTCCAAGCTTTATAAGGACAAATCAAAAGCATTCAAAGATTTTCGAAAACATGGAACCCTTGTCCTTTTTGAATCATACGTTTCCCTTGAAAATCAGTTCAAAAAATTGATCAAAGGAAAGAAAAAGGCGTATTGGAGAAATTTTGTGGGTGGTTTATCAAGGGAAACATCCTTGAGTACCTTATGGAAAGTTGCACGAAGCATGCGTAATCGATCATCTACAAATGAAAGTGAAGAATATACACATAGATGGATATCCAACTTCGCACGGAAAGTCTGTCCAGATTCTACACCTGTGCAAAAAATAATCCGGAACGTGCCTTCTGATAGGTGTGGTCTGGATTCCAGCTTTTCGATGGTCGAATTTTCACTTGCGCTCCTCTCTTGTAACAATTCAGCTCCGGGAATTGATCAAATCAAATTTAACTTGTTGAAAAACCTTCCGGACGCAGCAAAATTTCGCTTGTTAAATTTATTTAATCAATTCTTGGAGAACAACATTGTTCCCCAAGAGTGGAGACAAGTGAAAGTTATCGCTATCCAAAAGCCCGGAAAACCAGCATCCGATGCGAATTCGTACCGTCCTATAGCGATGTTGTCTTGTATACGCAAGTTGATGGAGAAAATGATTTTGTTTCGTTTAGATAAGTGGGTAGAAGCAAATGGTCTCCTTTCAGATACTCAATTTGGGTTTCGAAGGGGCAAAGGGACAAACGATTGTCTTGCTTTGCTGTCTTCAGAGATACAAATGGCGTATGCAAAACGTGAGCAAATGGCTTCAGTGTTTCTAGACATAAAGGGAGCTTTTGATGCAGTGTCGATAGAGGTTTTGTCAGACAAGTTGCACTCCCGGGGTCTGCCTCCTCTATTGAACAACATCTTATACAGCTTGCTTTGTGAGAAACATCTGAACTTTGCTCACGGAGATATTGCAATTAGAAGAACCTCCTACATGGGTCTCCCGCAGGGTTCATGTTTAAGCCCACTTTTGTACAACTTTTACGTAAGTGACATCGACAGTTGTCTCTCTGAAGGCTGCAATTTAAGACAACTTGCAGATGATGGCGTAGTATCTGTAACAGGTAATACTGAGTCACATCTGCACAGACCTTTACAAGATACTTTAAACAGATTGTCATCCTGGGCTTTGGGGCTTGGAATCGAGTTCTCTCCAGAGAAAACGGAGTTAGTGGTTTTCTCTAAAAAGCATAGACCAGCTCAACCACAGCTCCAACTTCTTGGCAGGACGATCACTCAATCGAGGTGTTTTAAGTATCTTGGGGTTTGGTTTGATTCCAAATGTACCTGGAGAGCACACATTGAGTATCTGAAAGGAAAATGCCAACAGAGAATCAATTTTCTCCGATCAATCACTGGCACCTGGTGGGGAGCCCATCCAGAAGATCTTTTAAAATTGTATCGAACAACTATCCTCTCAGTTATGGAATATGGTAGCTTCTGTTTCCAGTCGGCTGCCAAAACTCACCTCATAAAACTCGAGCGTATCCAATACCGTTGTCTTCGCATCGCTTTGGGCTGTATGCCCTCTACGCACAACATGAGTCTTGAAGTTTTGGCAGGAATACTCCCTTTGAAAGATCGATTCAATCTACTGTCACTCCGGTTCCTCATTAGGTGTGAGGTCATGAACCCATTGGTGATCGTTAATTTTGAAAGGTTACTTGAGCAAAATTTTCATACAAGATTTATGTCTATATACCATGTCCTCATGTCAATGCAGGTAAACCCTTCTTCGTATTCTCCAGCTCGTGTTTGTAGCCCAGACTACGATAATTCTTCTGTCCAGTTTGATTTGTCTATGCAGCAGGAAATTCGTGGAATCCCGGATCCGCATCGTCCACTTCTGATTCCAAGAATTTTCGAAGCTAAATATAGACACGTCGATGCTGATAAATTGTACTTTACTGATGGATCACTTATAGAGGAATCAACAGGATTTGGAGTGTTCAACGAAATATCTAGCGCCTCTTACAGCCTCGAGTCACCATGCTCTGTGTATATAGCAGAGTTAGCAGCAATTCATTGGGCTTTGGACAGTATCGCTTCAAGGCCAATCGGGCACTACTTTATTGTAACGGATAGTCTGAGTTCTGTTCAAGCAATTCACTCCATAAAACCGGGAAAGCACTCGCCATACTTCTTCGAGAAGATACGGGATAGTTTGAGTGCTTTATCAAAACGTCGCTTTACCATCACCTTTGTTTGGGTTCCCTCTCATTGCTCGATAGAGGGTAATGAGAAGGCAGACTCTCTGGCAAAGGTGGGGGCGATGGAAGGCGACACGTATCAGCGTGAAATCGCCTTCAACGAATTTTACTTTTTAGTTCGAAGAAACTCTCTTGTCAACTGGCAACGCAAATGGGACGAGGATGAGGATGGTCGGTGGCTGCACTCGATTATCCCAAGGGTAAGCCTTAAACCATGGTTTAATAGATTGGACCTGAGTCGGGATTTTATTCGTATATTTTCCCGTCTCATGTCCAATCATTGTTCCTTAGACGCGGTACTCTATCGTTTTGATATTGCTGGCAGCAATTTGTGTAGTTGCGGCCAAGGTTACCACGACATCGAGCATATTGTTTGGTCGTGCGAGGTCCATCTTGTCGCTAGAACGAATTTCATAGACTCCCTTCGGGCCCGAGGAAAACCACCCTATGTTCCAGTGAGAGATGTGCTGGCAGTGATAGACTTGGACTACATGTTCGAAATATATCTTTTCCTTAAAGCTATTGATCTTCGTCTATAATTCTTTTTATTTTCATATTTCCCTATCTATTTTCTTTTCTTTAAAAAAAAGTGAACTAGAAGTAAGCAAACTATTGTAAAAAAAACAAAAAGAGTTTGGCTCCTTTAAGCCTAAAGGTATGAGCCGTTTCAAATAAAGAATTAACAAAAAAGAAAGTAAATTTTGAACCCTTGCACTGGTCGGTAGATTGATAAGAGAAATTTAACGTTATTACTGTTTAAAGATTTAATGAGGATAAAAAAAAACAATGAATTACCAAAGCAAGATTCTAATTTGTATTTTTCTTTTCTCTTACAGGTAAATGTCTTCAGAATCATTGATCACAGATAATACGCATCACTTAGGTAACTTCAGTTTATTCTTACTTACATTTCAGATGTCAATATTTAAACTTCCACAAAATTATTCCACCGATATTCTACATAAAACTAACAGCTTCAGACTATTTTCATTGGAATACTGAGCTCTTGATAAGCGATTTTAAAATTTAAGGGTCAATTTTCGGGTCGTTGGAATTAGGATACTTGCAATGTATTCAGTTTAAGTACTTGATTGACAATTTTGTACTTTACATTTTTTGGTATGTTGGTGGAAAGTTGAGTCCTAAATATTGCACAATAAATATAACACTCAGGATGGGGAAATGCAATCAAGTTATTTTGATCAAATATATATATGACTAGAGTTTTGTCGTGAGACAGAAAAAATGAAAAAAAAAATAAGACCACACCCATACCCAACAACGATTTATTGTTGAAAAAGCGCTGAAAAAATATGGTGCCTTAATTTTTAATCAGCAATCTGGCCGAAAGAAGGCCTCGAAAATTCACTAAATCACGTGTCTTCAGCCTTTAATCATGTTGATTTGGAGAAGTTATTCAGCGAACGTCATTGAACGTTAATTAACGGATCAACTCAAAAAAAGGACCAATTTCTGTCCGATGTTTGGCACCCGTTTTTTTTTCATTCTGTTATTGTTTTTTTTTGTTGCAACTGCCCCGAACTTTAAACCTCCCGCTTGTTGGTCGCATGCCGCAGTACGCAGTCCCAGTCATGAAGTCTGCTGTGCGATGAAAATTTGTCGTTGTTAAGCGACCAAAATGCTTCTCAACAGAAGATTTATTTTATGTCGAGTGTTGGAGAAATGATCTTTTTTTTTTCAATTTTGATCACAAAAATCCAATTCGTTAGAAAATCCACTCTTCATTTAAAAATCAAGGTGAATAGAAAGTGATAAAAAAATGGCATTGGATAAAGTAAACAAAAATTCCCCTTTCATTTCAATCTAGCCGCTATCATGCATGGCAGCTTTACCACAGCTCATAGTCTGTCAAATTCCAATGGTTGAACAATGGCTGAAAAAGTGTGTTAGAAACCATTCTTCAACTTCTCCCATTTGTTGCACTAAGACTACTTTAAAAGCTGAAACATGGTTTCAGTTTGTCTGTATTCAGTCAGTAAGCTGAAACGGCAATTACACTTTAGCTCAGCTTTTGTTCAGCAAATTGCCGTTTTTAAGCAGCCAAAATGTTTGTTGGGTAATTCAGTCTTTACTCCAATCATGAGTTCTCGAAATTTCAACGCCATTGGCATAAGATGTCAATGCCTGCGTTAAAAATTCGATTTTAGCCCACCGGCATTTATCTCCTAGCGCAACCGCATTACGTTTGCAAACGCCAGACACTGAGCAATTATATTGATTATGAGCCATGCAGAAACACTATGAAAACTAACCTTCGTTCTCCATCTGCTTCTGGTGGCACGCTGGTTAAGCTGTAGGATGGGCAAGCTATTGTTGTGAGTTCGATTCTCAGCGATGGCATTTTATTATTTTCTTGGTTCTGGGATGAATTATCCAAAGAATAGAAGTTTCCATAAAATCACATAAAATGTTTTTCTCGTCTTGAGTCTTAATGCCAGTAACGGGAAAGTAATCATATCATTTTTGGCGCAATGCACATTTCCGCGCATTTTCGTCACATAGTTAGCTCCGATCGGCATTGAAATTTAGCAAACTCTTCTTTGTACGCAGTAAGTCAATACACCTGCCTAACTTAAAAAAAAAAAACGAATAATTTAAAATTATTCGGAAAACAGACATCAAAAGACATTTAAACACGACCAGCCGAATCGACTCCCACAATAAAACGGCATTTTTTTCGGTAAGAAAATATAACCAACTAAATAAATTGATTAAAATCTCAAAAATGACGAAACGACTCAAATTAGAATAAATGACAATAATTAAATATGACCCGTGCTCTTTCTGCCCTTAGCTAACTAAAAATAATTTAAAATAAGAATAATCAGCGTTCTGATTTTTAAAGGTTGATAACTTATTAAAAAAATCAATTTCTATTTTTAAACTGTGACCCAAAGATGGGTCTTGACTCAAACATTCAGTCAGCGAAACTTTTTTTGTAGAGAAATGAATCCAACTTAGATGAAATTTCAGGGACTAGATAAGGGATACGCCAGGTTGGTCTCCTGTAGTAGAATGTTAATACATGGGCCCCGGAGAGGCGCAAGATGTGGGTTCAAGTCTCACCGGGAGACAAGGCGAATTTTTTTCGCATGTTTTTCAACATCAATTTTCCCTTATCTAGTCCCTGAAATTTCATCTAAGTTGGATTCATTTCTCTATAAAATCAATTTCTTTTACTTCGAGCTCGACGATGAAGGTGATTCATTATTCATGTATCGATTTTGTTTAGGTGATGAAACGAAATAAAATTACCAAACAACAAAAAGTAACATTGAATCCCCCTAGCAACAACAAACTCCATATAAGCTGCCATCATCATAAAACCTACTCCCCTCGCCGCCGTCGGCTGGCTAGTAAATTTCAATTTCCAGCAAGGTGACGATGACATGTTATTGTTTTTTCCCAACTTTTAAATTACGTTGTTTGGCGTGGTTTCGCTTCAATTTAAACCACCCCCAAAGGTGCCCTTTCGGGGGTAAACTTTTGCGCGCTCCCCCTAAGCTAGGATGTTTTTTCTCGCATTCATGCATTTCATTTTTACCTCAATACTGAATAAGGATTGGGTACGGCGAGGGGCAGAAGGAAGTCTGTCAAAATTCGCAGCAGCCGCTCGCTGCTTCGCCTAATGGAATAATTATGATTTATTCAACAGCACTCGGGGGCATGTCATCTCACTCATCTCATATGGAACGATGCCGCCGCCCGCCGTCGCTTCTAGGCTCTAACTTGGTCAAAATGTAAGCTGGAGAGCGAACTTCTCCTACAAACATAGGGAAAAAGGAGCGCTGGATTCAAATCCGTTTCGAGTCCACACATCCCACGCATTTTGGTGCGTTAGTTCAAAAGTTTGTTGCTGTGGGGAGGATTCCGAAAATATGATGCCTAGGTAGTATGAAAATGACGCTAGAGTCGCACTTTCGAAAATAAAACAATCGCTCGCGACAAGGGGAGAAAACTTTCACGCTTCATTCATACAAACCCATTTGTTCCCATTAGCTCCCGGTTAGTTTGTTGGGCGGGTTGTGTGAGGAAAACACAGAAATTTGTGTGCTGTGGTGATGTTTGCAATTTATTAACATCGCCATCAAATCAATGATGATGACTACGACGACGCCCTCCGCTGTGCTTTTTTTTGCTCTGTCTGTTGCATTTGTTTAGCCCAGTTCAATGTATTTGTCCTATTGGTGTCTGGTTTCTTCTGGCGATGGGCACGGATTTGTTGCATCATCGCAAACCTTAGTTGAGTTGAAATAGAATGTGAAACTAGAGTCGATTTTTTTGGGGATTAAACGTTTGAAACGAAAAAATTTTATCATTTTGTCATTTGATTTCCCTACTTGTATTTTTTAAACGAAAGCATAAGCCTAAGTCAAATTAGTGTCATTTCCTCATTGCTCTAAAAAGCTTTGAACTGGTTGGAATCTCATCTATGATTTTTTTTTTGCAACAATATATAGTTGATCCCTGGAAAAAGCATAAAATTGATTTTCTGATGCGATTTTTTTAGGACCCAGAAATGTAACCAAGCTCTACGTAGTAAAACATAATTTATTTAGAATTTAAAAATACAATTCTGAGTTTTTGACAATACTCACTTTCTTCTTGGTGGTCTGTGGCGAGCGTTCTCTCAGATTTAGAGATAAAGTTCTGGTCCTACAAATGTAATGTGTGTTTTAGATTCGAAAATCATATTGATCATATTGAGGATTTGAAGAAACTTTGCAATGCTTTTAAAGTTTATCAAACACGTTGTGACAAAATCTGTGATATATATATAAAAAAATAAAAAACTTAAAACCAGGCCCGTGCGATGGACCTGTCCATGGAGGGGGGAGTGGAAGTGTTTTAAATTAATTCAAAAGAATAACAATATCAAAATAGCAATAAAAAACCCTTCAAGTTATTAAAAAAATGTTCGGAATGATGTTCCTTATTCTGAACTAGCAATTTGGTTGAAAGGAATATAAAAAAGTAAAAATAAATAAATAAGATAAAATCATGTTTTATATTCGTAATTCATTCTATAAAAGTTGATTTTTGAGTTTCACAGTGTAAAATTTATATATCAATAATTCAACATGTTCAATTCATCATTGAAAGCCTATAGTGACAAAATATAGGTTGGGAAAATAGGTAAGCAACTGACAGATTAAAAAATAGGAATTCCATTTTTTGTTGCAAATATTGAAAGAAAAAAGCATTTCAAAATCATTGAAATTAAGCTTTAAAGTTGCCACTTGTAATCATCATAGATTAGATAAAAAATCATCATAGATATTAAAAAGACGACTTGAAATAATACAAATAAGTGAAACGTTTATAAACTTTCAAGTGCAGATTATATAGTTTAAAATTTCAAATTCTAAATATTTTTTCGCCGTCAATTGGAATATTCGGTCCTGACAAGGACAAAAAATAATAAGCTGTGTTTTTCTTCTTAAAATTTAAAGAAGATTTTGCTTCCAGAAAAGAAAAATTTCAAATTAAATAAAAAACAAAGATAAACTGACTAAAAAGTATTTCAAAAAATTTAAATAGTTTTACTACCATGTGTGGTCGTTTTATCTGAAAATTAAAGAAAAAACTATACTATAATATGCGGTAAATTTATTTGAAAATACTAACAAAATATGAAAATCAATAAGATTAGTTTTCAATAAAAACTTCTTACCATTTAAAAAAAATATTTCAAGCATTTGTGGGTGCCTATTGTTAGATTTTGGCGTCGTAAACTCGAACCTATATACAGATTTTGTCTTTGTTTTAAATTTTTTTAAGTTTGTACAACAAGTATTGCTGACATTACTGAAGAATGTTTTATAAAAGATATTATTCAATTTAACCCATGTGTTGACTCCAGCAAAATAATTTGATTTCAGCTTATAAAATGATCGAAAATTAACTTTTGGTTGAAACATTTTTTTTAGAAAAATAAAATAGTTGATATTCCCTTATTTCACAGAATAGGAAGAAGAAAATAAGTAGAAAACTTCTCTAACGCTTTTATTTTAAAATTGTTGAAATGTTTTAAAGTTTTGTCGTTTTGCCGAATTTTCTTAAATGCTTTTCACCTATTTAAAAAATTAATCTTAAAAATAAAAGCTGATAAAAAAAATCATTTTTTTTTATTTCAGGGCATCCGATTTAATAAAAAATTATCTAAAAAGTACTTTGAACCTCGGAGAAATAAAAGTTTTGTGGCTCTGTGTAATTTATCAAAACCTTTTTGAATGTGGAGTTGAGCATTTAGAAGAATAAGATACACAATATAAAATTTAGGTTGAAATTGGTTTCTTGAAAAATATTTTAAATTAGCCAAGAACTTATAATTACGCTATATTAATTATTCAAGTGATAAGTAATAAAATTTAGGATTTACATTTTTCGCTAATTCGGTTGAATGTCTTCAGTATTGAACGCCTATCACATGGCTATCAATTTGTTGGCATGTAAAATTAGTATCCAAATTTACAATTAAAAATAAGTATCAATTTGGAAACGTCATATAGTGTCTTAAAATTAAAGGTCTTGGACCTTGAGCGATTTAGGACTTAATTCCGCTAGAGGCGAGCTAATTTTCTGAAACATATATTAATATCGTTTTGTTATATCACCGGTTATTTTTTTAAATTTTTATTTCTTAGTAGAGGTATCTAGGATTCGTCGATCTTGAATCGATCTTCGGGAGATCGATTTTTTCAACTCAGATTTTCGTCTTTTTGGAACGATTCTATAGCATGAAAAAATCAATTTGATCAGTTTATTTTCGATTCGATCTTTTGATCTTTTGGATTCCTTTTCTCGCTGAACCAAGATATTTAGATCCAATCTAGAATACCGATTCAATGTCAAACAGTGCCAACTGTTAAGCATCTTGTCTAAGCTTGCCAGAGTATTGCCCAAATATTTAATACATAATTTCGAAATGATTCGGTCTGGTCAGGATACGCGAATTTCCTTGAAAAATGCTCGGTTTTTCCAGAATTTATTTACCTTATTTGCAAAACCAAGCAAATATTGAACTTTTCCAATGTTTCATTTTTGCCCCCAAGAAACGAAATTTAAAAGTTTTAGTACGATTCAATATATCTACTGATAGGTTTCAATAACAGATGTTTTATTTTTTTTTAAATTTTTTATCGAATAATATCTGGGATTTACACAAATTTGCCCGGATGTGTCCCCGGATTTTGGATTATGAATTTTGAATTTACATGCCCGAATTTTGCCAGGTTTTCATATAAAAAAGCCCGGCCCGGAAACCTTGGGGAAAATTCTGGCAACCTGGAGTTCGATTGGCTTTTGCGGAATTTTTGTACGCAGATTTCGATACATATTGTGAGAACCTAAATTTAAACGGTCATAAAAGTAGCTCTCCTTGTTAACACTGGAAAAAAAATCGATCTATCTGAGGTTGATCCTCCAGCTACGATTTCTTAGGTGGGTCGATACTACACCATTTTACTGAATCGATTTTGAAGATGGATCTTTTTCTGAAGATCGAACAACTCTAGATGTTTCATAGTAGATCAAAATCACTCGAAAATTATTAGTGTTCCCCTCTCCTCCTCGGTTAGGGATCCTGAGTTAAAAGATTTTTTTTTAAATTCATTTGATAGAATTTTAACTTCTCCAAATCGAGAAATTCGGCATTCGTTGCTGATTGTAGATAGTTTAGTTTAGTTTATTTATCAAAAGCGGCGTAAGACAATTGTCTTTTTTAATGCCACAATGGCTTTAAAGTATTGATGGAATGCACTATCAAATTTACAATGGTTTGCTTCTCTATTTTCGATTATTCGCTGAATTTCTCTGATTGTTTTTTCATTTAACTAAATAATATTGAACATTGCTTCTTGAAAGCGCTAAATTTAAAATATTTTTCGTTGAAGTTGGAAGTGAATTCCAAAGAACTACACCTCTGACAAAAAATGTGCAACTATAATATGTGCTTGCATGATTGGGTATGACATATCCGCTGGGTTTCTCTGACTTATTTAACTGCTACAGTTTTCAGCCCTTGGCTTCTAATTCGTGCTCCTGGTTCATTTTAAACGTATTTTTAGCAATTTTTCTTGAAAAAAAAAATCAGTCTGAAGGTTAAAGCTTTTAATTTACGAATATCTATGAAAATTTGGTTTTCCATCTTAACGGATAATATCGGGCCCTAAAAAAACAAACAAATAATGAAACCCTTAGTTCTGACGGGGTTGGCAGGGCATTGAATTTTTTTTACTTATAAGAAGACGGAACAATTTTCTATGCAAAGAAATAGCGATCTATTATGGTTATTCAGAGTGCGTACTTTATTTTGTCCATGCGGAAACGAACTTCTCCTTCAACTACGCTTAAGTGTGAAGAACACATTAAATTTTTATAGTGATTTTAAGAAACCATTTTGAGAAAATTTAGAAACAATTTTGAGTCAGTTTTGAGACTCAAAAAACACTGATAGTTTTGTAAAACTCTTTAAGCCTTATAAAACCAAAACTTGATCTAGTAGCGTGCTATAAAACTCTAAATGTTACTTGGGAGACAATTCTGAGACATCATTGATAGAAATCTTCGAAATAATTTGGATTTTTAAGACAGTTTTGAAACACCTTTGATACTATTTAGAGACCAATTTGAAACAGTTTTGAGACGATTTTGATAAAGTTTGAAGACTATTTTGAACAACTTTGGAGACGATTTTGAGATAATTTTGAACCAAATATGATGAATGCACAGTGGTCCAGAAATGAAATTTTGTGGCGAACAATTATCTGCGTCTTTCTCTTAAATTTCATGCATTTGATAACTTTTATAACAAATAATTATTTCTTAACTGTGATTAGATAGATCAAAAATCGATCTCTTGAAATAAAAGTTTTGTGACAATTTGTTTTCATAAGGTTAGGGTGGTCATACAAAAAACAGTTTTTTCGTTTTTTTTAGGGTGATATTTTATCAAAAATATTTTTTCGACAAGATTTTAGATAATCATCATGCGCATTAGACTGTCCCAAATTTGTATGGGAAATTTCAAGCTAGTGAAATTTTATGCGCTGGAGGTTTAAATTGATCCTAGGCCTAGTACAAGCTCTCATGCCAAATTTGGGCCAGATCGGATCACGGGAAGTGGTCGCTCAACGAGCCTAAAGTTTGTATGGGATTTTGAGACATTGACATGAGAGGAACATGGAAATCAAGTTTTTCATGAATAACTTTGGTCCCCTTCGGCCGGGGGTTCGGTTGGCAACACGGCCAAGTGGAAGCCGTTTTGATTTTCGGTCGCATATTTCTTTCAAAAAAGTCGTGTTTTATTGGGCCCAGTTCCGCCGGAATTGTTTCCGTTTCTTGATAAGGAGCGGGAGACCAGATTTGGCTGGAAATTTTTTAAATCGCGCGTGTCGGAGGTGTTTTTCGGTGTTTTTTTTTCTTCTAGCTGTTTCTTCGAGAGCATTTCGCCATATTGTTGGTCGACCGAGAGGCAAGCTTTGCTATAAAAATATAGCAATATGTGATATTGCTAGGAGCAAGCCGTGTGTTTACCAGTTATTTTACCTGCTTAGTGTGTGTTGGTTATGTCGGTGAATTGTCAAAATGAGCATATTAGCGTGGGGGAGGGGGCATAATAAAAGTTGGTGTGGTGAATCATCAGAAAGCTGTGAAAGTGCAAGTGAGAGTGTCTTAAAATTTCATCGAGTGTTAATCGATTGGTCGATGAAACGGAAAAAAGCCTTTCCGAAAAGCTTACTTGAAATTCAGCACCAGGGTGTGCTGTAATACCTTTGACTGCCGAAGGCCTCTACTGTCATCGTAATGCAACCATTATTATTAGATTGTAAAATATTTCCCCATGAGAAAGGATAAGGAGGATGGAAGATAAGAAAGATAAGTATAACTTTTCATATATTTTCAATCGACGATTTCTATTTCAAATTGAAAGGGAATGGAAAGAAAGATTCATTTTCAATGTTGGGGCATTGCTTTCAAATTGGAAATATTTCCAATTGGAAAATGCTAATAGAAGATTCTAAGGGGTTTTTTCCCACTATAGACAGCTATCACGCGAAGACTAGAAGACCCTTTAAAAACATCATGCAAGAATTATCTAGTTTCGTATGATTTTAATACCTATAATTTCAATACACACATGTTTAATGTAGATACATTTTCGATATGAGTCTGAGTCTTGAAATAGATCGACTAGTGTGTGTGTGTGTGTGTGTGTGTGTGTGTGTGTGTGTGTGTGTGTGTGTGTGTGTGTGTGTGTGTGTGTGTGTGTGTGTGTGTGTGTGTGTGTGTGTGTGTGTGTGTGTGTGTGTGTGTGTGTGTGTGTGTGTGTGTGTGTGTGTATGTGTGTGTGTGTGTGTGTGTGTGTGTGTGTGTGTGTGTGTGTGTGTGTGTGTGTGTGTGTGTGTGTGTGTGTGTGTGTGTGTGTGTGTGTGTGTGTGTGTGTGTGTGTGTGTGTGTGTGTGTGTGTGTGTGTGTGTGTGTGTGTGTGTGTGTGTGTGTGTGTGTGTGTGTGTGTGTGTGTGTGTGTGTGTGTGTGTGTGTGTGTGTGTCCTTTTTAGGGTTGAGTAGTAACGCGAACGAAAAGATATGCGGCGTTAGGGTTCATTTACTAAAAAATACTACCGACGGAAAACGAAAAAATTATGAGTCTGATTCAGAATACAAAGTACACATTAAATTTATTTCAATAGTTATCTGATTAGCAAGGCGAAATTCGGTTATTTTGATTCTTAATTGGAAAAAATTTTGAGCTTTTATCCAATTCGTAAAATGAAACATGGCGTAATTCATCATAGTATGGCATGGATGGCATAACATTTTGTCGAATTCCAATGAGGCTTTAACTCAGCTCCAGCAAATATTAATTGAATAGGCCGATTGAATTTAGCTTCAATAAATGTTTTCTTTTACTTTTGAGAAAGTACCTTCAACCATTTACTAGATAGAGTATCGTAAAGAATAAGATCATACAGTTGTAATTTCGAATCTCAAATCTTCTGAAATTTGATGATCCACTTAAATTTATAAAAATATCCTCCGGGTTTTAGTTAAACTAAATTTGATTTATGGCAGAGAGTTCATTATGCGTATATTTATAATGGTAACCTTTAGATAGCTAATAATATTTTAAATATGTAGTTATTAAAAAACGCCATCTAAATTGAATCGTTTCAATACGAAATCACAGGAGCTTGGAGAATAGGATTTCAACCCGGATTGCATAACACTAGTCAAAAGTGTTTCCTGATCATATCCTTTCTACCCAATCCACACAAAAAATTGTTTTGCTAGGATGCAGAGGTGACCTCGGTCCTAAAGCATGAATTATTATACTTTCAATCCCTTTTCTCTATTTTCCTTCTATCCATTGACTACTAGGACGTGGCCGGCGCCGTTATTGATGTTTAAAGAGAGAGCATCAGTTTTGTTCATTGTGAATGTGCTGTCAATCCCAGATACCATTCATTTGACCTCTGGACAAAATTGATGGCCTCGGTCAATCACGGAGTAGCAACCATTGGCGATGTGGAACTCGTTCTACTGAGCCACGCCAGAGATCATGGAATTTGAAATGCGTTTGTTTTAATACCGATAAAAATACAATTAAAGGTTGACGAAGCTTAAAAGCAATTATTGAGTTAAATACTTTTAATGTTGCATTTCAAGTTCAATGATTTAAGGTGGATGTGAGTAGTCAATCAAGCTAAGCTAAGCTAAGCTAATAACTTTGGTCCCCTTCGGCCGATTTCATTTGGAAACGGGGTTTCTTAAAGCCTAAACTATGACAAATATTTCATCCGAAGACTGCATTTCAATTCAACTTACGATTGAAAAGTTATTAGACTTCAAAAATGGGGTAACTTTTTTTAGGGTGATATTCATCACCCTTAGAAAAGATAGCTATTTTTTGAAGCTTAATAACTTTTTTATCTTAACTCGAATCGAAATGTAGTCTTCGGATGAAATATTTTTCATAGTTTAGGCTTTAAGAAAAACCGTTTTCAAAAGAAATCGGCCGAAGGGAACCAAAGTTATTCATGAAAAACTTGATGTTTATGTTCCTCCCCAACAAAATGTCTCAAAACCCCATACAAACTTTAGGCTCGTTGAGCGGCCACTTCCCGTGATCCGATCTGGCCCAAATTTGGCATGAGACCTTGTACTAAGCCTAGGATTAATTTCAGCCTGCAGCGCATAACTTTTTCAAATGTCGGGTCATTTGGGGCACTCTAATGCGATCTTTTGTGGGAATCGTTTAGAAGTTTATATTATAGTCTTAACAATATTGAAAAAAATGGAGGTTTATTTTTTGTTTAAAGCGTTTGATCGTTGTTTGAAATTAAGTAAAAATCTCTAAAATATCTAGAAAAATAGATTGAATTTGTAATTGTGTTCTTCAAGAACTCAGAATCTACTACTACTACTACTACTACTGCTACAATATTGTAGAACAATGTAGGTTTCTATCTTATCACAGTTAGAAAATAATTTTCATAACTCAAAAACTTTATGAACCACCCTAAAATTATTCCATTCAAAATAACAGCATTTAGTTGTTATTGTCAAAGTTTGTTTAAGACATCAAATGCATCAAACTTGAAAGAAAGACGCAAATAATTGTTTCCCAATTGTTTCTCAAATCATTTCTGGACTACTGTGCAATGGTAAGACTACTCAGAGACAATTTTGAGAAAATTTTGATATAAATTAAAGTTTTAAATAACTTGGAGACAATTTTTAGACAATTGTGAGATAATTTGGAGAATTTAAAAAAAAGTGACAATTTGGAGACAAAATTGAGACAATCTAAGACGATTTTGTAGATTTTGACAATTTTGTCAATTTTGGAGATTTTGATCATTTTGACAATTTTGACAATTATAATTTTGACAATTCTGACAATTTGAACAATTTTGAAAACTTTGAAGTTGGTAAAGATATGTATATTGACATTTTCTGTAAAAGTTAGGTATGTAGATCCTCGAATGAGCTGGTTTGTTTCAGTAGGTATTTAATAGAAAATGTTGAAACGAAAAGTCTTTCACAACTTTGTTGCTTATTTACTAAACAAATAAGTAACATTCAAACTGTGTGTTAGTAGAATGAAAGTCGATTTTTTGACTAATTTTTTTTCGAGATAAAATTATATCTCGACGTTTTATGCATTTCTAAATAATTTGGCATCAACATTTGAATTTCACATTTTTTTGATTTAATTTTTCTCCTCCTTCGGTGATTTTTGAGGGTAAAAAAACCGACACTTTGGGCGCTTTGAGGCACCTCTAAATCAAGTCTGGTTGAACTAAAATTTTGGACATGTCATTTTTCTTGGCCAATGTGTATCAGAAATTCATTAACTGACAACCATGATTTGAAACACTGTTTGATGATCGTTCTAATTTTTTTTTTCAAAATTTTTTCTGAAGTTTCGGCGAGGTTACGAAAATCCCTTCACATTCTTATAAAATATTTTTGTCACTTTTCAAGAAACTCACTTCCACTATCAACATATGAAACATTAATGAAATCGAGCCAATCACCACCGTCCGAAGCTGGCTTTCATTAGCATCCGATTAATTATGTTTACTCACTTCTTTAGTTCGTACGAGAAAAAAGGAGAAAAAGGAAGAGGGGGACGAATGCTGCCGCCGTTTGTCGCCATGGTTTTTCGATTGAATCCATGAAGGAAAAACCCTCCGGTGCATGACTAAAGACGACAGAGGGGAAGCAACAAAATCCACCAACGTCCATATGTTCCACAGCAATAAATCCAGCAGCTACGTGTGAGGGAGATCTAGATTTCATTATTAGTTTTGAGAAGCTCGGCTGCCGAGAAAATTTGTGCTAATGAAGGAAACTTTGTTGTGACGATGAGAGCCTCTTCCGATGTTATATTGGAAATCAGAGCACCGACATACACACATTTATGCAGTGTTTAGAGTAGTTCCAATCTCGTCGAAAATAAACACTTACTCCGGAGAGATTCGAGATTAACAGAAATTAAACGCTCCACCGAAGATGGTGATGGGAAGAATTGAGGGCGGAAAAATTATGCTCACAAAGTCATTTTTGCCGCTTCCTCTGTTTGGTTTTCTCACGCGATAAGTCACAGCAACGTCTTTGTAGAGCTAGGATGCTGTTGACGAGTTTCGATCGATTGTTGTTCCTAAACTAATCTAACAAATATGCATCTTAATGATTCCCCTATCCGGTCCCAGAGAAAGAATTTCATTAACAGTGTGTGTACCACAAAATTGGTCCAGCTGCTGCTGCCCTTCTTTTCGGGGCAGCACTCTCAAGGGGAAAATAATCCGGAAACAGTCAATTCCCGTCGTCGTCTCCCCGAAACGTAAAACGATCTAGGCCGAAAATGCAATATTCATCAGCCGAGCCCGGATGGTCATAAAATGCACGAAATCACATCCGCAATCCGGTGCTGGTGGAAACTTTACGTTTTTGGTTTGGACCGAGTCGGTTTACTGTCAAAGTCCCATGTATGTACTAGCATATTCCAGCAATCTTTCTCCGGAGAAAATGTGTCCGGATAAAAGGTTGCGGGAAAACCTCCCGACGAATTACTTCTGACGAGGGAAAAGCATCTGTTACGAAAGGGTGCAGTGACAGTTTCGGAAAGTGCCATTTGGATTGAATAGTTTTCCCAATGGGTGGAAACATTTTCCATATGGTCGTATGGAGAAGTTGGATTTTATCCGGGAAGTTCCATCCAATTCAATGAGTCGATAAAATCTGAGCTATGGGAATAACCCAGAAAACTGTGAGTAGGAAAATGTTTTAAAAGATTACACTTGTAAATTAATAAAGGCCTCTTGCTTTCCTAAAGAATGCTATTAAATGTTAAGTTACGACAACGGAGATATGTTTGTGGTTGGAAAATTAGATTAATACACAATCTTTGACAATTCCTAATGTGCTTGTTAGTCCAAAACAATGATATTTAGGTATTTTTTTGTCTTTTTATATCAGAGAAAAATCTTTAAAACTCAAGTCTTGGAATAAAAATAGAAAACAATAGAAAACCGACCATATACATTCTGTGCGAAAACCATACTGACCTGTGCTAAATTTCAGCGCAATCTGACTAGGTTTACAGGTGCCTCAAAGCGCTCAAAATTTCGGGGTTTTGACCCGAAAAAAACACCAAAGGGGAAACAAAAGATATAAAACAATTCGAAATTTTAATTTTGTGCCAAATGACTTAAAAATGCATGAAACATCAAAATCTGAAATTATCTCAATACATCTACTTTTATTTTAAATCACCGAAGGGGGGACCAAATAAAATTTGGATAATTAATATAATTAATCGTTGTTTATTTCATCTTTATGTCAAAGACAAATTAAATTTTTTAGAATGAATTTCAACGACATTTTTCGTTAAATTAGTGTTTTATCGTGTTAAAAAAAATGATGATTATTTGATTTTTGGTTCAATTGATGTGACTTTGACAAAACCATAAAGATGGAATAGATAGAAGAAGAGAGGGGTCCCAAATAATCATAGAAACATTTCTCTTACCCTGATACTTTTCTATGCCAAATTTGGTTCCATTTACTTGATTAGTTCTCGAGTTATGCAAAAAAAAATTTATGGGATCTCCCCTCCCCTTTTTCTATCTTCCCATTAGAAAGAAAGAGGGGTCCCAAAATATCATAGAAACATTTGTCGTGTGCAAGCATAATTTCGTTCCCCTTACTCGATTAGTTATTGATTTGTTCAAAAATTTGTATGAGAGTCCCCACTCCTCTTTTTATCTTTAAAGAGAAAAAGAAGCGGTCTTAAACTTGACTTGAAACATTCGTCTTACCCAAATACCTTCCTATGCCAGATTTGGTTTCACTTGCTTGATTAGTTCTCAAGTAATGCAAAAAAATGTATGGGATCCCTGCTCTCTCTTTTCTTTCTCCACAATTGAAGGAGAGAAGAGTCCCCAAAAAATCATAGAGACATTTTTCGTGCCCAGTCAAACACCCTTGTCAAATTTGGTTCCATTCACTCTTTCTATCTCTACAAAGCAAAAAGAGGATTCTTGAACCATAATTGAAACATTTATCCTTCCCAAATCCTCTCGCATGCCAAATTTGGTTCCATTTGCTTGATTAGTTCTTGAGTTATGCAATGAAGAAATATGGGAGACCCCTTTCCCCTTTTTCTATTTCCCCAATGGAAGGAGAGAGAGAGGTCTCAAAAAACAAACAAAAAAACATGTTGCAGCACCCCACCCCTCTCTAAACAGAAGAAGCAGGGGTCTGAAACTCGATCCATTTGGCTTGCTCAAATCCTCTCACTTGCCAAATGTTGTTCCATTCGCTTGATTAGTTCTCGAGATATTCAAATCTGTTTCTTTTATTTGTGAGAGTCAGAAAGTCTGACTGTCAATCAGAGAGTCAGACTGTCAGTCAGACTGTGAGTCAAACTGTCAGTCAGACTGTAAGTCAAACTGTCAGTCAGACAGTCAGATAGTTAGACAGTGAGACAGTCGAATAGACAGACAGTCCGACTGTCAGTCAGACAAGTCAGACTGTCAGTCAGAAAGTCAGACAGTCAGATTGTCAGTCAGACAATCAGACAGTTCGACAGTCAGACTGTCAATCAGACCGACAGTTGGTCAGAAAGTATGACAGTCAGACTGTCAGTCAGACAGACAGACAGTTAGACTGTCAGTCAGTTTGTCAGAAACAGTCAGACAGTAAGAAAATTTGACAGTCAGTCAATTAGTCAGACAGTCAGTCAGGCATTCTGACAGTCAGTCAGACAGTCAAACTGTCAATCAGATAGTCAGATTGTTAGTCAGACTTTCAGTCAGACAATCAGAATGTCAGAATGTCAGTCAGACAGTCAGATTGTCAGTCACACAATCAGACAGTCAGACTGTCAGTCAGACAGACAGTCAGTAAGAAAGTCTGAAAGTCAGTCAGACTGTTAGTCGGATAGACAGACGATCAGACTGTCAGTCAGTTTGTCAGGTACAGTCAGATAGTAAGACAGTGTGACAGTTAGTCAGACAGTCAGTTAGACAGTCAGTCAGTTACACAATCAGACAGATAATCAGGTTGTCAGTCAGAAAGCCAGACAGTCAGACTGTCAGTTAAACAGACAGACAGTTAAACTGTCAGTCAGTTAGTCAGACAGATAGACTGTCAGTTAGACAGTAAGACTGTCAGTCAGACAGTAAGACAGTCAGTCAGACAGTAAGACAGTCAGTCAGACAGTCAGACAGCCAGACTGTCAATCAGACAGTCAGAATATCAATAAGACAGTCAGACTGTCAGTCAAACAGTCAAACTGTCAGTCAGACTGTCAGTCAGACAGTCAAACTGTCAGTCAAACAGTCAGACTGTCAATTAGACAATCAGGCTGTCAGTCAGACACAAGACTGTCAGTCAGACAATCATATAGTCCGACAGTCAGACTGTCAGTCAGACAGACAGTCAGTCAGAAAGTCTGATAGTCAGTCAGACTGTCAGTCGGACAGTTAGACAGTCAGACTTTCAGTCAGACAGTTAGACAGTCAGACAGTCTGACTGTCAGTCTGACTGTCAGTCAAACTGTCAGTCAGACTGTCAGTCAGACTGTCAATCAGAAAGTTAGACAGTCAGACTTTCAGTCAAAAAGTCAGACAGTCAGACAATCAGACTGTCAGTCAGACATTAAGTCAGACAGTCAGTCAGACTGTCAGTCAGACAATCAGACAGTCAGTCAGACAATCAGACAGTCAGACTGTCAGTCAGACAGTCAGACTGTCAGCCAGACAGTCAGAAAGTGAGACAGTCAGACTGTCAGTCAGACAGTCAGACTGTCAGTAGACAGTCATACTGTCAGTAGACAGTCAGACTGTCAGTCAGATAATCAGAAAGCCCAACAGTCAGACTGTCAGTCAGACAGACAATCAGTCAGACAGTCAGACTGTCAGTCAGACATACAGACAGTCAGACTGTCAGTCAGACAGTCAGACTGTCAGTCGGACAGACAGACAGTCAGACTGTCAGTCAGTTTGTCAGATACAGTCTGATAGTAAGACAGTTTGACAGTCAGTCAAACAATCAGTCAGACGGTCAAATATCCCGACAGTCATACTATCAGTCTGGCTATCAGTCAGAAAGTCAGACAGTCAGACTGTCAGTCAAAAATTCAGACAGTCAGACTGTCAGTCAAACAGTCAGACTGTCAGTCAGTTAGTCAGACTGTCTGTCAGTCAGTCAGACAGTCAGACTGTCAGTCAGACAGTCAGATAGTCAGGCAATCAGACTGTCAGTCAAACAGTCATACTGTCAGTCAGACAGTCAGACTGTCATTCAGACAGTCAGACAATCAGAAAGCCCAACAGTCAGACTGTCAGTCAGACAGACAATCAGTCAGAAAGTCTGACAGTCAGTCAGTCAGGCAGTCAGGACAGTTAGACAGTCATATTTTCGTTTTTTTGTAATCGATGGATCGATAAGTAGCCCATCATTTGAAAGAAAAGCGCACAATTTGTCTGTCGAAACGGAAAGGTACCATCCATTCGGAGGCAATTACTTTGTAGCCAATTGATGGGATGCACAAGCTGAACATTATCCCATTTTCCAGAAATGGCACGACGCTCCCGGGAAATAGAGAGCAACCGAAAAACTAATGGCCCCCCAAAGAAAACCAGAACACTTTTGGGAAAGGAATTGAAAAGCATGCATCGAAAATTCGGTGACTTGCGTTTTTGAACGTTTTGGAATTATTTATGTCTGTGGCCATAATTTGGAAGCTGTTTGCGACAAACCACGGTATAGTCTCCTTGTAAATTGACAATCAAACTATCTTTTTCTTAAAATCTGGTCGTCTGGATGTCGAAAATCATTTTTCAAACAGACGACGCATCTGCTTTTCGAATACATGGAGGTTGGTCTCTGGAGTTTGCAACGCGTCTGGTTCTTTCACCTAGTAGAGCAGTTAGTCAGTTATTGACTACGTTCCGGGGACAAAATTGCTCCAAGAAACCGTACTACTAGGTTGTTTTTCTGAAGCGCCACTTAACGACTCCCAAGAGTTTCAAAGTAATCAAAATAGTATCTGTATCTTTATCGTCATCGCCACTGACATCGATTGCGTCACATTGTTCTTGGGCGTTTGTCTTCTGTTTTCTGTCTGGTTCAAAATTGGCTCTATGATGAATTCTGAGAATTTCGGTAGACCGAAAAAGTTGGGGCAGCAGAGCACTTCCCTCTTAAAAACAATAAAGATGAATTAAAGGCCTCGTCTGTGGTCCGTTACTGTTTATATGATGGTTAAACTTAGGAAAAATACCTATTAGACCGCACTTTTTAGAAGTTTCGTTAGAAAAATAGAGCCATAAATCACAACCCTGACTTGATGGAGCCACGGTACTTATTTTCGGGTGTAATTGCGAACAACTGAAGTTATAGATGAGGTAGTTATGTGACAGCTTCTTTCTTTATGGGCCGGCTAATTGTTTGAAGCTGTCGCCAGTTATGAGACAAATTAGCTTAACGATGTCTTTAAGTTCAAGTTCTTTCCAAGGTTTGTCTTATTTAAAGTTATTTTTATTGGATTGTTCAAAATAATTCTATCTTAAAGTAAACAAGGTGCGAGTGAAGCTCACGTTTGCTTTTAACATATTTCCCTCAATTTCGAGAGAGAGATTTTATCTCCCGATCAGATTAAGGTCATCAACCTGAACGATTCTCGAAGCACTTTTACATCGTATTCTGGAATTTTTCCTACCGCACAAACGTCACATTTCACCCTCAATGCAGAATAAACGTTTGAATTTGGCTTCCTCCTTCGAATGGATCTTTACCAAGTCTTGAAGCTGTTACTGAGACGATGACACGGCGGGGTTTCGGAATTCCAAAAACGAAACCAAATTCCGCAGCACATGTCTCCGAGGATTGGCAGCGTTGGCTGTTTCTCCTTCCCAGTTTTGTAACAAGCTTCCGTATCTTGTAGTTTTTGCCATTCGCGGCACGCATCACGTTCCTCCAGGATTCTTCCCTTCAGCTATAAAGATTCGATAAATCTCCGCCTTCCTGCCTCCAGCTTGTCAGATGCAGGAAAAATAAAAACGAAAACTAAGCGTACAGATTTAGCTTAAGCTTTGGCGGAATAATCGTTTGATCAATTCACCTAACACTATTTTTTTCAGTTTTTCAAACAAAATTTATATAAAATTTTAATTGAATTTTTCCCTCCGGGAAAATAATGTTGAAAAAATTCAATTGACTCTATTCTCCAGAAATTGGTTCTGTTGGATTTTCGGGACAAAAAAAAATTAAATCGATCGGAAGTATTCTGGTGTTTTCCTCCGAGGAGCCATTTATTTTTTTTCTTTCTGCTGTCTACATTTCCCGGGAGCGCCGTGCTAGTTCCGGAAAATGGGATTCTGTTCATGTATAAGCTTCGAATGGAGTGTTTCCATCAATTTGGAAGAAAAGTAATTGCCCTCGAATGGTTTTTTTCCCCGGGGGGAAGGATTTCTGGATTTACCTGCTTGAAGTTTTTGCGATAATCTTGCGATCGATTTTGAATCGATTCAGCAAAGGGAAATAAAATATGAAGCATGATATTTGAGATATACCTTATGAGATGACAAAGAAAAAAATTTAAAAAAAAAATCCAAAGTTAAAAAACCAACATATACCAATGACAAAAATAAGGAAAAATAAGATAAAAATAAGACATAAATGAAACAAAAATTAGGCAAAATCAGACAAAAATCTGACAAAAATCAGACAAAATGACTCAATTGACGAAATGACAAAAATTACAAAAGTGACAAAAAAGGCAAAAATGACAAAAGTGAAACAAAAATAAGACAAAAACGAGAAAAAAATGAGACATAAAAGATACAAAAATGACAAAAGTGATAAAAATAACAAAAATGACAAAAATGACGAAAAAAAATCTCACATGACAAAAATAAAAAAAATGACAAAAATCGGACGACAATGAGTCAAAAATGTAACAAAAATCAAACAAAAATGAGACAAAAATGAGACAGAAATGACAAAAATTAAAAAAGTGTCAAACACGAAATAAATGACAAAATTGACAAAAAGGACAAAAATGACAAATGACCAAAATGACAAAAATGACAAAAATGATAAAATGACAAAAATGAGAAAAAATTAGACAAAACTGAGACAAAAATGAAAAAATTACGAAAAACAAAAAAAAAAAATTATCAAAATTATCAAAATGACAAAAATGACAAAAATTACAAAAATTACAAAACTTACAAAAATGACGAAAATTGCAAAAATGGCAAAAATGACAAAAATGACAAAGATGACAAAAATGATAAACATTACAAAAATTACAAAAATTACAAAAATCATTTTTCTCATTTTTGTCAAAAAGAAAAAAGGGACAAAAATGATAGAAATGACATGAATTACAAAAATGACAAAAATGACAAAAATGACAAAAATGACAAAAATGACAAAAATGACAAAAATGACAAAAATGACAAAAATGACAAAAATGACAAAAATGACAAAAATGACAAAAATGACAAAAATGACAAAAATTACAAAAATGACAAAAATGATAAAAATTACAAAAATTTTAAAAATGACAAAAATGATAAAATTTTTGAAAATGACAAACTTGACAAATTTGACAGAAAGGACAAAAATGATAAAAATTACAAAAATTACAAAAATGACACAAAAAACAAAAATGACACAAAAAACAAAAATGACAAAAATGACCAAAATGACCAAAATGACCAAAATGACCAAAATGACCAAAATGACCAAAATGACCAAAATGACGATAATGACGAAAATGACAAAAATGACAAAAATGACAAAAATGACAAAAATGACAAAAATGACAAAAATGACAAAAATGACAAAAATGACAAAAATGACAAAAATGACAAAAATGACAAAAATGACAAAAATGACAAAAATGACAAAAATGACAAAAATGACAAAAATGACAAAAATGACAAAAATGACAAAAATGACAAAAATGACAAAAATGACAAAAATGACAAAAATGACAAAAATGACAAAAATGACAAAAATGACAAAAATGACAAAAATGACAAAAATGACAAAAATGACAAAAATGACAAAAATGACAAAAATGACAAAAATGACAAAAATGACAAAAATGACAAAAATGACAAAAATAACAAAAATAACAAAAATAACAAAAATGACAAAAATGACAAAAATAACAAAAATAACAAAAATAACAAAAATGACAAAAATTACAGAAAATAACAGTGTCAGTGAACATACTTAAATTAATTACAGAAATAACAAAAATGAGACAAAAATGAGATTAAAATTGGACAAAAATGTCAAGAATTAAATTATATAAAAATCATTAACTACAAAAATGGAAAAATCACAAAATGACAAAAATCCCAAAAATGATAAAAATGACATAAATGACAAAAATGACAAAAATGACAAAAATGACAAAAATGACCAAAATGACCAAAATAACAGAAATGACAGAAATGACAAAAACGATACGAAAATGACAAAAATTACAAAAAATAACAAAAATCTCAAAAATGACAAAAAAAAAGAAAATACGACAAAATTGACAAATTGATAAAAATGATAAATTTGACCAAAATGACAAAACAACAAAAAATACAAAAATTACGAAAATTACAAAAATGACAAAAGGGACAAAAATGACAAAAGGGACAAAACTGACAGATCTTTCAAAAATGGCACATTTGAGACAAAATGAGACATTTTTAATTACTATAAGAAAAATGACAAAAATGAAAAAAGAACAAAATTTCCAAAAATTCCAAACAAGTTTTAAGAAAATTACAAAAAAAAAACTGATGAAAAAACAACGGAAACTGCAAAAATTGTTTATTTAGAAAACATGTTAGAAAATATAAAATTGCCATGGATTTACAATTGACAAAAATGACGAAAATAGTTAAAATTGTTTAAATGACGAAAATGACACAAATGACGAAAAGGACATAAATTGTAAAAATTAAAAAAAGTTAAAAATTATAAAAAAAAAATTAAAAGATTGTTAAAATGACCAAAATTATAAGAACTGCAAGAAAACTGGTAAACATTGTTAAAATTTTAAAAATAACAAAAAAAAATTCAAAATCTTGACATGAATGAAAAGAAATTATGAAGACTACAAAATTGACTGAATTATTTTAATATACAAAAGCACTAAAATGACAAGAACGAATCGATCAGGATTATAATGTCTAGTTAATTGACAAAATTCTTAAAAATGGTCAAAATTGCATAAATTTCTCAAAGGAGCACAATTTTTGATGCATCTGTTTTAATGACTAATTTTGGAAAATTTTGTTATCCTGAATTTAAATCCTTCTTCAGATCGTTCAGTCTAGTCTTAAAAACTATGCTTTGAAAAAACCCTTATTTTTTAAATTTTGCATAAATAAGATAACCACTTTTTCTGACATCTTTCAAAATAGACCGCAATTTGGGATTTGGCTAAGGCTTTAGGATATAACCAAGATTCCTTTAAGTAAAAATCTTCATAAAATAATCTTCAAAATTTCTGTATTTACAAAACTGTTAAAACGTACAAAAAGAAATTTTTTTTAATCTTTTTCTCAGAAGACGAAACTACTCGCAGTTTTCGAGAAGGTTGATCATTGAACTAAAATCGTTTTTTTATCTATGTTTTGTCAGAAAAGTGCACAAATGGGTTTTAAACAATTTTTTACCAATTTTCAAGGGTTATCTTGAAAAAAAAGACCTGATTGCACCAATTGTTTATTTGGAATCAATTCCCTGCAAATTAATTATTCAAAATAAGCGTATGTTAAAAAAATTGGTGACAGATGACAAAAATGACAAAAATTACAAAGCTAACATCAATGACAATGACCAAATTTACGAAACTATGAAAACGAAACTATGAAAATCATGCAAAATATGGGTGATCTGAGAGATACGATAGATTTAAGATATGTATATGATGAGAGATATAAAGGATTCGAGATAAAAGAGTTGTCAGATATGAGATTTGAGCAGATGTGAAAAATTGTATATGAGATATGGTGTACAGACCAAGGTTGCAAAAAAAGAACTGTGTTTTGCGAAACAAAATCTATCTTTCTCTAATTTTATTTATTTTTTATTTATTTATTTATTTAAATAAATAAAATTACAGAAAGTCAAAATTTTTACCAAGAAAATCGGGGTAAAATTGTTTTCTGTGATGGAAATAGCATAAATTTCTTTGATTATTATTTTAAGTGGCATGTTCGGTGGAATGAGAACTAGAGAGAGTTTTGTTTTTTTTTTTAATAGAAATTTGAAAGAATGATTTTTTTTTGTAAAGTCATAAAAAATGGGTCTTTCTTACATTTTACTTAAGATAAATCTATTAACATTATCAATCTTATCATGTTTTTCCAAAACAAAGTCAGAAATCCAAAATTTATGTTGACATAAAATTTATGATTTTTTTAATACGTACGATATTGTAAAAAAATCTGTAAAATTTGTAAATATTTCCGAAATTATGTGTTCTGTAACACAGATTCGGAAATAAATATTTGCTCAAAATTCTGTGAAACTATAGATTTTTTTGTGATTTTGGTTGCCTTGATACAGACCCCGTTTGATTTAGCCAACACACCAAAATACTTTGTTATTGTCACACGCGTAATTTTTTATCAGTTGTTGACTAGTTTTATTCATTTTTACTGATTTACTGAACTTTTTATTCTTTTCTTGTAATTTTATCCTCTTTTTTTTGTTGTATTTAATGACCATTTAAGAAAGTAAAAAATTACTTTCGGTCAGTGATGCCAATGTACCTGATTTTTCAGGATTTGACTGATTTTTCGAGGCTCAGCCTGACAACTTGATAAGCCATTGAATTTCCATGATTTTTAAAAATATGGCTGATTTTGCCTGATTTTTGCGATTGTGATGAAAAATGGGTAGTAAGGAACTAGAATAGGTACCATTGGTAAAATAGAAAAAGTGAAAATGTGATTGAATCAAAGCAATCGAAAGATTCTCTTTAATTCTTATTTAAAAAAAAAGTGAATTATTCAACCAAGTAGGCTCACTCACAACACATATTAGAATGAAAATGTGGAGAGATGTTCAAAACAAAAGGTCATCACTTTGAGCCAAATTTCCGTTACTTTAACGTATCCTGATTTCACCTGATTTTAATTTCACCAGTTCCCTGATTTTTGAAAAAAAAAAATGTTGGCAACTCTGCTTGTGGTGTTTTCATGTATGTTGAAATGAGAGATTCAACGCAGATTTCAGTGGTGGAATAGAGTTGTCGTTTATTTACAATCTCAGTAAGGTCCTTACATAGCTACAATCCACACTAGCGATTATAAATTCCACCAGGCTGACGAATCTCTCTGCGCCAGAGTTGCCAATGTGCCTGATTTCTCAAGATTTGCCTGATTTTTGGAGGCCCAACCTGATATCCTGATAAGCCTTCCGGTTTCCCAGATTTTTGGAAATAAGCCTGATTTTCCCGGTTTTTTGTGTGAAAATGATGGAAAATGGGTAGTATGAAACTGCATAAAAGACAGTGGTTTTGGCAGAATGCAAGATAATGACCTTTTTTTTGTGGTCGTCAGATATAATTTTCGTTTATCCGCAGAAATCTCGTTCATGTTTTCGATAATCTGTAGAAAATCCGCTGGAAATGCTGAACGTCCATAGATTTTGATCATCGATCCGTAGCTCCGTAGAAATTCCTCAAATCCGTAGATCTGACAACGTGGAGGCAAAATGTGGATTGACGACTTAAAAACAGGTCTTCATTTCGACTGGAATTTATTCCAATCCAAACAATCTGTTAAAATGAAAGATTCAACGCAGGTTTCAGAGGTGGAATAGAGTTATCTTTTAAGTGCAATCACTACACTAGCGATTGTTAATTCCATCAGCGATCGTCAATACTCGAATTGCCAACCGTAGGTGTCAACACTGTATTATATTGGTCTTCTAAAAGTGGTATTGTTGTTCCAAAAAACAGTACAATTTAGACACATGTGCCAAAATCAAACCATGCCAAAATCAAAACCATACTCAAATCCGTGCGAAAATCGAGCGGGATGATGTGAGAATAGAGGTCATTTTAAGAATTTTGATTTTTTAGTTGAAACTTGAGGTTTGAAAAAAAAATTATAAATTCGATTTTGTATAGCTATTTATTTTAGTCTCTCTTTCGAAAAGATTTTCGCTGCACGTATTTAGTCATTTGAATATTGTTTTTCGTTGCTCTTCTCTTCCTATGGCGACCGTCAAAAATTGGGTTTTACAAACTCAACCATCGATTTAACTTTGTTCAGACCCCACCGATATGGGTTGAAAATAATCAAGCAAACCACGAAGCTCAAAATGTGGCCAAAGCAACGCGCCGCCAATATTTAATCGAAGAAGGCGCCAACGCCGGGCCGTCTGGCTGCTTGTCGGCCTACTCATTCGATCAATTCATTGAGGAGGTCAAACTCGTGGCCAACTTGACCCAAACGGCGAACCAGCACAGCAGCAAAGAAGCAGTACAGACAAACTTACCATCTGTGATCACACAGTGGTCACTTTTTTCTCTAAGGTTTTTTCGTCTCTCTATTCCGCGGTTTTATTGTCGCCTGTTTAGTTACAATCGTCGAGCGGCCGCGACGCGCTTCTGGTGGTAAAGATTAAAACAAACGAGAATTGAATTAATTTCTTTGTGGTGGACGGTGTTATCCGACCTCCCGCATCTTCAAAAAAAAAAAAGTAGCGGCTGTGTCGTCCGGTGGTTCCGATGGAGGACCTAAACCGAAACCTAAAAAACGGGACGTTCTTTTTTGTTCGTTTCATCATCTCGTCTCCTATAATGAACCAATTTTCAGAGGGACCACCACTCTCTGGACGTGTCCGAAACCCCATTAGAGGAATTCTGCTAAAGAAGATTTGGGGAAAGAATCCTAGGGGAGTGGCAAACTGTCATGCGGAATTGCTCGAAGCAAAAATTGAGTACCTACCCCCTGTGCTCGTCTGAGCGATAGCAGAAATGTAGCTAACTTATCCTAAGTGCGAAGCGAGTTGGTTAAGAAAAAAGACAGAAGAATGAACATTAAAATTTTGCAGACGGAAGTGTCGGTGATTCTGCTCATGTTATTTCGCTGATAGTCTTTGATGGATTCCAGGAATCCTCGGCCGCTCGGGTCGGGTACAAAGTTGCTTAAATTTGTTTAGCGGCACCAGAATCGTTTTAATGTGAGTTGACAAAAAAGTTTCATCTTCCTATTTTTGGCTGAAAATTCTATATATATATATATATGTCTGCAGTTTCTTGAACTTGAATTGATCCAAACTTACTTAATTCATTGCATTTTTTTTGTTATTAACTTAATCTTCAGTTTTAAACTTTTTCACTTCATTCCATTTTAAAAATAATTTTAAAATTTAATAGTACAGTGAGCGAAATAAGAATAGCACCACTATGTGTTTTGCTTGTTAAAATATGAATGATTGAAAATTACGACAATTTTCTTCCACAGTTTGTTCTGAATTGCTTAACGGATAAATCAAGCATAAGTTTACTTTTTTTGGACGTAGCAATTGGCGTTGAGGACCAAAAATGTGAAAAAAAGGTGCGAAATAAGAATAGAACCACTTGAGTTTTTCAACAAAAACAAGCTTATTTTTAATAATTTACTGTGTAAAAGTAAATAATAATGCTTTTACGAATTATTTGAATAAATAACTGCATTTTAAGGAGTTTTCCAGAATTCCAAAGGTTTTCATATGTTATAATTAGGGGGTTTTAAGAGATGCTCCTCTAGCGTTAAGGAATTTGATATTTGAGCTGTAATTGTTTACCAAACTACTAATTTTATTCATTAACATTAATAAGTATGATGCAAAATGATGAAACATAGATTTGAGGCTAAGTTTGAATTCAGAAAGTAGGTTTGAATTAAAAAATACTAATATTTTTCAATAGTCAAACACTATTTCTCTAGATTTAAATCATAGATGGCAGCACTATCTTGCAGTTAAAACCAAATTCATGCCCATTTTCGAATATCCGCGATTAGTTAGGAAGTGCTGGATGATTTTGATCAAGAAATAAAAACTTGTACCGTGTGCACGCTTTGGAAATTCTAAGATCACTAAATCCAAAAAAAATTAGAATTGCATCAAGGTTACTAAAAGTGAATTTTTCGGACCGATTATCAGAATAAAGTTATACTTTGCGATGGAGCTTGATGGAACAGGCGGCTAGCAGTATTATTGGTATGATTTGCAATTGAATCGGAAGTTGAGATGAGCAGGAATTTTGGCGGTTGTACATTTTTGTGGTGGTGATTCTTTTGCAAATCCGGAAAAGCTTTCTGCAGCGTGAACTTCCACAAAACTATGATGAGAAAATACCTCAAAATGATTAATATGGGCCCAAATTAACCTGGAAAATCAATATTTAGACTAAATTTGGTTTTAACTGCAAGATAGTGCTGCCATCTATGAATTGAAACTGGAATAAAGTGTGGTTTACTCAACAAAATCAAAGTTTTTGATTTCCAAACTATTTTTTTGCTGATTCAAAATTAATCCCGAATGTTTGTTTCATCATTTAAGTCATTTTTATGAAGAAAATAAGTAGTTTGGTAAAGAATTACAGCTCAAATATCAAATTCCTTAACGCTAGAGGAGCATCTCTTAAAACCCCCTAATTAAACCTTTGAAAACCTTTGGAATTCTGGAAAACTCCTTAAAATGCAGTTATTTATTCAAATAATTCGTAAAAGCATTATTATTTACTTTTACACAGTAAATTATTAAAAATAAGCTTGTTTTTGTTGAAAAACTCAAGTGGTTCTATTCTTATTTCGCACCTTTTTTTCCGTTTTTGGTCCTCAGCGCCAATTGCTACGTCCAAAAAAAGTAAACTTATGCTTGATTAATCCGTTAAGCAATTCAGAACAAACTGTGGAAGAAAATTGTCGTAATTTTCAATCATTCATATTTTAACAAGCAAAACACATAGTGGTGCTATTCTTATTTCGCTCACTGTATTTTGAATCATTTGAACTATAACCGCACAAAGTCTACGTCCGTTACAAACATAAACCTAAACACACTCATGAGCTGGACAGATTTATTTATTAACCCATTATTGTCAATAAATATTTTTTCCCGGCAGCTGGCAATCGGACCAAACTTTGTCCATAATAATAAAACACTCTTCCTACTAAATTGCCTGCATCGCAAGTCCGAGAGTCGTTTAGCTCAGGTTCTTGTAGGTGAATGGCTTTGGAAAAGCCAGACCACCACCGACCAGAGACTAGAGCTGGAAAAAGTTTCATAACCCTTCTTCGGCTTCCATTGACTGTTGTAGTGATGCGAAAAACCACATGTCTCAGTCTGAAAGGTGCGCAAAAATTAGAAAAAAAAAAACTAAAACCGACGGAAGGTCTTTGTTGGAATTTTTCACGCCATCGGAGCCAATTTTGGGTGAGCCATAGTCAACCCAAATGTATTGTTAAAGTAAACTTGCGAGGGTTTCGTTAAAGTAAGAATAATGAAACAATTAAAAAAACACTCAGAGTGGAAGAAAAATTCTCATCCCACGACCATTTGCTAATCAGTAGCCAAACAATCTGCAATCACTCAGCCACAACACGTAAGAATTGATGACTGACTGTCTGTTAGAAGGAAGGAGACCGTCTTTGGAGGCTGAAGATGCGAATGTCGCGTGAGTTTGTCCCGTGTGGGGCTTAGTTGGTTTTACGAGATTAAAACTTATTTTCTCTCATCTGCGACTTACATATTATCCGATGAACAAACAATCTTCCTAATTAAAAAAAAAAACAACTGGATAGCGTTTCAACTGCCAGCATTTTCTCCGTTATGATGCCTGCTAAAATCTGTTTTGTTTTAATAAGGTTGAGGATCTTTTCGAAGAATCATTGACTCCGAGTTCCCTAAATCATACAACGTAGAGGCCTTAAACTAGTTAAAATTTGACAAATTATGCGGATTTTTTGCACGAGCTGTTTAAACTGGAATTCTCTTGGGAAACAGTAATTTGTTCGGACAAATGTTCTCAAACAAGATTCTGAAGATTCATTGAGAAAATCACTTTGATGAGACAAAAATGTTTCAATGTCATTGGAACTTAATTTTTTTTTATTTTTATGTGAATGAATTTACAAAAAAAAAACTATAGAACTGATTCAAAGAAATCTGCACTTGAATAGAGAATTGAAAACGCAGAAAAAGAAAAATTTGAAAATATTATAAATTTAAAAAGACGATAACAAAGAAATATTATGAAACAATTTAAATAAACAGATAATAAACAAAATTTAATTAAAAAGAAAAATTAAAAACAAGGAAGAAATACTAATAATAAAAAAAATCAAACAAATAAAAAAATTGAAAATTGAAAACAAATGAAAAATAACTATAATTAAAAATTAAAAATAATTAATGAATAAAAAAATGGAAAAATTTAAAAAAGATACAAAAAAATTGAAAAAGTTAAAAAAAAAATTAAAAAATAAAAAAAAAATTAAAAAATAAAAAAAAATTAAAAATAAAAAAATTTAATAATAAAAAAAAATTAAAAATTAAAAATAAAAAAAAATTGGAAAAAAAAGAAATATAAAAAAACTGAAAAATAACAAAAAAATTTAAAAAAAACTAGAAAATAAAAAAAGAATAAGAATTTTTTTTAAATGAACAAAAAATTAAAAGGATAGGAAATACATAAAAATATTCAAACAACAAAATACAAAAAAAAAACGAAAAATGAAGAAAATGAGAAAGATAAAAAATAAGATAATAAAATAAAGTAAAATGAAAAATAGATAAATTTGAAAAGATAAATAAAATTCAAAAAAATAATATAAAAAAAGAAAAAAAGGAAAAAAAGAAAAAAAGTAAAATAAACAAATTAAAGAAAATTAAACATAATAAATAAAATTAAACAAAAATAATAAAAATTAAAAAAATAATAATAATAATTAAAAAAATAATAATAATAATTACAAAAATAATAATAATAATTAAAAAATAAACAATAATAATAAAAATTAAAAAAAATTATGCAAAATAAACAAAACCAATCATAATAAACAAAAATAAGAAAAATTTAAAAAATAATAAAGAAAAAAATTAAAAAAAGGAAAGTAAAAAAATAAGCTAAATAATTAAAAAAAGCGATAAATTTATTAAAAAAAGGAAAACAAGACCAACTTAAAAAAATAAATAAAAAGCAAAAAAAAACAAAAGGAAGAAAAATGATAATAGTAAGAAAAGTAAAAAAAAATTAAAAAAAATAATTAAAAAAAAATTAAAAAATTAAAAACAAATTAAAAACAAATTAAAAAAAATAAAATAAAAAACAAAAAGAAAGGAAATTGAAAGCAAAAAATAATTGACAATAATGAAAAAGTTAATAATGAAAAAAAAATTCAAATTTAAAAAAAAATAAAAAAATAAAAAGGAGAAATTTTTTAAAAAAACTACAAAAGGAGAAAAATTAAAAAAAAAAACAAAAATAAAAAAAGAAAAAATAAAAAAACGAGGAAAATAAAAAAAAGAGAGAAAAATACAAAAAAGAGAAAACAAAGAGAAAAATAAAAAATGATAAAACAAGGGAAAAATAAAAAAAAGCGAAAAATAAAAAAGGAAAAAAACAGGAAAAAAAAGAGAAAAATAAGAAAAAAGGAAATAAAGAAGAGAAAAATAAAAAAAAAAGAAAAAAAAAATTTAAAAAAATGAAAAATTTTAAAAGAGAAAAATTTAAAACATAGTGAAAAATAAAGAAAGGAAAAAATAAAAAAAATGAAAAAGAGAAAAAAAAATTAAAAAGAGAAGAAAATGAAAAAAAAATAAAAAAAAGAAATTTCAAAAAATATAAAACAAATTACACTAAAAATTTAAAAAAAAATCCTCGGTTACTCGGGTCGGGTACAAAGCTGCTGAAATTTGTTTAGCGGCTACAGTCTTTTGTCAGTCTTTAGGATTAAGCAAATCGGTTTAAAAATAAAAAAGAGAAAAAATATATAAAAATGCAAACAATTTTAAAAGAGAAAAATAAAGAAAGGAAAAAATAAAAAAAAAAATGAAAAAGAGAAAAAAAATTAAAAAGAGAAGAAAATAAAAAAAAATGGAAAAAAAAGAAATTTCAAAAAAACATAAAATGAATTACACTAAAAATTAAAAAAAATACAAAACTTAAAAAAAATAGAAGAAAATATGAAAAATTAGGCAAAAAAACTTAAACATAAAAAATTAATTAGAAAAAAACTTAAAATAATAAAAAAATAAAAAATTGACACTAAAAAAAAAACAGCACAAAAATGAAAAAAAAAAATTTAAAAAAAATATCAAAAATTTATAAACAAACAATAAATTTAAAAAAAAATTAAATGAGTTATAAAAAATAAAAAAATTCTTTAATATTAAAAAAAAATTAAAAAAGATGAAAAATTTAAATAAAAATTATAAAAAGAATCAAATTAAAAAAAAATGATAAAAAAATAAATATTGAAATAAAAATTAAATAAAATAAAATAAAATTAAGAAATTATTTGATATAATCAAAAAAATATACATATTAAAAAAAGGAAATAATAGAAATATGACAAAAAGGAAATTGAAAAAGAATAAATTAAAAATAATGAAAGACAATAAAATTTAAAAAAATAAATTAAAAAGGAATAAAATGAAACAAATAAAATAAAAAAAAATGTAATAAAAATCAATAAAAGGTGAAATAATTTATTAAAATGAACAAAAAAATACTTCAAATTTTGACATAAAACAAAAAATCAAATAAGCAAGTAATTAGAGAAAAGAAACTTAAAATGTAACGAGGAAAAATGAAGCCTTTAAAGGCTAGACTGAAAAAAAATCTAAGAAATATAGATAAGGAAAACAGTAAGAAAAAAAATTATTCAGACCCCGTTGGTTTTGGCAACATTCGGTTTTGGCAACATTGTGATAAAGTAGTTTAATGGTGATTCAATACAACAACGTGAACAAAGTTTAAAAAAAAGTATTCAAAAATGACAAATCGTTGATAATTTCATAAAATCAAAAAAAAAAACAAATACAAACAAAAGGTTAAAAATGATAAAAAATAATCAGAATATGGTGAAGAATGTTAAAAATTGCAACTCCGACAAAAAAAAACTAACAATATAAACTACACGAGAAAAATGCTTAATGCATAAAAAAACATGGTAAAATTGTTTTAAAATGACCAAAAATGGTCGACAATCGTCAAAAATTACGTTAATGCCAATTTTTTTTTTGCAATAATAATTGAAAAAAGTAGGGAAAAAACGTTCAATTTTGATTTCGTTTGATTATGGCAACACAAAATGTTTGGGCGTATTGCAAAAATCGAACGAGGTCTTTATCATATAAAGAAGAGATAAAACGAGAAAAAAACAGATATGAGAAAAAAGATTAAAAAAAAGAGTAAAGACATCTAAAGACAGCAAATAAATATAAAATATATAAAAACTTAATTTTTGTACAAAAATAGGAAAATACACAAAAAACTATTAAACGGGAAAAATAAAAAAGGAAAAGATAAAAATAAAATTTGGAACATGGAAAAATAATAATATCCAGCAAAATAAGAAAAAAACAAATCATTTTTAAAAACATTTAAAGCTTTGAAAAATTAAAGAAAACAATAAACAATAGCATGACTAACAAAATGGCATTAAAAATATAAATATTTTTTATAGTTTTATTTTTGAAGCTTATAAAATTAAAATGAAGAGAGGTTTGAAAAATAAATAACAATAAATAGAAAAAATTTAAAAACCTATATGAAAATAAATGGAAGGAAAGAAATTGAACATAAAATGAGTAAAATCGCAAAATATGATTTGAATTTACGCATTCCATGTTCTAAGGAAAAATACACAAAATAGTAGATAAATTATCAAATGTAAAGAAAATACAAAACAAAAGAGAACTTAGCGCAAAATTAAATAGAATTTTAATATTGATATTCGAAAATTCCGTTGAATTATGAAAAGTAAAAATTCACCAAGAAAAAAATAATAACAATATCAAAAATCTATAAAAATTTGAAAAATTAAAAATAAAGAAGCTGAAATTATAAAAAAAAACAACGAAAACAAAATAAAAATCTTAACTTGAAAGAAAATAAAACAGCACAGAAGTAATTTTTGTATGTTTTTTTTGTTAAAAAATCGTAAATTTGGTCAAATTGAAAAAAAAAATGAAATTTTTTATAGTAATAAATAATAAGTCAACAGTCATAATGTCATGAATAAATTTTATGCTTTTTACCAATAAACTGAGTCGTTTTGGGTAATTTTTAACGCTGGGCTCTTAAAAGCTTCGCATTGGTTCAAAACTCATCCATGATTTTTAACAGAATTTTCAAGTAACGTTTCCATGAGTAAATTTTACTGTGTAGGTTTATATGGTAAAGTTGAATTCTCTTGAGAATCCTTTAAAGAATTTATAAATTTTTCATTACAGAATATTCAACTTTCCCAAGTAACACCGATTGTTTTGTAAGACTCTTTAAGCCTCTTATGAAACCTAAACTTGGTCCATTGCACTCACTCACATAAAAATGGTCAGATGACCATTTCGAAAAACCCTGTAAATTTGCACAACTTTGAATCTTTTTATGCTTTTTCTCGAAACTAGCTCTTTGGCCTCGCATAATCTTCCTTTGACAATCCTTCCTTTTCCATATTCTTCAGAGAAAAATTTCTGAGTTACTTTTTTTAAATTTCACGTCGAAGGAAGAAGGATTTCATTTTCATGAAGAATTATCCATTCAAATAAGTAACACCAATCTTTTTCCTTAACGCTTACTTCCAAAATTCCCATTTTGAATTTTGAATATGAATTCTGATTATACCTATTTTATGTTGAGTCTGCATTGTTCATTCATATTCTGATGTCATATTTTGATTGCACTCTCAGAATCTGCTTTTCGTATTCGTAATTTTGCTTCTGTATGCTGAGATTTGATTTGAATTCAATTTTTAATCTTGACTTTAAAACTGTTTTGCACACATTGAATAGTCTGGATTCCGACATTAGATTTTTCAACAATATACTTTATTTTTAATTCATTTCATTTATTCTTATTCTGTTTTCTGTATATTTTTGTTCCAATTTTCCTACTGTTAAGTGGCATAAGTCAAACCATCACCCAATGATTTATGATATATGATTCATGAGTCGGACGAAAAAATCACCCCGTACAAAATAATTGAGTCAAATTATGAATCCATCATCGAGGGGCCGATTTGCCGCTCGCTGAAAGGTTCAAGTTCTAGGCCATTCAGGCGGCAATTATGGCTTCTTCGACTCCAGCTCACAGCCTTAAGCCCGACTTAACGCCGGCGGATTCCTTTGCGTCCGCGTCAGGTAAAGCCTCAAACAACAAGCGCGCGTCGTCATGGCATAATTGTCGGGTTCTGCTAGGCTCTGCTGTTTTACGCAGCACAAAGCTAGTTCCAGTACATTGATCACGATTCATGGATTATGTATTTCAATTTCATCAGCAAACATGATCCTGTTTTTGTTCTTCTCTGACAGCCGAAGGAGAGAGAGGTCAGCTGAATGGCTTCACCTCTTGATTCTGGTTCAGATGAAGAATGATCGTTGAAAGAACAATTGATTTGAAGCCGAGTGGTTAAAAATTGCTTTTGATATTTTAAATATGTGGTGTTGACTGGAACAATAACTCACGAATGGAGATAGCAAATAAATTCAGAATTGAAATTGAGACTCAGAACTTGGGGTTTTTTTTAAAGTTAGGATTGATTGTTTGACGTCTGCTCTCATCAATTTTCACATCCGTCAATACCTAATTGGTTGACCCATGTCAATGAATCTAATTAAAAAACTTAACTTCAGTCGGACTTTTTTGCTTCGATCATCTCGAGGGGTTTTATTGTTAGTTTAATTTTAACATCGAAAAATATCCTAAAGACGGAACCTCTGGCCGACAATGCTCCATCATAAAAAAGGGAAACCCGATAAGATCTTCCTCACTGTTAAACGAACAAATTGAGTCAAAATGAATGGCTAAAGGTGTTCAACAAAACGGCTCGACCAACTCCCTAAAAACTGTTTTCCGACAGTCTGAGTTCACTCTTTCCTTCGTTTTGTTTCTCGGTCTGGGACCCTTTAAGGGTGTGGTGATTAATTGCGATTTTATTTGCCGACGCTTGAATTCCCTTTCGTTTGAAGGATCCCCACGAGATGAGCTCGTGGGAAAAATTGAAATCCAATTTATCCTGGCTCTTGCGTTTGCTAGTCAATTTGTAATAAATTTCAAATTCCGCTTAACGATAAACTCACATTCTAATTTGTTTCCTTTTTCTGGTCTTTTTTTTGCAGGTAAACATCGAAGAAGGAGCCGCATTGGTTCGTGAAGAATCAAATAGCTATCAAATGCTGCCGGAAGGAAAGTACAAAGAAAAATGTAACGTAAATTAATTTTTCAAAATCTGTGTTTGACACATTTCAAATGCTTTCTAGAACAATAGCAAGTTTACTACTATATGTATATCTATTTAATTTTTTTTTTTCACATTTTCACGAAATTCGAAAATCTTCAATTTTTTCTATTGTGGTCTTCTTTCATTGATATTTTTCGGTAATAAACGACGAAAAATAAATCTGCTATTTTTTACGTTTCGGCTTACTAAATTTCAGCCATCCTCAGAAACTATATTTAAATAAGAAAGAAATATAATTTCGTCAGAAACTAAAGAAGACCAGAAAGTGCGGTGATCAAAACCAAACGAAATTTTATACCACGAAGTAAAATCCTCCATGATTCTTTGCAACTTCCGATATTTCACCGGGGCCACAAAGCTTGTAATCTGAGTTCTTTCCCATTCATTTCTCCTCGACCGATTAGCGGAAGGCGCCCAACAACATTTGTCCGACAACAATTGTTGTTGTATCCATAAGTTGAAGTCGAATTGTTGCTGTAAAACAAACGAAACAATTTCACGACCATTTAGGCACCGTAATTGGCCTATGGCTCGGAAATTGTAAGACCGCCTGGCCACCACCACCCTCGCTTTTTGAAGCATTTTGAGTTCATGATTCCACCCATCAATTCTCGCTTAAGGCTGCCGGGCGCGCGATCGTTCCTCGGCCTGATGTCAGCCTAATGTTGTTGTTATTTTTATTATTAGATTGTTTTATGAGTTGCATTCCATCAATGGAAGTGTCTCACCGATCAAAGCGGCTGGCTGCGCCCTCGGATGGTGGTCAATGGAGACATGCCAAACGGTTCTGTACTCGCGGCCTTTGAAGTCTATTGAAGAATTTTACAAGCCGGAAGACAACACCGGCGTGTGGGATGGTTTCAAAAATGATTTTTTTCTTTAAAAATGTTCATAGTTCGAACTATCCTAAAATTGTCTTAAAATACTTTTTGAATTCTCCAAAAATAATTATTTCAAATTTTCAACAGATTAAATTGACAAGACCTAATAAAATCGTCATACGCGCACATCAAGGGTCCGGCTAATTTTTCCATTTGCCAAACGATTATGTATGTTTTACAACGTATTTAACAGCATGTTTTTAATCGAGCCCATAAGGTAACGAGAAAAATGTGCGTAAATGTTAGCGCGTTTGTTTGAATTGAGCTAATGTTGTAGGGATGCAGCCATTCGTGCGGAACAAAAATGAAGGAAAAACATAATTTTAATTAACACCTCAAAACTTGATGAATCGCTTGAGAACTCTTTTGCTCAGTTGGTTAATGAAGAACTTAAAATGTTGAAATCAAATTCGGAATGAAGTTAACTGCAGGAATGAATCATCCCAGAGGATGAAAATCCCGAAAAAAAGTAAAATAAGCTAAATGTTCCCGAACTTGGTCTCTAGATTTCCTGTGATTGTAGCCTTCATGTAATATGTACCTCAGAATGTTCTTCGACAAACATGATTGTTTACTAGCGTGAAGTGCAGTAAAAATGTGTCATAACTTCGAAGCTGTGGATAATATCAGATAAATCCGATCAAACTATTGATTGAAATGTTCCTTATTGTGGCCCCCGTTCCAAATTTTGGCCTTTTCTAAATTCCTTAAAGTGGCCGTCTCTAGAAAAAAAACTTGCCTCACTAATACCACAGCGGCTTCCACGAAAGTGTTGATAATATCCCGGAAAGAAAAAAGAAGTAATTCACCAAAATGCATTTTGGCATGCCAAAATAAGGAGCATGTCAAATTAAGGCTCGTTTTCCCTAATTTGGAATTTGCTTACTTTCCATGGTTTCCCTTTTTTTTTAGATTATTGAGTTTAAGGCAATTCAAATAAAAATAAATAAAAAAGCCGAACATTGAACAAATTTTGATACTCTCATCTCATGCTTTATGCTGTTTGACAAAATTGAATGTTGAAACTTGAGTACCGCACTGTGGCATGTGTTCCCTTCTCAGAGATGAATTAGAAGCATTCTTGTTTTCAGTTTGGCACTAAGACTTCAGCTTGATTTCTTATTTCGGAATTGAAAATCAAATACTAGAATTTACAATGTTCCCGACGTTTCGGCTTTTAGGCTTGGCCTTGTTCAAGGGGTGTATTGCATTATACTGTATGTGTTTCTGAGTGTATCTAATCTGCGAAGAAGTTTTCTGGTATTTAACCTTTTCCTGTATGTTTTTTGACAATGTTCATTATTGTTTTAAATTTTAAACTGTTTTATGAGGACAGATTTGGTTTTAACCTTCTCTTAAATTTGGTGTGGTTTTGTTAACATTTGATGTTGGATTGGAGCCCAAATTTAATAGTAAGGTTCAAAGAAATTGTGTCCACATAAAACATTTCTAGAGAATTATGAACATTTTGAAAACAACATACAGGAAAAAGGTTAGATACCAGTTGAAATTCCTCCCATATTCAATACGCTCAGGAACACTTAGGCTGATGTCATGCTGAAGCAACTAGCAACGCGACCTACAACGCAACGTTCACACGACTAACCAGCTCTCATTTGATCTCCATGGAAATCGCGCAGACCTGTCATACTGGTCGCTTTGTATAGCGCGACCAATCTGATGCCAATGTGTTTTGTAGCGCGACTAGTAGAAAATCCAATAGGAATATTGTTTTTTCTCGATCGGAAGCAGTGATTCCGGGTTTTAAGCACAATAGTACGAAGATCTGTCCGAACTTGTGATAATAAACTAAAAAATATCTTAATCGGCGAGAAAATATTCATGAATTCTTAGTTCCGGCAAAAAAAAACAAGGAATTTTGTCGGTTCAAATTTTGGCATTCTTGCAATCCGGGTCTTGATTTGATGAGTTTTTGATGGCTCCCGAAAGAAAGGAGACGATTCAAAGCATTATCAGATGTAGAGAAGTGATGATTTGTAGGGAATTTCAAAGTCACAGGTCGCGCCAGCATGACATACCAATGCGTTGCAACGCAATCTTATTGGAACGTTGCGTTGCGTTGCGTTGCTAGTTGCTTCAGCATGACATCAGCCTTATAGTATAATGCAATATCTATACCCCTTGAGGAAGGCCATGACCAATAGGCTGAAACGACGGGAAAATTGTTAATTCTACCCAAGTAACCAAACGTTTCATAGAATGGTCTCTTAGAAGCTTATTCAGTCCTTATTGAAAGCTGCACAGCGTTCTACTCAGCTGATGTTTTTTAGTTCTTATCGATACTTTCAAGTTCCGTAATTAAATCTGAGTAGAAGGCTATTCAGCTTTCAAATGAAACTTCAAATGAAAAAAAAATCTCGCTTTGCAATTCTGAAGGGCATTAATTTTTATTTTTCTCTTAATATTCGATTCTATTTTCAACTTGATTTACACTTATTTGAAAAAAAATCCAACATGGAGATTTGAACCTGAACCTTCGAAATGGAAGCTGAGCACGTTACCATTGTACCATGGCAAGAATCAACAATCACCGTGTGAATAATCCAACTTTTCTCGTGTCGAATCCGCTTCATTTTTTTTTGTTCTAAGCGAATGTGAAAAAAAAAACCTTGTGAAAATATGTTGACACAATTCGCACAACACACAAATTCCATAGAAGTTCCACATGGAACTCAAAAGTTCGCTAGAAGTTCCACATGAAACTAAAAAGTTCGTTAGAAATTCATTAGAAAGCACCCCAGTTATATTTGATTGCGGATTTGGTTAAACTCTTAGAATGCACAAAACTGTTTTTTTTTTTTGCTTTATTCATTTATTTGCAGCTGAAGAAGTCTTATAAACTGTTAGGCGGTAGGCGGTAGTAAAAATCATTTTAACAAGGAAAATCGCGCATATCTTTTACACGAAAAGTTTTAGTAGTATCACTTTTGCGTAGCAAAATCATTCCATTCGCGTACCAAGCGTATTTGAACTTGTGTTCCTTCTGGTATTTCCGTGCAGCTCCCAAGAGTAGTTGATTGGCCACAGTTAAGCGATGATGAAAATATATAGGCTGGTTGCATCCCAACCCAAGAGTGTTGCAGTTGATCGGCCGTGTGCGGGAAGTTTTCAAAATCCTTTCCTTTAGGGTGGAATTCGTAAGGCAAACTAAAATCGGCTGGATACCTTTCGAATTAGTTGAATTCAAACGAGTGATGGTTTGCATTTCATCGTCTCGGTATTCAATGCTCAAACCTTTCATTATCGTTCGAAAGAGAACAATAAGGTTCTCATCAGCGATTCGGACAACGTTAGAAATTAATAAATGGTTCATCATACTTGCTTGCTTCAGTTGGTTAAGCTCGCACATGACATCCTCATTTAGTTGGCGGCAGTCCGAATGATCATTTTTCACCTGCAGAAATTCCTTGGTGAGATGACCAATATCGCTTTGCTGATTCGATAGCGTTGATTTCATTTCTTCAAATTCGTTTGATAGATACTGTTGTGAAATTTTTACTTCGTCCACTTCAGTTCGGAGATTGGCAACGGCTTGATTGATAGTGCGAGCTACTTCATCGATGCGGGCATTTGTTTGGCTACAAGCGGCTTGTATATCGTTTTTTATCATCCTGTGCAAGTCGGCTAGTGAGATGATGGGTTGGCTCACGGGATCAGTTGTTTCTTCCTCACGGTGCTGAGTGTTCGCAACTTGGCCGGAGAATTTTTGTTGCTTGGATTGGTGATTTTGGTTTGTCCCCGGTGAGACAGTTTCTTCACTGGAACCGTTAAGCTGCCGTTTGATGCGGTTGCGGGACATGGTGATAGTAACGAATACACAAAGGTTGTTTGTCTTTGTGCGATGAGATCCTCTGTTATGGCGTTGAAACTATCGGCTTTCGAGAGAAAATTGTACAATTTTCAATAAGAAATAACGTTGACTTATGATTGCAACCGAACAAACTCGACGTGAACATTAAACTTCGATGCAGGAACAATAATGTTCAGTGGTTCGTTCTCGAGAGTTTAACGGAATACACGGCAAATTTATTCCGAGAAAGATGCGCAAGAGATACACGACCGTCAAGCAAGCGAGCTTCATGAAACTTCTATGGGCTTTTCATGTTGGTTCATAGAAGTTTCTTGTTGGACTTTCAAATGGTTGTTATTTCTCTCGAGTACATTTATTCAGCCAAGTTTGAAGTTTGAATGCACACGAATAAGTAACTATGCGACTTTTGGCTACTTAAGTAGTATTTGCTTCCTTTTGACTTAAATGGCACTTTAAATTATAAAGAACAATAATCATCAGTCGTAAAAATTACAAAAAAAAACCTAAAATCAATAATTTAAATAATTCATTGTTCATAACTATAACTAATATTTAAGAATTCAAAGCTGTAAATCAAATTTCGGTGTAAGAGCGGAAAATGATAAGTTATTTTTTCCTCGGAATACAAATTCAAATATAAATAAGAATCTTATGAATAAAAAAGGAAGCGTTTTCTTTGTAATAATTATGTGAATTTTGTATTTGAGTTTTTTTGGGTAAAGGATGGTTTGTATAATCGATTCAGGAACCATACTTTTTATAGAAGAGAGGTTTCCATACATATTCATTTGAAAATATGTCTTGATTCGAACGATTTTTAGGTGACTTCCGTAAAAAAGGGCTTCATAAGCATTATTTGACAAATGAAGTTTATTTATTTTATCGAATGACCCCAATTCTTAGAAAAAAAACGACGGATTTCAAGCAATTTTCAGGTGATATTGCGAAATTAGGAACGAAAGCAGATTGACATGGTGAACGTGATCGAAGACTGCTCATTAGCTTCGGCGCAGACTGATTTTCGATGATTTTGGCAACTTTTTTCCAGTCTTTTGAGAAGTTTTCGATAGAACATGTCGTGTCTGATAAGTGAAAAAAGTATAGTATTTACAACAAAAATCCACTTATATTCAATCTTGATTTCCACTTATATTTGATTGATTCTCGACCAACTATAATTATAAAAATTTCAATAATACATATAATAGCCAATCTCATTGATTTCGTACATTCAACAATATATATTACATTCAACTATGGATGTATGATTGATTTTGTGCATTCAACTATAAATATAATAGATTCAACTGTAATGTACGATTGTTGTCATACAATCGACAATAATTATAGTTGATTCAACTATAATAATATGATTCGTTTGATTGTAAATGTTAACTTAATTAATTGTTAATATGGTAGATTCAACTATGATAATATCATTGATATAATTATAAATAAGATGGATTCAATTATATTTCTATGATTGACTCAATGAGGTTAACAATAAATTTTAAATTTCTTTAAAATTTATTTTAAATTTAAATTTATTTATTTTATTTTTAAATTTTTTATTTCAGCATTTTGAATCTAGTTCGTTTTAGCCGCCACAATGTTAAAAAAGCTTGCCGGAAATCCCGATCTCCAGGCCCTTGTTCCTAGTTCACTGAATATCATGACAAAAATCTATCATAAAGTATACCAACCTTACTGACTTACCAATTCTAGTTTCCTGTGGGATCTTGCCAGGATTACGTAAAGAAACGTCGAGGCCCACGTCGATTTCGCGGGCAGCCAAAGTAGATGTTCCTTTCCCAATTCCAGGAACTGTCGGCCTACTACACGACCGCTGCCAGGAACTGGTAGAGAAAAATGTTTCCCCATCGCCGGAGAGCGCTTGCTTGTCAGGAACTGCCGGCTGAGCCCTAAATACAGCACTACGATCGCTGCAGGGAACACGTACTGTTCTCACATTTACGATATTTTTTTAAATTTTTGCTGATGAACACGGATGAACACTAAAGTATTCAAGTATCACACAATCAATCATAAAAATGTAGTTTAATTTACTATATTTATAGTTCAATACCTAGAATCAATCATACATTTGCAGTTGAATTTATCATATTTATAGTTGAATGTTAGAGGTCAACCAGAAATGTATAGTTAAATCCATTTTATTTATAGTTGAATATCTAAAATCAATCATTCAATTGTTGTTAAATTTATCATATTTAAAGTTGAATCAATTATACCACTACAGTTGAATCTATCGTATTTATAGTTTACTGTGAGAGATCAACCAGGAATGTATAGTTGAATCTATTTTTTGGTTCGTCTCGGTGGTCGAGTGGTTATTGCGGCTAGCTGTTATCGCTGGTCCACTGTTGGTATGGGTTCGATTCCCATCTTGGTACTGGGTGTTAAATGTTAATCTTAAGTTGTCCACGTCATTTATTCAGTCTGTAAAGCCTTAATTGGCTAAAGCAGTGTATGTCTTTTTTTATTATATTTAAATCCTCATACAAATTTAGTTGAATCTATCATATTTACAATTGAATCAATTATACCATTACAGTTGAATCCATTATTTTGATGGTTGAGTCAGTCATCAGTTTGTAGTTGAGTCTATTATGTTTATAGTTGGATGCGAAAAAATCAACTACGCTTTGATGATTGGTATAACCAGCAGAAATAATTTGAGCAACTGTGGTCTTTTTTCTCCGTGAGATTTTTTTCTCTTTGAAGCTGCTTACCCTCTCCATACTTCCGAGTCAGACCGCTCTAATGCTTTCTTCTTCCTTTTTCGCCAACTGATCCAGCTAAATGTTGTGGATAGTAGACCATTTGTGTACGATATTTTTATGCTTTTCGGGGGAAATGCTTTGCGTTTTCACATAAACATGAGCTCACGATATACAAAGTTTTAAGTTAAACTGTAAACAATAACATCCAGCAGTAATCAGCTGTTTAAACGTCATTTGGAATGAGCAGGGTTGCATCAAAATCGTGCTTAGACATAATGGGACACCCTTTTATTGCAATGTTAGTTAACCACTATTTATTCCAGTTTCACCAATTTCAAAAAGGTTAAAATATTTCAAAATGTTACGAATTATTGTTGGACATAAAATATTGAAGAAAAAAAAGGACAAATTTCTTCTATTGAAATTCAACTTGTGTCTAACAAACCTGAAATACAGCTTCAAATGTTCATCAAATCAGGTTAAATAAGATTTTATCCTTAAGGAGGTGATGATTAATCATCATTAAATGATGAAAGGGTATTCTTTCCGCCCCTTGGTAATGAAACTAATGCCAAGGGGAATCCACTCCTACACACCGGACCGGTAGTAAAATGTGGAAGGCCCATCATCAAACACGCCTTTCAACACCCACCCGACCAATGAATGAACACTTGGACTGGACGCACCTTTTCTCTACCTACATAGCTTACACATCATCATTTGTTGCTGTCCTTTAAATAAAGGTTAGTGTAGCAAATTAGTTATGTGGAACTATCTCCCCCAAGGTATTTTGTTTTCGTTTCCAACAGTTTTCCAGCGCGGCTGCAATCTAAATTTTCATTGTTTTAGTCCAATGAATTACACGTGGCCCAACCCTAGTTTCTTGGTCCCAAAACACGAGAGAAGATGCGTGACCCCATCATTTGTCGATGGTGGTGGTAAGTCAGTGTAGTTTTTATGGAAATTTATGAAAACTGCTCACTTCCGAATTTATTTAGCTTCATTTAGATGCCTAATGAACGGACCCGGCCTACACCGGATGAGATCTGAAGCCATTATCTCATGATGAGAGGCCCCCTAAACATGGTCATTTGTTGGAACAAAATTGTTTCCTTGGAAGAGACAAACTGTGTCAGATTTATTATAATTTTGTTTGGTTTTTATTGACAATGACTAGTTAAGATGATACAAAGTTTTGTGAACATCTAATTTGAATATGATTATCAATTTCTGTAGAAGAATTTAGATTAGCGGAACCTGACACTTTGAGTATGCGTTCGTTCTATAAAAAAAATCTTCCTCTCAGACTCATTTTTCCTCGCTTAATCTTCTGCAGGGCAGAAAGCAATCTATCACTTTTGCTTTTTCGTGACGGCGACGTGACACATATGCAGCACGTCTTCCGCTTGGCACCAGCCAACTAGCCAGCAGCAGAAGTACTCATCCACGTGCCCAGGATTTCTCAACAAGCAGCAAGCGCAGCGTCCGTTGTCGTGACTTGGTCGTGACACATTCCGGTGGCTGGCTGCCTGACGCCTCGCCATCTCTCTTAGGCCGAAACAAACCGCAAAGCAAGAACGTCGTCGTCGTCGTGAAGTGGACCGTGACGTATTCTAGAGCACGATTTTCCACTTCAATCTGCTTCTTCTCCGTTCGTCCGTCCACCCACACACACACACACGCGGAGATACCCCCTGCAATTTGCCTGGACCAACAGACCAGTTGTCGCGTGATGCTTCCTGCAATCTGTCCCATTTCGAGTTCGGTCCCTCTCTCGGATGTGTAGGGTATGTGGGTTTGATTAAATGCCCTGGAGGTCCACTTTTCCGGTTTCATGAATATGGGGAGTGATTTTTTTCTTGCTTCGTTCTACCTACTATTTTTATTATTTTTCTCGGAACACTTCTCTAGTTTCGCTCTGAAGAAAAATTTTCTTCGGCTCGGTGATAGAAGAAATTATTCGTAATTGTGTTTCACTTGAAGGCAGGCAATAGATAAATAAATAGAAAGAAACGTGGTAAGGTGTGGGTGTCAAATTAGATTTCCGGGAAATTTGATTCTAAATGTGAGATATACAAGGAAAACTCAAACTCAATTTATCTTTTTTCCTTAATTTACATAGTATTGATTGAAATCCCGGGGGTATAAATCCTTTATCAGCCTTCAACGACCAATCTAATTTTGATTAACTGGTTTTGGTACATTTTTTAATCATCTTTTTATATAAACAAACAAATATATTAACCTTAATCCGCTCTTGAGTGTCAAAATGACACTATTGGAAGTTTGGCGGCTTGTGACTTTATTCGGGTGCATCCTAATCATACATTTTCCTCGGGAACTGACAAGAACCCTCAATGAATTCTTGATATCTTTAATTTTCCATCATTTCTTTTTTCACCCTGAAAGCTTAGGAAAAGGAAACTTCCTAGTCATACCTTGAGTATCAATTTGACGCTCCTTGCTAGAAACCGCTATATCTCTCTTGTTTCTCCACCGATTTTTACCAAATTTATAATTTTGGAAACCTTTTAACGTAACCTCGTGAGCTTTTAATTTCAGCTGTCTTGGACACTAAGGATTTTTTATTTGAGCATTCCGTAGCTGATCTACAACCTTTTTTTCGAAGATTTTTTTCTTTTTTCCCTTAGACTTTGAATAACGAAAAAAATGTCTGAAAAACATTTTTGAGTTACATTACGAGGTTTCCAAAACTATAAATTTTGTAATAACCGGTTAGGAAACAAGAGAGATATATAAATTGGTTTTAGTCAGGAGTGTCAAATTGACACTCCAGGGACTGTATCGGGTAAAAATTTCAGGGACAGATAAGGGTTAAGCGACTTTCTCATCTTTAAGTAATGGTTTGTGCTTTTATCTTAAGGTTGTCAGAATTTTTCCAGCACCTATCTGGGCCGGACAATTCAGGGCAATTTTACATAAAAACCGGGCAAAATCCGGGCATTTCATTTCAAAATTAACAAACAAAATTCCAGGCAAAATCCGGGCAAATTTTGTCAGAACCCAGAAATTTATCAACAAAAATCAACATAAAAAAACTGAAAAAAATTTTTTTGTCAAAATCCATCGACAGGTTTTAATTCATATTTAAGGATTCCAAAAAAACGTTTCATAATTATTTTTATAAAACTTGTTCAAAAAATTTCGATTTGGTGGCATACATGAGAAATTATGACAACAGAATTTGAATGTGTATTGCCAAATAAAGTAAATAAATTCGGGCAATATCCGGGCATGTTTTAATGAAATCCGGGCAACCGGGCCGGGCCGGATTGTTCCATAACTTTGTATTAAATATCCGGGCAAACCCGGATAAAACCGGGCAATCTGGCAACCTTATTTTATCTGATAGTCTGTTTTTTCAAAAAGACAGGTCCTTATTTTTAAATCCTTTAAAAAAATTTTTGACTGACAGAAATTTGAAAACCGGAAAAAGATCGCGAATTCATATTAGAAAGTTGTAAAAAAAAAGCTTCAAAATGCATAGTCAAAAACAGCTCAAACCCATTGAAAACAAATAATAACGGCTAAAAATACGAAACATCAAGGAATCTTAAAAAAAAGAAAACCAGCATCAATAAAAATATGAAAATTACGAAAATAGTTTTTTTTTGCTTAGCTATCTAGAGCAAAGTGAATTGAGATATTAAGGTAAAAAAGCAGATTAAAAAAGATTTAAAAAAACAGTTACGTTTGAAATTTCATTAAAATTCTGTTTTGAATTTTAAGATTGCCAGCCTTCTTTTCTTATGCGTATTGGCATAACGATGAAATTTCACGGATTTTTTTATCAGATGATTTCATAACTAATAATATATTCTTTATATTATTAGCTATCAAATAGGTTTTATCTTTTCTGTGGCTTCTACCGTTTTGACCTTTCCGAATCCAAAAGAAAGGGGCTCCCATACAAAATTAACAAAAATGTGACACAATTCGAACAATTTTAGGAAACGAATAAAACGATCAATGGGAAATTTCGTCTGTAGCCGTTTTCAAGACCGAAAATGGTTTCTATAATACTTGTAAACCTTTCCGAATCAAAAAGGAGGGGGCTCCCTTACAAAATGAATAAAAATTGGACACAATTCGAACAATTTTCAGAAACTAATGAAAAGATCAATGTGAAATTTGGCGTGTAGCAGTTTTCAAGACCGAAAATGGTTTCTGAAATACTTTTAAAACTCTTTAAATTAAAAAAAGAGGCTGCCATATAAAATTAATAAAAATTAAACACAATTCGAACAATTTTTAGAAACTACTCAACCTATCAACATGAAATTGGATTTGAAGCCGTTTTCAAGACCGGCAATGGTTTCTATAATACTTGTAAACCTCTCTGAATCCAAAAGAAGGGGGCTCCCATACAAAACTTTACACACTTCGATCAACTTTCAGAAACATAAGGAGGGAGCTCCAATACAAAATTAACAATAATTCGACAAATTTCGAACAATTTTCGGAAACTTCTTAACCGATCAACGTGACCTTTCCGAATCCAAAAGAAAGGGGCTCCCATACAAAATTAACAAAAATTTGACACAATTCTAACAATTTTAGGAAACGAATGAAACGATCAATGGGAAATTTCGTCTGTAGCCGTTTCCAAGACCGAAAATGGTTTTTATAATACTTGTAAACCTTTCCGCCACAAAAAGGAGGGGGCTCCCTTACAAAATTAATAAAAATTAGATACAAATTCGAACAATTTACAGAAACTAATGAAAAGATCAATATGAAATTTGGTGTCTAGCCGTTTTCAAGACCAGGAATGGTTTCTATAATACTTGTAAACCTC